>NC_140047.1:10856581-11186581 GCF_963513975.1 Fringilla coelebs
TAAACAAAAATTAAACCTGAATACAAGATTATGATTAACAACATTTAACAAAGGTAATTACAACCACCTTAAATTCCCAATATTTAGTTTAAATTAAAACAAAACAGTACAAAAAACAGCAATACCATCTTGTTAGTCAGTGCAAACACTAGATACAGGGTTTTCAAAGGAAAGCCAAGAGCACCTGATACTTTTTGCCAAGTCATCTGGATCCTATAATCTCCAAGTTGAGAACTATTAACGAAAAAAAGAAAAATAAGAAAAAAAAACCAAAATTGCTGTTACATTAGTGCATAACCTCTCAAAATCGTTGAAAATTGCTTCATGTGTAGCTTGGGGAAACCAATACCTAGTACATTAGCTGGAGGACTTAGGCACTTGATTTACTTCTGATAACTTTACTTGGACAAGTAGCCTGTGTATGTGCATCTACAGTACTGAAGCATAAACTGGGGGGAATGGAAACCAAAAGCTGCAGCAAAGCACTGCCCCACAGACCTGCAAATAACATAGCAGTGCAAAGCTAATGGTGAGTTAACCCTGTAAAAGCCTCAAGTCCAAATCTCCACCTCTCAGTCTTCCAACAGGAAACAAGACTCCATGCAAAGTTCCACAACTAAAGAAAAAGCAGCTGCAACAAGACAAAAGTTCTTCTCTTGTGAAACAAAATAGAGACAAATAAGTTAGTCTTCCTTTCACTAGATGTATCATCGTAGGATCCTGCTAGTTTAAATAACTGAGTTGTTAGTTTTCTACAGAAGCCATTTTCAACAAGAATGGCTCAGATACCGCACCGGATTGCTACAAACTCATAAAAAGCTGCTTTAAGCTTAAGTAAAACAATGTCCAAATTCCATTCATTTGTGGAAAGTGAACGCCTTACCCTACTAAAGTAAGTTTTTTTTTCTTCAGAATGCTAATGCGAGAGGGGCTTGAAGTATCAAAGAGTCCACAGGAAATGCATGACCCCAATATTATTTCTTTAAAAAAAATATACATTATATAATATATATTATATATATAAAAAGCTAGTGTAAATGCTTCCATGGTGTGGTCACAAGCTGGAAAGATGAATGCCTTTCAGCTGTTAACCATCCTGCCATTTGCAACAGGCTTTAAAAAGTCATTTTTATCCTCAGACATAATGTGAGCAGTTTTCAAAATGAGGCTGCCAACACTGACTGATGTGCTGATGGGCAGGCAGCTTGCATTGCTAACAGATGTTGTGATCGGCTGACTGAAGCAAGAAGTTACGGGCAGGATTGTTTTCTGCTCCTCCCTGAGGAGAAAAATAAGTTACACAAATATTAAACAAGGACATGCACAAGTATCCGGAACTGAATTGTGTGCATTAAATAAATACTGACAAACTCATTTTTAGCAACAGGCTAAACATCTTCCTCTGGAATGGTATGCTCAAGATGTTAAAGTAGTCTGCCTCATTTTCAAAGGCTGCTTTACTCATTAAAGACTACAGAACATATAAACCTAAAATAGTGTATTTCAAAATCTACCTCTCCATGGAGATTTGTGCAAACAGTCCGCCATTTAACCTTTTGAAGTTTTTCTTAATTTCTGTTAACTATAAAAATATTCTGCATTTTTTGCTTACTGACTGTGAAAGGTATTTTGAACAGGTGTGACACGTTTCAGTGTGTACGATTACAACGATGCATACGAACAATGGTACCAGCCTGGGACATTCAGCTTTGTGGCCTAATTCTATTTCTTTAGAGGTTCTTCTCACTCCACCATGTACAAACAATGCAGATGTCTAATCCAAGACTGAGCAGGTACGTAGTTCATCCTTACACAACCACGCTTCCACTATTCTGATGCTTCTGTTTGTCTAACACTGGCAGACACTGCTGTTTTGTCTAACACTCACAGAATCACAAGGTCTTCACCTAAACTTTGTCTCTTCTGCTCCATAGATTCTTTCTGGTGCTGCTTTAGCAGATGCCCATTCTCTACAGTTGTTCCATTGAGCAGCTGATCCTCTTGGGAGCTAATCCCTAGCTGTATGTCCAGAATCTCCTACAAGAGAGAAGGAGAAATGCCCATCAACCCTGTCCCTACCAGCTTTACATTTTCCTATTAAGTTCCACTACGTTATGCTAATAGAAACAGGAGTCTGGTCGTAAAACTCCTTTATTTTATGTCACACTATTAGAATGTCCACCACATTTCACTAAAGGAAAAGCCAGTTGTTCAAAGATTGCTGTGAATGACAAGAGCAGTATAAACTCTGAGCTGTTTTTAACTTCACTAGTATTAACTGCCAGGTATATGAGTGAGAAATTCAAGACCCCAAGACCCCAAGGGGAATGCTGGATGTCATTACTAGGACTGATTAGATATCAACATACTATTCTATAAAGCCTAATGAAAAGACCCAGTGACCTCTTAAGACACACAGATTTTTGTACTCACTTCTATCTGTTCCCCTTGCCCATCAGGTTCGTCTGTATCGAGGGCTGACAGCTCCAATTCAATGTCTCGATCTGGCTTTGTGTCTGCACAGTCTTCAGGATAATCAGTCTGAAAAAGAATGAATATGTTCTCTAAATATCAAGTTGGCTTTTCACTGGCTTCACACAACACCAGAGAACTAAAGTGAAAACAGAAGATGCATTTCTAGCACACAGCATTTCTGCAATACAAGAGAGCTAGTCAGACAAAAATGAACTTCAGGCATGGACAATATAGGACAAGGCTAAATCGAATCAGAATAAAGTACTGAAACAGATAAAATTAATACTAAAGAAATTTGAGTCCATTGAAAAAATGTTTAGATTTATAACATATACAAATAGACAAAAAGTAATGATAGCATGAAAATGATGGTTACATTCTTCCCACTCTGTAAATGCGTGTTTGGAGAAGCAGCATAGCAGGTGCACCTGCCTAAATAACTGAGTGCAGCAACAGTGACTTAGCTTGCAAACAATGTGCTATAAATATTTGGGAATGTTAAAACCAAGTTTCAACTCTTTGCTAAAATCATGCACTTCTGTATATATATATACATAAACACCCTCCAAGATTTGTTTCATCCCAATTACCCCTTTCTTTACCTCACCATTCCTCAAATCAATTTCCTTGCTTAAAAGGTTTAAGGTAAGACGACTGCCCTCATCTAGAGAATTCCACTTCTGCTGCATGGCAAGTGCGTTTGCCTCTCTCTGAAGGAGTAAGGAGTTGCTTTTGGCCTATGGAAAGAAACAGCTCAGTTACCAAACACAACACCTAAACCATGTGCAGTCAGACAGCTACACTAAGAAAATTTATTTAAAAGCACTTTACTAAACATCTTCTTCTAAATTAAAAAACCCTCATGGTATAATAACTGGTCTTACCTGCTGTAATTCAATACTCAGTAGATCTCCAGTGCTGGAATGCTTTCTGTGACCAGACAAATCTGTAACTATGAACCTGTCCCTTTAAAAGAAAGAAGGCAAAACTAGGAATTAAAAGAAGCTCTCTAAATCAAACACCCCATAACTTCATTAGTCTACCAATGTTACATTTTTGGACAGAAACTAGATGTGATTTAGACAATGTGTTCTTCATCTTCGCTGTGGCTCACGATACTTCAAGGCATTCTAAGAAGCAAATATCCTTATTTTACACGTGGGTAAGATGTGGCAAGAAAACCTGAAACTACTAAAGATTTTGACATGACAACTTGGCAGTACCTGACTCCAATTCTTTGACAGATATCTCAAGGGATACACTGCTAGTAATTGTGCACTATTAACTGCATAAAGTATTAAAGACTACACAAGCTTTAACCTAGTTTTTTCCAAGGCTTTATGCCGGATAGGTAAAAAAGCCTTTTACTTTAAAATTAAGAATGTCTATTAATAGACATTCCAGATTCCCCACACACACAGAGGACTTTGAAGAACTGCAAGCTACAGGAAAAGCTGTGAAAAGAGCTCGGGAAGGAGTCCATACCGTTCTGCATAACGTGCTGAGGAGGCAGAATCTGAGCCATAGGCACTCCATCTTGAGTCTACAGCATTGACATAAGGGACATAATCTGCAAAAGAATTAAGATAGTGAATGCTATCTTCTCTGCTCTTCAGTTCTTTAGCTCTTTGCATTTCATAGCTGCAGTAAGCACAAAGAGGATGAAATGCTCATGGCGTGCATAAATGATGAATTCTTGTCACACAAAGCCTGAAGCTGTACCTGATACACTGATGGGCTTAGTAGCACTTCCTTGGGAAGCAGTGGCCTGGATTGGATCTGTTGTGTGATAGCCTGTGCGGGATGACCTGGAGATTGCACCCCACTTGGAGATGATGGGTCCATCGCTGAACGGGATTATAGGATCTTCCTCCTTTGCCCTTCTCTGTGTTTCAAATAAATGCACTCTCCTTTTAACATCCCCACTGTCCAAATCCTACATATTCAGGAGACAAGAGATACATGGACTCATTTGAGGTTATGCACATTCTTCTGTTGGCCAATAACTTCTCATTATAGTTGCCTATTTACAAAACTGGGAAAGGATATTCCAAACAACTTCAAATGAGCAGAACTACTTTAAAATACTACTAATGGAAGCTAGGAGGCTATGACCTCTTTTTTTTTTTTTTTTAAAGCCTGGTTTAACCAAACAGAAGACACTTCAGCATGTAAGGATCATCACACTAATGAGAGAACATGCAGAAAACCCCTACCATTAACACGGCATTGGAATTGGCAATCACATCCTTGGGCTCTGAGTCGATAGCATTTATACAAGAGCCAATAGTGCCACAAGACCACGGTGAATAGTGAGAGAGATGGTCTTCCTCAAATTTAGTTCCACTCAAATCACTGACACTCTCTGAGAACTACAGAAAAGGGAATAAATAAGCAGTGAATAATAAAAACAGGGAATTCAGTTTTAAAATGAGAAGATAATTGAATTAAATAGCAGTAAATGTATCTCAAAAGTCAACCAAGGAATTCCAGCCATATTCAAGACTTCACCTGGGGACAACATAAGCTGTTTTGTCATATTTTAAAACAGTGCCCCAGGCAGCTGTCAGAGGACAAACTTTGCCATACAAATAACTGCCTGGCCCACCAAGATGAGAGACTGGAATCTGTGTTAGTGTCAGGTTTCTTTAGGCAAATATCTACAGTAACTTAACTGAGAGGAAGCCATGCATTTTCCTTTAATGTATTAGCCAGTGCTAAATAAAAGTACAACTTACAACCCCCCAACCTGGGTGAAAATTACTAAATCCTGATCCACCTTGAATGCATGCATAAGGCACTTCAGGTACACCTACAAGATCTGATCTGAATAATTATTCTTAACATCTCAAATATCACCAACAAAACTCAAACCACAGCTAAGAGTGCTGGGCACAGTGGTTTTCAAACTAGTTTTTTGGATGCATCTCATTTAGAGAGATAAAGTATTTTAAGTATTTTTTTTTCTTCAAAAGTGCACTATTTCTATTTCTTGAGTTCTCCTTCTTTACAGAACTTATCAGACAAGTACACAATGTCTACCAATGCTTTTTGCCACTTTTAAGGGAATGCATTCTTTGGGACTTGATAAGCACTGGAATTTTGATTCCGGCTACCCATCAAGTCAAGCCATTTGGACTATCAAAGGCAATGTACTTTTTAATGGAAAACACAACTGATGTTCCCTACACAAAAACCTGGAGTTTACAGAGTTCAATAAAATTACAGTTCATTTAGTGAAGCTGAATTGAATCACTTCTCTTCTTGACCTTTTTTCTGCAGTCATGTTATGCATCACCTTAATACCAAACTGAATTGCATCATGAGATATCATTTTCGTTTTGCTAGAAAATTAACTTAATTTTATGAACAATAAATGGCAGGTAGAAAATCTTTCCTAGAAATATTCAATGACATCTTACAGAATCAGGGAGGGAAAATAAAGAGGTTCTTTGGCTTCCCACCTCTGTGCTGAAATCTACACTGAAGAGAGGAGAAGGTGGTGTTGGAGATGGTGCTGCCATAGGAAGGGTTGACGATACCAGAGGAGTTTTCTGTGTGTGGTACTGTGCCCATTGCTCCGGCTTCCGTCTCAGCTGCTCATCATAACCAGTCTTCAAATGACCACAAGGCTCCTAAAAAGGATAAATACAGGACTGGATATCCCATCATACTCTAATCAGAAGGCAAATACCTCCATGGGACACACTTGGGTCCCGAAATTTCCTTGGGTCTGTAACCCTCCACTGATATCACTTGAAGAATTTCACAAGAATTTGTAGGCCCATGTATGGCAACTCAAATCTTAGATATGCAATTAATTCAAGCAACATACATGGGCATTAAAGTGGCAAAGGGCTCTGGTCCTGATGCAGATGACAGTGGTCTGTTTTGCAAGCCCATTTTGATGTTAAAAACAAAACAAGAACTTTGTCCAAGTCACAAGTCTCGATCACTGTAATAAACAGGTCTACGCTAATTATTTACCAACTTTCCAGTAATGAACTTCAGAACCAAGTCTGCATAGAGCCTTCCCTTCCTGGCTCTCACTTACCCTTGGTAAAGGCACAGTCCTCTGCTCGTTTGGAGGTTGACAAGCCACAGAGTAATACCCATCCAGAGAGTTGTACCTCTCCCGCAACGACGTCTGATAGACAGATGAGTGCATCACATCCATGGGAGGTAAAGAATTGCTCCTGATGATATCATCTCGTGGGTACATCTGCGGGCGCCAGATGCGCCTGCTGTCATAGACGGGAGCGTACATTCCAGAGGGGACGGGAGGGACTGGTCCGTAGGGCTGCGGAGGAGGAGGCTGGTAGGGAGAATTCAGCCGGTCTCGAGGGGGAAATGTGCTGTAATGATCGGCATATGGCACGGAAGCAGGTGGGAGGGAGGATTCTGGAACGTTATTGGACCTCACAAAGCGAGGAACACAGGGAGCCACACCAGCTGGTACTGTTGGAGGTGCTGGATAATACCCTTAAAAATTGGAAAAAAGCATGTTTAATGCAACCACAAATGACCAAAAATTTTACACCTTCTAAAACTGTAAACAGCATTGGTAAGTACCTTTAGAGAATGAGGAGTCACACTTTACAAACCTCTTACTGACCCTACCATGTTTCTGTTAAATATCATTTCATGTATGACAACCACATTTGCAGATGCAGTGCTGGCCCTTCACCAACTGGACCTAGTTTGGAAAATATTGCTGTATGTACTGTGGTGTAACTAAGTAACTGAAAACACGGAATCTTCAGCAAGTCTTTATATAGGAAGTTAAAACAGTTCTCTCTAAAATAAAAATCTATATTACTAAAAAATAAAAAGTCTATAAATAACCATTTCACACTTGATTTATTGCTCTTTCTTTGGAGAGGACTGCCTGAACATCTCTACCTTTTGAGAACTTGTGAGTGACTAAGTGTTAAAAACCACAATTGTTTGCCTGAATATAAACACGCACAGTGCAACCTAAAAAGATAACTGGAAGCTTTTGAAAACATTCCAGCAAGCACAAAGATGTGTAAGCCTCCCAGCAGAAGTGTGCTATGCCTTTGAATCCTGCCCAGGGATGCCCTCATGGATGGGCCATGGCAAAAGCAAGCCTAAATAAAAACAATTAAATGCTAACAAAGGAAAAAGTAGCTGAAAGACCTTGAGGTTCAAGTTCTTCTGGAGGCTGAAGTATAAGCTGTACAACACACAGCACACAAAGGCAAGAACCGCCAACACTGGGAGCAAACTGCAAGTCCCTCACATACTCAGCAATTAACAAGATTAGTATTGCATTAAGAGAACATTCAGCTGATATTTTAATAAAAATAAAATAAAATAGACATTGACAAAACAGACATAAAAGTTATTTCTCATAAAAGATATTTTTCCAGAGAAAAGCTCAGAGCTATTTCCTAATCAGTGCAGATCTCACTCACCTGTCTGTGGGTACTGTGGAACTTCATATGACAGCTGAGTCCTGGGATCTTGGAAATATTGAACATTATCAGAATGTGGAGGGTAGACAGGTACTCTGGGAACAAATGGGCTGGATTTTGGAGGCACAGAATTAACTTCTGTTCCAATATTAGGAGGACCAGCTGAGGTAGCTGCTGCCTGGCTTACAGGAGTCTTGGGTGGAGAACCGATTTTACTGAAAAGGATTACCAAGAAATCATTAAACAGATCTTCACTTATTTCAGTCAGTCACTTCTTTGTGTACACTCCCATGTAACATGGAAACTTGGGCCTTGACATTTCCTCTGGAATTTTGTTTTTCATACACTCAACTGATGCTACATTTTAGACTTTCTCCTAGGAGAACTCAAAAGTGGACGTAAATGTTTTGATACCTTTTCTAAGTGTATTCTGGTAAAGACAAAGGTTTAGAGACAGTGTTTCCCGCAGAATTATCTAAAAAGTTAAGTGAAAATCCCAAAACTAGAAGGCTTCAAGGAAGTGCACACTCTGTGCACTTCTTGGTTTTAGGAAATGTCAAATTCTGAATACAATTTATCGCATGTAGTAACATACCTGTATGTAATAACCCAATAGTATGCAATATGTATATAATTTATTTGTATGCCATAATTTTAATTTTTATGTAATTACCTAACAGCAATTAAGATACCAGGCTGAGAACAACTGAGGTTAAGAGATTAAGGGAGAGATTTACCATTTTGTCTACATTGCACATGAGTACTGTAACAGCTAAAACAATGCACTGCAGTGCAAGACCTTGCACAGCTCTGCAGCCACTGAGCACCAGCAATTACTGCAAGCCAGGACCACACTTCAGTACCCACAAACCCCATTAATTTTTTTATATAATCTAAAAGCAGAACGTTCTGTTGAATTGTCTTGATGTAAAAAAGTCACCTACTTTTCAGGAAGTGATTCTGTGGGGGACCCAGAAGCGTTCTGGCCATTGGCTCCAGTCTTCCCTCCCTTCTTGGTGTTGTCCAGAGCTCTCAGGGAGGCGTCTGCACAGCGGGGGATCAGCTGGGGAACCCCACTTTCTAGATTAGTTATTCCATTAGTACTTGGCACCATCTTGCCCGTTGCTTCAGGGCTTCCTATGACAGAGATCACGTTTCCCGTGGTGGTTGAGACGGTGCTGTTTACGCCAACTTTGTTCAGAAGGGGGAATGTTCTCACTGTTGCGCTGATTTTTTTGTTCCTCAAGCGATATCTACAAACAAACGTGCAAATGCACAAAAGACAAGATGGTATAAAAGTGCTTATTGTGAAGTTTAATGGATTTGCAAAACTAGCAAAAAGAAGGGATTGACATGGAACATGACATCAAAAAATTACAAACTTATTTTCAACAACTGGAACCCAAAATCATCTCTCCTCTTCTAAGACCCAGTCTGCAGTTCTTTGAAAATGCATTTGGGTGAAAATAACTTCAAGAATGCAGAGCTGCATATCGTTCAATAATGCATTTCACTCCTTACATAATTAAAATGTAATTAATTCTCTCTTGTATGTAATGTAACCAATCCCTGAAAGACACTGAGCTTGCACTCAATTGCAGGAAAGGAAATTTTACCTCATATGCGGTAAAATAAAAAACAAAACTGGAATTAGTCTGTAGACATTACTTTGCTTTATCTTCAATTTCATATAAAGAACTGTCACGTCAAGAGTCCCTCTAAATGAATGAATATACGGAAGAGAATGTTTTCAAAAATCTCTGTAGATTGCTTGGATTTAAACTAAAAGGAGGAAAAAGGAAAAAGTCTCCCACACTCACTTTTCAAGCTCTTCCTGAGAATGAGCAAATGTACAGTTTGTTCCTCTTGGACACCCCCCTTGCTGTCGAAGGTCTCGGCACATACTTGTTTTGTATTTGCTATTTGGTTGTGGCTTAAAAAAAAACAACAAACAAAAACCACAAGACATTCCTCTTACCATCTATCAGACATTCACATAAAAGTAGGCTTAAAATACAGAAAATACATCCATGGCATGTTTTTACATTTTGCATTTTTAATCAGAAAAACAAGGACACTCCTTGTTGAGGGGCTAAATTGTCCTTGTATGGATTTTTCTACAGCCAGCTCTGCTGCATTTCATATTCATGTTAGGTTCTCAAAATCTGAACGCAGTAAATAACAGTATCATCAATTATCCTGCAGAAAAGGCCATTAATATTTCAAATCAACAGTAATTCTTCAAAGTTGCATCTCCCAGTAAATGGGAGAGGAAGCTGAAGACATGATGCAATGATCAAGTCTGGTTACCTGTGGAGTTTCATGGCCTTTTCTACTGTAATTCTGAATGAAATCCACCAGCCCATGGACCACAGTCTTTACAGCCACCATGGCATTTTCCAGCTGCTCCCATGTTGGAGATGCTGCATCTAAAATGATGAAAAGCAGGGTTGTCACTGTCAATAAATCCAGGATCATAAATAAGAGGCACATCTTGTATTACTTTACAACACCAAGTACTAGGACCAACCTTGGAGAGCCCTGAAGAACAGTTTATTATGTTCATTAATGGGAATTTCAAAACCAGGAATGGAGGTTATCATCTTAATATACTTTGCTAGATATGAAGAATACCAAAAAAAGTTTAAGAAGCTTGATTTGCATACCTGGATTTGGATCTATGTTTGCCAGGAGTTCTAAATGAGGCCTCAGCCTGTTTAAGTTTGCAGGATCCCCCGTGCGCTGTAAGACAATTGTCAATTCTTGTACACTCTTAGCAAAAGATTCTGGAGATTGAAGCTGAAAATAAAAGGAGCATTAGTGTGCTGCATCTTACAACTGTCAATTACTGATCTTAAAAAGATATTCATGACACTGGTTCCTAAATGCAATATATAGTGTCTTCAGATGGCATATAGAGAGGATCAGTGGAGAGAAATTTTATTTCTCAACTCAGAATCTGCCCTATGAAGCTTCATCACAAGACACCAAAAAGTTAATTAAAGTACTTCATATGATGAATATGCTACATCAGGGGAAAAAAATTCCATCTAGTTTTTAATTAATATTTGATAGGACTACGAACAAAAAGTTAATTCATGGAGTTCTTTGATTTTTCTTGTAACATTTAATAGTCAAAACTAATCTTACAAGATACTAAAATCATCCCTTTGACAAACCTTGTCAATAATGGACTGCATGTGTGATTTATGTGCCAGGTCTCCATACAGAAGGGAAGACCACTGTTCTGGTGATATTCTAAGTCCTGCTTCCATGGCAATGTGAACAATTTGGGCATCATGCTCTCTCCGCAAAGCCTCGTAACTCCGGAACTCTTCTTTCAGTTGCATCAGAGAAGAATCTTCATCCCTTTTAGTGACCTAATAAAAGTAATAGTTAAACATTCCTTCTTTAACCAAAAATCTCCATATTCATCATAAAAACCAGCTGCACAGCACAAACCACAATAGTGGTGTTTTACCTTAAAGCACGATGCTCTATACAGTAGCTGCACAACATGGCCAATGCTTGTTTTAGAGGCCTGAGGAAATCTTGGTTCCAGCCTTTGCACAACAAAAAGTACCAGAACTTTTCTTGAGAGTGCAGAGCCATCTTCCAGTGCCAGTAATACAAGTTTCAGTGCCTCCTCTTGCATAGCTTTAACACACAAAAATGAAAGTTAATTATATTCCAGAAAACAGCAAGGCTACAGCAGGAACATCTAAATCATCTTGAATGTGATTCCTTATTGCTTTTTATTTTACTTAAAAAAACTTTTAAAGAAAGCTGCTAATTTAGAAGAAATACTTAGAACCACTCTAAGCACAGCAAAGTTAGAGCTAAGACTAACTTCCAGTAATAAATACATCAGTAGTACAGTGTTTATACTTTTCTCCACTGTGCAGTCTTGTAGCCATTGTTCTTTTGGACACCTCTTCAATGCCACACCATGAAACTATAAAATAAATATGGGAACAGTACTGGGATGCAATCAACAGTTACAGGAGTCAAGAGAGGACAACTTCTACTTTAAAGAGGATTTTCTTGCTTCTGTGCTTGCTGTAGCTGCATTCTTGACTATGAATTTGTTTTCTATCAGAGATATAAATCATTTTAATTTTCCAAAGTATGCTGCAGCTGAGGTTAGGCTGACTGTATTGACAGCTAGCAGTACAGCCAGCCTGCTAAACTCCATTACAAACTGCACAGCGTGTGCTTATTGACTCCTCTTTGCCAGGATTTTTTAAATACTTCCTCACAATTTCAAAAAACATTTAATGGACCAGCAGGGGAAACAACCAGAAACTTTATGCCAGAAGATTTTACTACTATTTGTTGGTTTTTCTTTCCCCTTCTCCTTTCTTTCTGGCAGAACATCTTCAACTGAACAGAAGAAATTTCAAAACATTTTTGTAAAGAAAAGGTACAGCTAAAAATATTCTGTTGCAGATGTACAGGTCCCTTACCTGGTCCTAGAAACTGGCACCCTCGTGCCCTGACAGCAGCCCAAAGATTGGCAGAAAGCTGCTGAGGATTTTGGTGCTGCAGGATGAGTTCTGTGACAGTTCTCTCTCCCAGCGACCGAGCTGCCCTCATGGCTCTGACCCGACCCTCCTCCTCCACCAGCTGACAATTCACCAGTGTCACAAGCTTCCTCTGCATGGGACGGCTCAGTGCACTCTGATTCAAGCTTGCAACACCTTCAGAGAAAGGAGAAAAGGCAGAGCAGTGCTCCTCATCAAATTCATCTGAGTGAGACAAAAAATTGTCTAACAGTACATGTCTTTCTCTAGGACTTGGATACCAGTCACAGGTACCTTCCCTTTTCTTAGGCAACTCTGTGTAATTCTTTATCAAAAGAAACTTTAATTAAAATTTTAAACTGACATCAAAGCCATCCTTTGGGGAAAGTTCAGTTTCAGTAGAAAGTTAGCCCCAAGGCAGTATTATTAAACAGAGTATTTTGTAAACTTAAAAATAAGAAAACCACAAACAAGTGTCACAAGTGTGAATAAGCTTTTAAAGACACAAGGCAATTTTATTAGAAAAATGAAAGTATTATCTCACTGACATTTACAATCAGTGCTGAAAACACAACGCTGCTCAAAGCAAGCTACATCAAAATTCCACTGCTCACCAGAGACTCACCTTTTCCTCCACTTAATGGCTTTAAGTAGAGTGCCAAATCCTCAACACATTTCTTTGCTACTTCATAATGTTTGTTCTCTCCTACATTACTCAACTTTACTGTCTGATGATCAGGTACCTAAAAAAATGCAAGGGGGAGAAAGGGGGAGCAGAATTACATACACCTGGCTGACCTCCCCGATGGTACCCACATCACCATTAATTACATAACACTGCAGATGTGCACTGCTCTGAGAGCAGGGAAACACAGGACCCAACCAGGGCATGTACATGGCATAAGGAACAACAAAAAGGACCCAAGATGAAGATTAGCATGATGAAAGATGGTTTTTGTTATTACTCAACACCTTAAAAACAGAAATAGTGTAGAAAACAATAACCAACGTCTAAAAGATGAAGAACACAAGATCTGAGAAGGTGATCCAGTATACCAGATCAGCGTGATTTACTACAAAAAAAGCTACAGGACAAAATGAACTAGCAAGAATATAATAAAGCAAAGTTTAAAAATTATTTAAGCATCATTTGGGCATGCCAAAATCTTCCAAGAGAAGAAGCAGGAAACTTAACTTGGTGAAAAAAAAATTGAAGTAGAGTAACAAGGTCAGATAAGGAAAACAGAGGGAGTGTTAGTCATAATAATTAATTGTTTGGAATACATTGCAAGAAGTTAGGAGACCATGAAAATAAATATTGTAAGATCACAACAATGATCTGACACATAAAAAAAAAGAAAGGATCACGTGAACTTGAGAAACAAAAACACTCTGACATAATGTCATTACCAGTAGCTGTGTCAAGGCATGTGATAGGACATTAAAAAGCAAGTAAATAACATCATCTTACTGCCTCACCAAGGTGTTAGAGAGAGTAACATGAAAAAGCACATGAATCAGCATAAGGGGAACAGACTTATTTAGTCTCCATAAAGTGCAGTACTGATTATATAATCACTGTTTTGCCACTGCTACGAGACAGCGCAGGGAACATTCCTGGCCTGATTAGCCAGTGTCTGCAAACGCAACTGAAAAGCCATCATCAAGCATATTTAAAAAAAAATTATACACACACACTTCTGGAACTTGGTTAAACAGCCACTTCCAAACATGTGACATTTAGGAACGAGATTTCTCACAAGGCCAAAATGAACAAGTGCAGTCTGCAGGTTCACTCATTCTACTGACAACTGGGACAGACAATTGTCTGCTTCCCAATGAGAATTTTTCTCCAGTCACAGTTCAAGAGCCTTTTAAAATCAGAATTCAGATTACAATTAGAACATGTTTTCAATTTATGAGAAGGTGGCCCTGAAATGGTGAAGTTGCTTTTAGAGTACGTACGGACTCCTAGAGAGTCCAAAGTTAAGCCTTACCCATTTATTTGGGCTAAAATAAGGAAGAAAGAGCAGCACACATATTGCAGCTGGCATGGACAAGGCAACAGCATGAAGTGGCAAACCAGAGAGCTGCTTGAATCCTACCTGGGCTCCAACCAGCTGGAGGAGTGCAAAGTTCACAGGGAGCACATCGATGTCGGTGTTGATGGCGGTCTGGTCAAAAGGACATGCCTTGCGATGGAGCTTGTTCAGGCAGGTCTTGCACACGGTGTGAGAGCAACCTAAGCTGATGGGTTTGTGCACATTCTCGTCAAACTCATTGTAGCAGATTGGGCAGGACAGAAATTCTGTCCACTGAGCTGCCTGCACAGGCATTGTGGAAGCTGGACACTTGTTTAGCAGGCTAGCAGACCATTATTTCACTGTACTATGTTTTGGCAGCTGTAAGTGAATAACAGAGTATTTAAAACATGCTTTCTGGCAATTCAGAACAACTTTTAATTAAAATAACAGACCACAATTTCAATATTACCAAGAACAAAACCAAATCCTTATGCTGAAGTACTCAAAAACCCCAACTCCGGGTTAGTTTAACAACTGTACCAAAAAAGGCTCATGACTAAATTAATGCAGACTACCCTAAGTTTAACTCATTCACAATAAATGGCATTAATTTTTTTTGGGGGGAGGGGTGTGATTTAGAATGTTATTATCATTTGAAATTATGTAAAACAACAGCTTCCTTCTGCAGATCTTATTCAGACTTAATCAGATGCCAAACTGAGCTTTGCTTTTTTAAAAACACATTTTCTCTTCCTGTAAAATACAAATCAACTAACAAATATCAAGAGCCATAAGAAAACACTAAGAGTGAGAGACCAGTTTTTAGTTTTATGATTCTCATGTTATTTCTGCCTTTTCTTACAAGAACTGGAGCACTCAAGGGCAGAGATTGCTGTGTGCAATTTTGCTTTTCATGTTTCTACCTTACATATAACTGTGTCCATGAACTCACAGCAAGAAAATCTTTGATGTATGTAAAATCCACGTATTAAGGACCTATGATAAGGCAAGCAATAACTTCAGATGGTTTCCTTGTCTCTTGAAACGTCTCACTCTGTGCAGCAGTACCAAATAAGTTTACATAAGTGTATTTCAAATAAAATATGGCTTTATGGAGATTGTTGTTGTATCTTACATAAGTCACATTCCTGAAAAAGGTACCAGGCCTAAGAAGTTCATTGAAACCCTTCTCATCCAAGCATCCATCATCAGGATTTACATTCAGAGCTCCACCCTGGAGGGAGCAGCCCCACCCTGGGCTGTGATGTGCCAGCGTGTTTGCTCTCTAGGCAACCTACAGACCAGTTGGGTCACTTCAAGGCTATGAACAAGCTTGTTACAAATGCAAATACACAAATGTTTTAATTACATGTTTAGCATTCAATTTTTTTTTTTACTCTGATGACAGAAAAAAGGCAATTGTTCTGAGGGAGCTGCGATCTCCCCTCTGTGTTCAAATTCAGAAACTCCTTACTGCAGTTCCATTGCAGGCTGTGCTACAATTTAATTAATGCTAAAGTACCAGACCATTGAAAGAATTACTAGAAGACCAAATAGACTCTTATCTGTGGATGTATTTTATGTTAA
The DNA here is from genome assembly GCF_963513975.1 of Fringilla coelebs. Lineage (NCBI taxonomy): Eukaryota > Metazoa > Chordata > Aves > Passeriformes > Fringillidae > Fringilla > Fringilla coelebs. Next base: position 10,872,629 of record NC_140047.1, read on the forward strand.
TTATGACCATCTGTTTAGAAATCCTATTTAGTACTATGAACATTCAGTGCCCTTTAAGTAACAGGATACTTGTACAAGATGTCCTTATCTCAGCGAGCTTTTCAATATTATGCAGCAATTTTTGCCTCAAATGAATTCCCATAGTAAAACACACCAAACTGGAAGTTGAACCTCTCAAAACCAAACCGCTGAGGTTACACTTCCAACATAAGCCAGAAAATTCCCATGTATTGGACAAATCAGATTTTCCTCCAGCTTCTATGAAAGCACAGTCAAAGCTCTAGCAGTGATGAACAAACCCAGTCATCTTTAACATGCTATTGCTACATGTCTTTTACCCAAGGAAATTTAAAAGCAAAACAAATAAGAATAAAGCTAAACACTGAGCCAACAGGCCCAGAAAGATTTCTGATTCCTCTGTTAAGAATCCCACCATTTCCTTTAGCACATGTGCTTCCCTTCCAAAAGGGACAAGAGATGCACAGAGCTGCAAAGCCAGTCTGTGAACACCTTCCTTAAAGCTTTCTGCAGCACCACCAGAAACATTAAAACACCAACATTACTGCTGACCTAGGGCTGATAGTGGTGCTTTTTCACTTGACTGCAAGACACAGGTAACAGCACAAACTAGACCACTCTGGGAAGTGTGTGACTGTCATGACTCACACAGGGAAAAGTTTAAGAGACTGGCACACAAAGAACTCAACTGCCAGTATGTCACTAACGAGCTCCTAATAAACAGTCCCTGTGTCCACACTGCTCATTAATTATCTCAGACACAGGGATCTCTGCTCTGAGACAATACCCACGTTCGGTTTCCACAGGTGCTTCAGGGACTTGCAAGAAACCACCTCTGTTTATGAGCTTTTAAAATACAGCTGTTTTCCTGACCAGCATAGAAATGAACACAACAGATCCTTCAAGTGTGCACCACCGCTTTTTAAAGATCTATCTCTGGGTGTTTAATCATCCCAAATGACAGACTCTACTAAGCATGTGTTGACCTTCAGATTTCTTGACAGGAAAAAAAAATCTAATTAAGCCAGCAAACAGCTGGGAAAAGCTCTTGACTCCCAAAACTTCAAGCAGCTATACAGGGAGGAATCTCCATACTTTATTGAGCCTGCCAGCTCTCCTGCCACTCTTACACCCCAGTGTGTAGGAAAACAATCTCACATCTCCTAATTACCATGTCAACTCCTACAAAAAGCATAAGCCAAATGTTTAATAGATTCTTTCTCCTTGTCAGAAACAATGTATTTCAGGGATGTCCTCTTGAAGAACAAATTGCTCCAGCACTCTAAACTGAGCAAACACAAGGAAGAGAGCAAAAAAAAAAAAGAAGGTAAACTAGAAATCCTGTGGATTCGGTTTTTAACAGGCAGCACACTCCATTAGAACAGCTATCCTTGGTCTGTCTGTTCATTCTGGCAGATGTGTTATCTACCTCTACACTACACAGGGCTCCTCTTCCCTGTCAAAGTAGAAGCACCCTGCAAAAAAAATATCCCAAAGAACTGGCTGATACAGAAACTGGCCAGACATACAAGGGAGCAGTCTGAAAAGTCATGGCAGCTGTTATTAAAAAGATCATTACATAGTGAAGTTACAATTAGTTTTGTAGTATTACTACCAGAGGCACTACTCCAGAAGACAAACTGAGAAACATACAAGCTGAAATTCAGAAATTATGTAATAATAAAAACCAGTAGAGCTGAGTAATGTTGTGTTTTTAAAACAGTAGTATTCTCCTGTAATGGCTGCAATGGATCAGAGTAACAATAACTGACTGATTTTCTCATTTTAAACTAGAATATCACATTAAGTTGAAATGAGAGATGGAAGGGGAGCTAAGTGAAACCTCAAGACCTTCCTCAAACAGCTGTACCACGTACAAATGATGGAAGTTGTAAGACTTAGATGTCTTTAATAATTTTATATTAACTTTTAGCTACCTAATCCCAAGACATTCTCTACAACTAATCTATATCATTATGTTTACTCAATAATCTCTGGATATGAAAAATAGAATTAAATTCTGATTTCCTGAAGAAACCAAGCTTAGTTGATCACACTATTCTGTTAGTCTGTTCCTCTCCCACACTGCTCAGTCAGGGCATTTGCCAAAATGCAGACAGGCAAGTTTCACCCCTTATCAGAGAAAGGGTTGAAGGCTTAACTCAGTTCCCCCACAGCGTCAGCTCTGCTCGTCTCAGGCTGCCTCCATCAGGTCCCTTGTGGGCTGTGGGCAAAGACAAATAAGCAGAGCTTGGGTGAGAATGAGACATGGAATAATTCTATCAGTGCTGAACAAAGGGAAGTCTCTGCCACAGATGAAGGAAACGCTTGGAAAACTTGTGAAATTATATGGCATTTTCCTTACTGAGGCTCAATTACAATCTTACTGTGGATTTAAGCCTCAATCTTAGAATTCAATTGATTTTGAATCACTAAATTAAAGAGTCCTTGATATTGACTTGCTCTTAATGCTGACTGTAGACATTACTGTATTTTCTTTTCTTTTTTAAAGTGATCTCCATTAAAACTTTTCATTTATGCAGATGAATGGTTGGTTTGCACTACAAGGAGGCAGCCTTTTCCACCTTTCCTTCCTAAGTTACGTAGTTCCTGAAAGCATTCTGACCGGGTCAAAAACTCACATACCACAGAATTATCAGTATTAACGTATTCTCTGGAATACGTTATTAATTTCTTTTATTGATTTCTCTTCAACAGCCATCATCCACAGATCTAAAAAACTGGCTTCATTAAAGGCTTAGGGAAGGGCCATCCCGTAACAGCTTTGCATCATTCAGCTACGATGGCTTGAAATTGAAATAAATCCTCTTTACTGAGGTGCCTTGCTTATTTCTACACTCCGTAATATCTGTCACATGCAAATCTCTACATCATGTGAAAATTCTACATGTAAAGTCTTTAATGACCATTAAATACAGTATTTCGATGCAATTATCTCACTCAAGAATAATGCTCTTGTGAATATCTGCAGCCCAATTCAAGTTCCAGAAAAGTCACCAATAGAAATCCTGGTGGGAAGGGATCCATCATGTCCAACCCTGCTTCTTGCAGGGGTACCTGACACTACAGCACACGTCCAGGAGCATCATCCACACATTCCTGGAGCTCTGGCAGACTTGGTGCCAGAACCACTTCCCTGGGGAGCCTGTTCCAGTGCCCGGCTACCCTCTGGGGTAAGAGCCTTTTACCAATGTCCAACCTGAACTTCCCTGAGAGCTCCACTCCATTTCCTCACGCCCTAAGTACAGATCTGAACACTGACATGTACCCAGACTACGTTTTGCCGAAACGCCTATGGGATTCTCTTGTTAACTGGTTAAAAATTCAAAGCTTGAATCCCCTCTGCATCCTTAAAACGTGTGGCTGAAGAGTAGTTCCTATCAACAGGGGTACAATATAAATTTACACTTGTGTTTGCTCAGTGACTGCCAAAGTTCACTCAATTCAGGGTTAAATGCCCCCAAACCAACACCAGAGTCAGTGTACCCTCAGCAGGTCTCACCCGCTCCTCCCTGCTCAACCCTTCTACCACAAATCCTGTTAGTAGATTTTAAAAGTTTCCTAAATACTTATGTAATGCCACTGTGGGTTTTTCCTTGTGTTTCATAGGTGTCCCTGAAAGGAGAGCCTGTCCTTGCCACCAGCCTGATACCAACTCAGCTTCTGTAACAGTATTGACTTTTCGGGACTAAGTGAAGGGCAAATAAGTGAAATTTTTTTTTGCCACCCAAATCAGTTGAACTCTCTCTGAATGCAGAGAAAGGGAATCCATTTCTAAGCAGATCTACTTTGACACAGTTACTCCAAGAAGAGATACAGTGTAGAACTCCTAACTTTTTGGTAATATTTTCAGTGAATAAGGACTCTCCTGTATGGTTTAGTTCTCCAAGCTTTTTTTTTTTTACATGACCTCCTTGTTTAAACAATAAATTTTTCAGATGAGAAATTCTGTATTTTAATATTTTTAGACCATTTTAATGAAATACCATTTCTGTTCTGAGATGTAGGCAAGAAAACACAGGGCTCCACAGGAGCTAGAAAGCCTTTTTAAAGGTTGTACAGAATTACTTTAGATGCCCATGGACAAATAATTTTTTCCTTTCCTTAGGGTAGTCCAGGTGGCAAGGAGAGACCCTGAACATTCATCTCATTAAGGGGATATAAAATATCACCAAATGAAATGCAACAATACTCCTGACAAATGCTATCAGCTATTACCATCTGGGTATTGTAAATATTTTATCTATTTTAAAGCAACAAAGCCTTAAATAAATAAGGTCAAGATCAAGACTTCGCTTTGGGATACCTAAAGCACTGACACTAAAATGTGTTAGAATTTAGTATTTTTGAGAGAAATGGCCACAACCTCAAACAGAAATACAAGTTAATAAAAAGACCTTTTCTTGGGGAAAGCTTTGCTTACAATGCAGAAACAAGAAAAAGTTCACAAAAAGGGCATGAAGGTCTTGGGAAAATGATTCACTACAAAAATTAAGACTTCAGTGTTTCATGGAACAATACTTATACCAGTAACATAAGTTTCAATTTCTAGTATTTCCACAGATGTTTAGGAAAGACCAAAGGTTAAAGAATAGTATTTTGATTCAAAAGATTTACAGCTGTACTGGTTGCTTCTCATTTAAAATGAGATCTTTTCTGCCACAATTGCAAATTTACACCCTTGTAATCCAAAGGACTATTTTTAATTTTAGTTTCATTATTATGATGTAGCTATATAGCTCTCTCATGAGAGAACAACCACAAGAGAAGCTACAGGAACTACAATTAAATCCAAACAAAATTCTAAGTTTGCGTGGAAATTAAAAAGGCCTAGATGAGAAAATCTCCTGGTTGCCTGTCTAAACTTTGTCATTATTTTCTCTCGTTACAGATCCATGCCATTCCCCTCTGAACCCTGGATGAACTGAACACTCATCACTCTTCCACCACTCTGCTGCCCTTCTGTGCTTTGTGCTGACTCCTACACTTAACTGGAAACCCTCCGTGCACCTCGAGCATCAGCAGAACCGGGACACGCTTTTCCTGCTCAGTCGTTTTCTGTTTTTGTGCTTAAGACATTTCAAACATGACACGGTGGGTGCAGTCCCAGGGCCCGTCTCCCACCATGACTCTCCTCCACCATTACCCTAACGCACGGCTCCATGAGTATTCCAGACTGGGAATATTCATGGCTCCGGTGCGACTCTCCCCGGTGCCGGGGGCACCTCGGCGCGGACTGCCCGGTGCTGCGGCTCCCCAAGGGGCTGCCAGGGAGGGGACCGGGAGCTGCTGCCTCCGTTCGCCGGTGCCTGGAACGCCGGGCAGCCCCGCGAGAGCCCCCGCGGCTTCGCCCCGTCCGCAGGCCGCTGTCAGCCGCACCCGAGCCCGGCCCCGCTCCCGCACCAGGCCCGGCTGCCGCTCCGGGGCCCGGGCCCTGCTCCCGTTCCTGGGCCCGGCTCCCGAAGCCGGGCCGGCTCCCGCTCCGGGGCCCGGGCCTGGCTTCCCGCTCCCGCTGCCCGGCCCTGCTCCCGCCGTCATTTCGGAGCCGCCACCAAATGGCTGCCCGGGTCCCCGGGCCGGCCCCGCGGCCTGGCGGGGCCCGCCGGGCGCCGACACCCCAGCGGCCCCCGACGGGCCGCACTGGACGGGCTCAGCCCGACGCGGCTCCCGCCCGGCTCCCGCAGCGCCGGGAGGCAGAGGAAGGACCAGGGTGGGTGATGGGGGTCGGGGGTGGGGGGGGCGGGCGGGGCCCCGGCGGGTCAGCGCGTCCCCCGCGGCGGCCGCCCCCGCGCAGCTCGGTAGCTCGGTCCGACCCGTGCGGTGCGGTCCGTACCTGCTGGGCGGGGGCGGCGGCCGGAGCGCGGTCGGGCGGTGCCGGCCTCACGCGCCATGGGGCGGGCGCGCGGCCCGGCGGAGGCAGCGGCGGGAGCCCCGGCGGCGCCGCCTCATCGCGCTGACAGCGGCACCGCCGCCACGCCCCGCGACGCCGCTCTCGCGAGACCCGCGCGCCGCCCGCAGCACGTGACCGCGCGGAGGGAGGGAGTTACCATAGAGACGGCGGTGCAGATGCGCCCGCCGCACGGGCCCCACCGCCAGGGGCGAGCGGGGATCATAGAGACGGCGTGACAGAGCGGCGGCCGGCGCCGCCAGCGCCCCCTTGTGGCGCGCCTCGAGCAGAGCCGCCTCAGCGGTTCCTCGGTGCGCAACGTTCCCCTCTGGCGTCGATTATTTATTGTCCTTTTAAAATTTAATCGGTAACTTTCGCCGCTAGCGTCGATTATTAATTATCGTTCTAAATTGCAATTGATGACTTTATTATTGCTGGGGCTGAGGAGGAAGAGGGGACTGGAGGCGCCCTCTGGCCCACGTCGGTTGTCCCCGAGCCGCCTCAGGCCGGCGGGGCCCGCTGAGGTGTGGGGAGCGCTGGCGCTGCTGCCCCAGCACGGCAGCCCCGGAGCCGCGCCCGGGAGCTGCAGCTGCTTCTCCGGTCACGCAGAGATAACACAGCCTTAGCCAAGGTCACAGCGGTGCAGAGCTGTGACTCCTGAGGGGGAAGAATTCATGGCACAAGTGGGTCAGACAGACCCCTCTGAAGGACAGAAAAACGCTTTACTAAATGACCGCCACTGGAACACCGTGTTTTGTTTACTACATCTTGTTTACTCAACACAGCAGCCAAAATACTAACTGTTAAGGTATGCACAAAATTATTAACTGTGATCAGAAAAATCGAGATGTATTTCTGACACAATGCCTTGTTTGCATTTCATTTATTGTGTTTTGACAAGACATGGTTACATGGAGGGATGGGGAGAGGAAACTCCTCTAACGTGAACATGTGCACAAGACCAGGGTTTGTCCACAAAGCTTACTGAGACACTGCAGCCACTGAACGGAACATGCTGGTGGCCTGTCACACAACACAACTCCCTCTCGTGTTTACATGCACGACCAAAATAACCCGGAACCTGCTCCCACAGAAGATACACTTCAAAAGATCAGTCTGTTTCCCCTTTAGCACACAGGGAAGGGCTCATGAGGGAAATACCCACACACACACCTGACCATGCCTGCAACAAGTAGTAACAGGAAAGTGCACGGTAGACATTGTACACACCCAGCCCCTCCCGTAGCTGATCAATAAAACCCCAAACAGGCTGGTGCACTCACAGACACAGGGAAGGAAAGTGAACTGACATTAAAAAACTATTGTCTTAGATTTTAGAGCCAGCCAGATTCTGAAGCATTTGGGCCAGACTTCTGGACTCTAAGCAAGAACTTGGAACAGCACTTCTGAAACTTGAAGGAAGCGTGGTACAGACAGGAGTAAGAACTACTGCTTTTTGCTAGTTGTAAGTACCATTCTCTCATATTAACAACTGAAATAACTCTTTATTTATATTACATTTAGTGGAAGAAACGTGTACCAGCCAAAGACACAGACTGCATCACAGGGCGCTCGATGCTCATGATTAAACTAAAATGACCTTTGATAAATCACAAACACACTTCTGCAAACACACATCATTACTGTGTTACTGTGTCACAGAATCAGGGTATGAGACCTCTAAGTCATTACTAGTCAGACAGAAATGCCTGTTTTTCAAAATTAGCATTGAAACTATGATTACCCAACAGCACACAGCTGAATTTCACATAAGTGCATATAGCTAAGATCTGTAAAAAAATGAAGGCAGATGTTATGATGCAACAAACAGGACTAAACTTATCAAATACAGGTGCAAAACACTGGTATGACAGAAAAAAACCCCATTATTAGAAGAAAGAAGTTTATAAAAATTCAGAACTTGATAAAACTAAAAGCAAGTCCTTTTCATGGGACCGTCCAGTTACAAATAAACTGCAAGGAAATACTGTTTCTCTCTCATTTACAAGTTCTCTGTTTGCGAGAGACAATTTGAAAGGTTCCTTGATTAGTTTTTCTTTGTTGTGTGTCCTTAAACGTCACAGACTTGAGTATGAAAACACACCTTCTTTCTGGAAGATCTACCAAAGTTTGGGCAAGGAAGGAGATGATTTCATCAGGAATGATCCAGGAACTGGATGGAAACAACTGACTTGCTGAATAAATACAAAACACCCCCGTCCCTCAGCTGTTGTCACCAACACCATGGCTCAGGCTTCAGCTTATTGCAGTATCAGTAATAGCCTGAAAGTCAGCAGTGCCTGCCCTTGAAACAAGGAATATAAAACATCATTGGGGGACCAGGATATGCTCAGTATAATAGAAGAGAAGCATGAAATAATTTCCCATATTTTGAAGTTTACTTTCAACTAGGAAAAACCTTTTTTCACTGACAGCAATAGCAACCTTAAGGGAGCAGGCAGGTTTCCTGCTCCAAGGCCTGTCTTGGATCACCAGCCACCTGTTTGTGCTTCTCTCCCTTAGATGGGGATCTGGAACTGGAATTGCATCTACAATTTCACTAGCTAGGAGCTTTATGTGGAGTCTGACTCCACAATTGCCCAGCTATCAATCATAGTCTATTTTAACTTTTGTAATAGTGTTCAGGTTTGGCTTTTCACTGCTGCTCCTTCCATGAACAGAAGTCAAATGCTTTTTAAGAGCAGACTTGTGTTTGAAGTCCATGTCGCAGCAGTGGCACTTGTATGGCCTGTCCCCGCTGTGGATGTTGAGGTGATCCTGCAGCGTGCTCTTGGCCGTGAAGGTCTTCAAGCACACCATGCACTGGAAGGGCCGGATCCCCATGTGCCCCCGGATGTGCCTGTTGAGATTCTTTTTTTGCGTAAATGTTTTGCCACATTGCAAGCACAGGAAGAGCTTGTGCATTTTCAGATGCCTGAGATAGTTCTCGAGGTGCAGAAAGCCCCTCGGACACTTTGGACACTGGTGCCGCCACGAGCTGCCGGAATCCTCCAGGCTTTGGAACCCATTTGCCCCACTAGAAGTTCCTTCTGGATTGTCACCAACAAAAGCCTGAAAGTGATTTCCTGGCATTTCCGTATTCCTGCTTTCAACTGTAGAGTTTATCAAAGAGTGCTGGGTTTCTGGGAAATATAAATTTGTTTTAGAGGAAGTGCAAGGCTGAGGAAAATGATCATTCTCTGCATTCGCCACACTCATGGAATCCATTCTGAAGATACAGATTTCATCATCCTTATAGCCGATTTCCACTGTTGATATTTCTGGGGATTTTGTGTCCTTCCTTTCCGACACCAAGCTCTGAGCTGCAGGGTGTGGGCCATCCCCATCCCCATCCCCATCCTCTTGTTTCACAGGGTATTCTTCATTCTCTGGGCTGTCTTCAGAGATCTCGATTATTTCACAATCTTTATCTAAAACCTCATCCCCGCTCCTTAGTTCAGCATCCGAGGAGTGGCACCCCTCAGCAGCCTGGGTACAGCTCTCCATGGAAGCGTCGATCTCCAAGTACTTGGACAAAGCCTTGGTGCACTTCTCCACAATATGAACCATCTGCAGGTAACTCGCGGCCGTCAGGTACTTCAGCAGCTCCTTCTTCTTGACTTCCAGTGCGCCCGTGTAGCAGGACAGCAGCAGCTTCCTGCCCACCTCGGCGCTCTGCAGGATGGTGATCCGCACCTGCCTGGACTGGTTGAGCAGGAACTGATCCCGCATGAAGGTGGAGCAGGCGGCGAAGATCACCTTGTGCCCCTGGAACTCGGTGTCGTTGATGTAGATGGACACGTCGCAGAAGAGGTTCTGCTGCCGCAGGAGGTTCATCTTTTGCAGCACGGCATCGCCCTGCTGCTCGAACTGGAAGTGCAGCACCTCCGAGTCCGCCGCCATGGCGGGACCCGCGGGCACCGCCGGAGCGTCTCGCCGGGCGCAGCCCACTACCGCCTCCGGCAGCACCCGCTGTCCCGGGGCTCCCGGGCCGCCCGCCGCCGGCCGCGATCCCGCTCTGCCCCGCTCCCCGGCCGCTCCCCGCAGCCGGTGCCGCTCCGCCGCCGGTGCCGCAGCGCCCCGGAACAGCTTCCCCGCCCGCCCCTTCCGCCCGCCCGCCCCCCCGGTGCGCCGTGACCGCGCTGGAAATGAGAGGCGGCGGCAGACAGAGTTAGCAGCACGTTTATTAGAAGACTTGGCACTGCTACAGCGGCTGCCGCTGGGGAAACCGCACCGGCACCGGGGCGCGCCTCGCCCACCGTTCGGTAGAGGTAGCGACGTGTCCGCCCCCGTAAGGCATCCCGGGGAGCGGCTACCGGGGCTCCTCCTCGCCATCAGCCGGGACGCGCTGGGGTAACGGCGAACCGCCGCCCCGAACGCCGCCGGGACGAGCTGCTGGCTTCTTCACGGCTACGGGACAACGCCCGGCAGCCGCCGACCCGCCTGCTTTGGTTATCACACGTAGTGTAAGACTTTTGCCCAGTCAGTGAAGAGGTAGCTAATGCTCAGTCCATCGATTATACAATCTCAAAGGAAAGGCGTCCGTCCTGCCTTCTCACCCCTTACCAAGTCGGGAGGTATCACTATGTCCCCCTCTTTGTTTATAAAAATTAACATTTAATGTGACTTTAGAGTTCTCTCAACAGTTTCAGTTTGTATCACGTTTTGATTCTCCCTCCTCACTTTTATTCTTCCCAGTGACTCCAAAACCATAATCAGCCCCACACAATTAATTTCTACGTTATTTCAACAAAAGTTCAGCGGCAGCTAAGTTTTGCCAAAAAGCTAGGGGAGAGAAAGACTGACACTTCAAATTCATCAGTTACTAATCTGCAAAACATGTCTTCTAAAAGAAAAATAAATTAAGGAAAGACTCATCCCTGATCTATGCAGGAGGCTGTGCAGTTGCAGCATGTGCTGCAGGAACACATGCTACACAAGCTACCATCACTCAGAGAAGTGGTGAGCCCAAACCTCTGGCAAACCTAAATTCTAAAAATTCCTTCTTCTATATAATATAAATAAATAAAATGCAAACTTAAAAAAAATTCCTAATATACTGAGGAGTTATTAAAATACTTTTGTAATAGACTTCAGTTATTTTTAGGATATGTAGGAAGTTGTACAGCACATTAAGTTGTGAGACTATCCACTTACCAGCAAATGGTATTCTACACAGAAACACACAGATTATGATAACTGCCATAGTCCTCATCTGAATATGCAGCATCAGTAGCAACAACCAACAGATCTAATCTTTCACTACTCGGGACATTGCAATGAAGACAACATTTTACATACATGGACAATTAAGTTCATCTTATTCTATAATTGAGCTGCCTCTGCATATTCCATTTATCATAATTCTCACTCCATCTTAATCTGTAATTCTGAGAAGCAGCATTAGCCAGATTTTGCTTTTCTATTACCTCTTCTGTACTCTTCACTTGTCTTTCCATATAGGGGCAAATTCTAGATGAACTCTACTACCAGTGCACTTTGCAATGGTGTATTGCCCTCAGAGCTCCAGTGTTTCTGGAGTCACACAGCCATCTCCTGCATAAATCTTTTGGTCTGCACCCTTTTGCCAGGCCAAAAGCAGACATTAGGAAAAGTCACTTTTCATCCAACAGATGTGTCCATTTTCAGTGAAGAAAGTCTCCTGCACTGCTGCTTTTTCCTATTTATTTATGCTGTGCTCTTGCCAAACAACCACAGCAGCCTTTAATTGAGCAGCCCAGCAGTCTTGACCTTCTCAGACGTCCAAATCACCACAGCACAGGGTGGACTGAACGCCTATGCATCTTGACCAAATGATTCCTTTCGTTTCTTAGGAAACTCCTTGTCTCTTTGTATCAGCTTCAAGTCACCCACAGCTACTTCAACAAGCTGTATTCTCCTTACAGTAACATTACAGCTTCATAATTTCACAAAAACCAAAACTTTCCAGATAGACAAAACTTTCAATACTGTCCATTTTGCTGCCATGTTTTCTAGCATTTGTGCAGTTGTATTCCTTTCTGTGGCAGAAGACCATTTTCTTTTTTGTGTCCATATTCATATTGCCTTGGATTGTTCACTAGTACCTTACAGCACACTGACCTGGCTCTGCAAGCTCTTGTTCTCCACGTCTGTCTTCATTTTGACATAGCACTATAACTTATTTCCATTTAGTGAATAATAGATTATCAAATTGCTTGAACAATACAGAAGATTTTGCCTGAAGACAAAATGCAAGTGTCAGATGCAACTGTCATGGTCAAATTTAGTTCAAAACAACTCTGAAAGTGGGTGGCTTCAAGAGGAAAATAGTTCTTCCCATGCAAACCTATCTTCTACACCAGCAACCTGAACAATAATTTAAAAAGTCTCAAACAGTTAGACTTTAGGCCTAAATATATTTGCTACAACTTGAAAGATGAATGCCCTGATGTAAATTCCTTTGCTTACTTCATAGCTGTCCATGTAAGAGTTCGTGTAACAGTCAAGTGCAGTAGTTCAAGAACTCAATTGCAAAAACTGATTCACAGAATCACCTTCTTCTACTTCAAAGTACGTGGATTTCTGAAAACGTTCTGCAACATTAACATGTTTTAACGTCCATCAGTGTAATATCTGCGTAAGGAAATCCTGACTTCTACACACACAGAACTGAAGAGCAAGACCAACTTTTGATAATGACATACACAACACTTTTTGCTCTACACACCTTTGGTCATACCTGTTTACATTTGTAACCATACAATAGCAGCCTTTCACCCCCACCCCTCATTCAAACACACCAACAGTACTATGTTTAGGTAGGAAGCATAATCTCAGCCTCACGGCAAACCTTGTGGAAAAGAGCTGCACTGGAAGAAATCCTTACTCCAAACACAAACAGCAGTTCTCTGCTGAGGATCAGACATTTGATTCTTAGTCTATGCTACACTTCAGTACTAACAGTGCTGTCCTACTGGGAATGGTGTGCCTCAGATAAATTAAGCTTCTTTCAGCCTGACTGGGATGCGGATAATTCCACGGCACTTCTGAGAAGCAGTATGGTATAATCCCAGAATCCCAATTAACATGCCATTCCCGCTACATTTGATGTTTAAGGCGGTATACAAGAGGTATTGCTGAGTACAGTCAATAGCTGATATATTAACCTATAGAAATTGTGCTACCTATACCTCATCCTAGGATCTGTAAAACACTAATGGTCACTTCAAAAAAGTTCAAGAAATAAAAAAAAATTATGTTAAGTTCTTATAGCAGGTATTTTTGTTTAAAGTTAAGTGACACGTGGCCCTTATTAGACATCAAGGAGAGACATACAAGAACTAAGGAAGGAAAAAAGAAAAAAAAAATTGTGGAGTTGTTACACATTGCAGCTTTAAAAAGATTCTTTTCACAGTGTCAAAAAGCAGTATTTCTCCACTCCAGCTTTGCTCTAAACCCAACAGCTGTTGTGGTTTGTGATGCAAAACTTACGGAAGATGGAGGATAACTTTTAGCTTTGAAGTGTTTAGCTTGTCTCAGTACATGCACTGGCAAGTGCCCTTTAAAAATCCCAGGTATGCCAGCATAAGAACAGGTCACATTTGCACTCCAGGCACCAGCCTCTCACATTCCAGAGCTGCAATGTATCCTCAGTTTGTACAGCTCTATGCAATGATCAGCTAACCCTGCCAAATCATTTAGGGTTTCATCTTTACATAATGCATGTTGAGGTTAAAAACCCTGAGAGTTTTTAAGAGAGCATTGATTGGCAGCAGAAGTTTCTTGAAATAGGTTTAGAAAGGGCAAAAAAGTGACACAAAAATACTTCATTTCAACTGCAGGAGTCTAGGGGTAAGATCAGAGAAAGGTAATTTTAAGAGGTAAGTTTAAATCTGAGTACATGGAGTGTTTTCAGTTATCCAGTGCCTTTAAAAAAAATATTGGGTTATCTCACACACTTGTCCTCTTTGCTTTCCTCCATCTGCCCAGACACAGAGAGGCCTCTAACTGCACAGCAGATGGTTTACTTGCAGCCCACAGCAACAGTCTTTGAAAAGGTGTTAGTCTTGAGTCTCCTAATCAGAGAGAAATGAAACAATTAACCCCTTAATCCACAGTAGAGACATAGACAGAAACCTGAAGGAGGATTGCTATTCACAGAAAATATCAAGTAAGACTAAGAGCGATGGCTGAAGACCTGCCAGGTTTTGCAATCCAACCATCTGTAGCCTTTCAGGGCACACCACTAGTTTAGGGAAGAAGCCAAACCAACGGTTTGCTCCTCTCAGTCACGATCCCTACACAGGGCGAGTTTTAATTGCTTAATTGACGCAGGTACTATCGTTTCTTAAACCGAGCACGGCCTGAGGCAGCTTCCCTGCATCCAGTACCTGGCTGGCATCAGCCTGCTGACAGACCTTACTGTCTGTAGCAGCGCTACATGTGAATGAATCGAAGTCCACCGTTATGTCTTGCACGTTTCTTTCATTGGCATTGTCAAAGCTGTTTTTACCGTGCAGCTGTTTGAGGTGTTTCCTCAGAACGGGCTTATGCGCAAAGACCATGTCACAGTAGTTACACTTGTGGGGCTTGTCCCCACTGTGCAGGTTGAGGTGGTCCTGTAAGGAACACTTCTGAGAGAACGTTTTCCCACAGATCTTACATTGGAATGGTTTGATGCCGGCATGCACTCTCATGTGCCGGTGGAGATTGCCCTTCTGAGTGAACGTCTTGCCACAGAGCAGACACATAAATAGTTTATGCATCTTTAAGTGGTTAGCATAGTTTTCCAGATGCCGAAATACTCTTGTGCACTTTGGACACTGATGGTGCCACTGGAGGCCTTTGTCTATCCCTCGGTTGTTAGGCCCAAACATATCTTTAGAGGCCAGGATGATGTTATCGCTGCCGGCGTACGAAAGGGCATAGTTGTGGAGGTGGTTTTGCTCTATTTCACTTGCTCTGTTCTCAACAGTGGAGTTGATAAGAAAGTGTTGAGGCTCTGAGGAATGCAGTGCAGTTTGTTCAGAAGAAATAAACTGATTCTGATCCTTCTTATTCCTAACTTCTGTTACCTCCCCAATGGACTCCACCTTGATGATCTGAATATCACTATCCTCCATGTCCATGCTGTCTTCTGAAGGCTGAATACAAGGCGAGTCTTGCTGCAGAGAGTCATCATCTCCCTGATGTTCCTTCAGCTCAGAAGAGTCGCTTTGCTGTTCACACTCTTTGCTCTCCAGCGGTTGCTTGGGTTTGATGAACTTCCACAGGGCCTGAGTGCACCGTTCCACGATGTGGCTCATCTGCAGAAAGCTCGCAGCAGTCAGGTAGTTCACCAGTTCCATTTCAGGGAACTCCAGAGTGCCACTGTAGCAAGAGAGAAGCAGCTGTCTCCCCACTTCTGAACTCTGCAGGATGGAGATTTTTACATCTCTGGAGTCGTTCAGTAAGAACTGATCTCTTAAAAAAGGAGAGCCAGCAGCAAAGACAATTTTATGCCCGTGAACTTCAACATCATCTATATGGACCACGACATCACAAAACTTGTTTTCTTCCCTCAGTTTGTTCATTTTCTGTAACATTGAATCTCCATAGTTGTCAAACTTGAAATGAAGAATATCTGATCTTTCTGACATTTTGGCACACCTAAGGAAAAGCAGCAGAGAAAAAAGCAAACAGTGAGTCGTTTTTGTTTTCTAAAAGGTAGGTTAGAAAGATTTAAAATAATAATATAAAGTGGGTGTTTATCAGCCATTATGTTTTTTATCCTAGGTACACACTGAAGCCCATTACAAGTAAGAAAAAATTCAAGTTTACATCTCACGTTACAATAACTTTTACCTTTTTTAAATGAAGCCTGAATATTAAGTGCAGGTGCTATGACAAAATTTCTCCTGAAGCAATATCCTAAAGAGTTAGGATGTAAAGGGAAACTGCATTTTTAGCAAGCTTTGGGTTTTGCAGCACTGGGTTGAACACATCAGATTGTCTTTCAAGGTATTCTGCAGGAGTTGGTTTGTTGTGCGTTGTTTTGGCTTTTCCTAAGATTACAGAAAAAAATCTTCACAATGGCCTCTGCTAGGCTCCCTGTTTTGAATACCTGGGGAATAAAGGGAGCCTTGTGCCTAGTCCTGTTCTTTGGAAGATCACTTCTCTAGGAAGTTTGTTCTTGTTTTGATAGGACTTGGAATGAAGAACAGCGGATCTTCCATAAACCAAGTACCGTTCTTTTGTCTTTCAACAGTTGCTTTAAGAATTTATAAGACTACACTGATTCTGGATGCAATACTGCTCACACAATCCTGCCAAAGCACTAGGATTGCAGGAAGTGAAGAAATAACAGGAGACTAAATGATGCAAGATTTGGTTAGATAAAATTACAAAACAAAGCAAAACTTACACCTCCCAACTATTACAAACACCACATAAAGCTCGAAAGGAAGCTTTGAAGTTTACAGATAAAAGCAGATACTGCTCTCTTGGGGCACAAAGTGTCAGCTGAGTGTACACACAAGAATGGCATTGTGCCCACATGAGACAACTATTCAAAGAATATTCAAAGAATATTTTTGGAAACATCTGTCAATAATCAGGGCTTTTTCAGTTTGCAGCTCATACAGCCATTTGGAGACACGATCTCCTCATTGATCACACTCATCAAGCACATCTTCCAGTGTATGGTATGCAAAAATTAGCGGAGGATTTCAGAAGACTTCAAAAGCCGGGAACCAGGGAAAGTTTGGAAGCGGGGGGGGGCATCGTTCTGCAGTACAACTGGTTCTGGTGAACCCGCAGAACCCAGTCTCTTGGTCACCTTCAGCATTGCTCAACTGACCCTGTTTCTAGGGCTAAAAGTTTAAGAGACAACAGCCTCTGGCAAATATAAATGACAGGAACTGATAATCCTGATATATATTCAGTGAATTTTACACATTATCAAACTGGTTCTTTCTGTGTTTCCTCTGGACAGTGATGAGGGAAGTCCAGGTGTAAGTCTGTTTTTTCCACCTTGGAAGTTCATACAATATGAATGCAGTCAAAGCATCCACGCTAAAGTTGTACTGTGCTGTTAACCACAGCTATTCCAGCCATTCAGCCTGTCTTTGGCAGACTGCAAGAGCCACATCGTAAGAAACTGTATATCAGAAAGTTGTGACTTGCCTTAGCACACGTTCAGTTTCAACTACTACTGATCCCCAAGAGAAAAGAGCATTAAATGAATCCCAAACCCGTTATCTCGGGAGGATGGCAGACCAAGGCAAGCTCCCGTCGGACGTGCAGGGCTCCCCGTTGGAAGCACGTGCTTCCTCGGCCTTTACCGACCGCGGATCGCCGCGGCCCCTCACATCTACTTCCCGGAGTCCGGGAAAAGAATATTCCAGGAGAGCTCAGCCGGGAGCCCGCGCAGCATCCCATAACAATGTAAACGCGATGCCCTTTGCGAGAGCGGGGGAAGCCGCTGTCCGCGCCGGGCCCGGCCCCGCGGGAGGGACGGAGGGAAGGCGCAGGTACCTGTAGCGTCGGGCCGCGTCCCCACGCTGGCACCCGCGGCCGCTCCTGCCTCCGGCTACGGACCTAGAGAGGGGAGGAGACCCGCCGTGAGCCGCCGCCCCAGCGCCGGGCCGGGCCCGGCCGCCCGCCGCGCCCCCCGGGCGGCCCCGCGCCCCGCCGCGCCCCCGGCCGGGCCGGGCCGCCCTTCGAGCGCGGCCTGCGGGGGCAGCGGGAGCCGCGGGCCGCTCCGCGCCGCGCTCCGGGGCCGCCGCCCGCGCCCCGCCGGCCCGCCGGGACCTACAGGCGCCACCGCAGCCCAGCACCGCGACTCGGAACCGCATTGTCCGCCCGCCGGAAGAGCCGCGCCCGGAAGGACCGGCGGGGCCGCCCCTCCGCCCGGTCACGTGGGGCGGCGGCGGCCCAGGCCCGGCACCGGGAGCGGCGGCGGCGGCGGCCGGGGTAGGTGCGGTTCGCGCTGCCGCGGGGGCGCGTCCGCCCCGTCCCCGCTGCGCTCCCGTGGCGCTGCCCCGCCGCCGCTCCCTCCCGGTGTGCGGGAGCTGGGGCCGCCCTGCGCTCCGCTACCGCCGGGTCCCTCCCTCGCCCCCGGGGCCGTGTCTGCCACCCGGCGCGGTGCCTCCCCGTCCCCTCTGTCCGCAAGGGCCGCGGCCTCGGCGGCAGCGGGGCGCTGAGAACGCGCCGGGTCCCGCAGGGCCGGGCCGAGCCCTGGGGCAGGCGGGGGACGCCGGGCCCGGCCCATCCTGTCCTCCCCAGCTCCCCGGCTGCGGGTGTTGGGCACAGGCACCACCCGCCTCGGAGCGCGTCCCGGAGCCACCGGCTCTCCCCCGCGCCCCATCCCGGGCGGCGCGGGACTGACGCGGGGGGACCGGCCGGGCAGGCACCCGCTTTCCCCTCTCCGTGTCGCGGGGTGTCGGTTGTTGCCTGTCGCTTCCAGGTGGATTGTAAAATGTGGCATTTCGTTCCGTGCAGGCATCTTTATTTGGTTCACGTACCATAAGTTCTGTGTTTTTTGCGGGTTTTATCCTTCTTGTCAAGGAAGTGTTTCTTTCAGTTAAAATGTCCCCAGTAGATATTTTTAAAGGACTGGTTGTGTCAGTTAGGAGTGAAAATTAAGTATAAACAGATTGCGCGAATTTGGTTTAAAAACACTTACCAGCAAAAATTAAGTGGAAATCGAACTGCTGGAGGTAAAGTTGGTGGTTTCTCTCTATGTAGATTTGCCTTGTCATTTTCGGGGAGAGAAGGAGAAGTAGAAAAAGTATTCAGGAGATGTTTGGAGAGAAGGAAAAAATCATGTGAGAGGCTTGCAGAGGAAAAGGATTGTGTTTATTTCTTGAATACAGGCTGGAGAACAGGTGGGGCATAGAGGTATGGCTTGATCTGCGTTTCAGATTTTGTTTTACTTATACGTTCTGTTAAAGCCCAACTTGATAGGATTTCTGAGACTTTTAGAAAACATGTTATTGCAGGAGCTGCCCACTGCTGTTTGACTTGCAGAAATACTGTATTCTTTTTAAAGGCCTCTACTTAAAAGGTCAAGGACCTGAGCAAACTTATTTTTGTGTACACAGTAAACAAATTAACCAGTGGAGCTTGGCATAGAGGTTTCCTTCCAATTTCCAGCCCTAAGTGCAGACAGTGTTTAGTAGCACACACCAAATGTAACTCCTTTTTTCTTGGTTCTTCCACAGCGTATTTTTAAAGCGCTCTGGTTGTCTTGTGAGCGTAGCTCCCCGTTAGCGTTTGAATCCTAATGAGGGAGCGGCTCCAGCAGTACATGGAGCATCATCCCCAGAGTTTGTTTAGCTGCTGGCTGCACTGGCTTCCTCCCAGCCTCCAGCCTGTGCTGTGTCTTGGCTGCACAGCTCTGAGATGGGGCTGGTGCTGGGGGAGCGTCAGCTGCGGCGCGTGGATGAACCAACTGTTCACGGTTAATTCATTCCAGCAGCATTCCTGTGCTGGGCTGGCTAAGGCAGTGTCAGCATTTCTTTTATAAACTGCAGTTTCCCAGGACAGGCTGCTTGTTTCTGGGATGGGGAATTTACTGATTACAAGAGCCTAAAATTAGGGTTTTGTTCTCTAGCAGGTAGTTCAAATTCGGATTGAAAGCAAAATCATGTTGGCAATAGCTATCAACTTGTTAAAGATTGTTAACAGAGATTGCATTAGCTTAACTCTTGTGTTTTATCTGATGCCTGGTTTTGCATACAGTGTCTAGTGATTCACTCTTCTTCCCGAGATCTGTGAGGAGAGGGGTGGAATTAGAGACACCATTATCTCCAAATAGCAATAGCTTTTTTCTTTCTGGCTCTTGAAATTAGTGCGAACATCTGTGGCTGTTAGTGTGTTGTAGAATGAAAGGAAAAGTTAGACGTGTAGTTATTATTTTTTATTAATTACTCTTTAGTCATCTGAAATCTGTATTTTCACATGCAGTATTCCTCTGGCTTTCCTGCTTCATTTTGAGTGCCAAGGACTTCTTGTTGCATTTGAGAGTATGTGTTGCACAGGGAAGGTGGGTAAAGATCTGACATGATTAAGCAGACTAATCATGGGATACGTGAGCAGAAAAAAGATTGCTACTGATTGTTTCTATACTGTTTAGTTTTCTTTTCCCCAGAGCTGTGATAAAACACAGGCATTGACCTGGAGCGTTTTCCAGGCTTTTTTCAGGACTTGCAATGTATTTTAAAACAACAGGTGTGCACTAGGTGAATTGTACAGGTAGAAAAACCTACAGCTGTACAAGGCTGTAGGAGCTCAGAGTCTTACAGAATTCTGGGTTCTTTGTCATAGCACAGCTCTGCCAAGTGCACTGTAAAGCCTCTGAACTCTGCCACAAATTCCACTGTTCACCCACACTAAGATGCTAATGATGAACACTAGCAAAGCAGAACTTTGTATCTTTAAATTGAACCATACTGGATTTGTTGTTCAACTGCGCATAGAGCCAGAGGAATAGAAAGAAAATACATTATATTTAGGTTTTTCAGTCACCTCAGTATCTTTTCTGCATGTCACCTTCTCATTTTCCATGGTATTTAACACTATACTTAGTGGTTTCATATTTTGGAGGATAGAGGATATAAGTTTGCTTTGCATGCCAAGCTTTCTGACTTTGCTTTTTAAGGCAAATTAATTACTGTTCTTCAGTAATTTAGTTAATTTTGCTGTATTGTTCTTTATCTAGTGCATTCTGCATCAGATAGATTGGAACTTTGTGGAATCACTTTAGGAACTGCAGCTGAGGGAAAAAAACGGAGAAAGATATGAATGGGGAAAAAACCTTTTCCTCTCCAGTTTGCATACCTCTTCTCATGCTTATTCTCTTTTCTGCCCTGGAAACCCAGAACTTTTTTTTGTGTTGTATTTCCCTGTAAATTCTGTGCTAAGGATGCTACATCTGCTGTTGACTCTCAGGTTGAAGAAGTTCATGGCCAAAATATTGATTTTTCCATTCACCCTTCCTCTTTTTGTGTGGTCATGGATGTTCTAAGCACCAGAAATTATTATGGGTATTCCTTGGAAATGCAGTGAGACCAGCTAAGTGCCGTGCTTAGTTTGTTGCACGTATCTCAAGGTGGCATTAATGCCTCGGCCTCTCTCAGTAATGTAAAATTGAAGGTTTTCTGGTTTTCTTTTTTTCTATATACTGTTTGCTTTAAGCTCTTTTAAATTCTTTCTGGCAGAACTTTGAAGGAAAACTTTGATCACAAATTGCAAGTCAGGTGTCAAATATTTGGGAAAGAGAGGGGAAGTAAAAGATAAATTTTTATAAGTGTGTGTAACTAATCTGAACTTTTGGTATGCTTGCTTTCCAGTTGTTTAAGTTTTTAATCATAGTGAATGGGGTCTCTGCTGTTCCTCTGCACATTATCTTGAGTAGAGAGTAAGGTGTAACAGCGGTGAAGGGGAATTTCACACAGAACCAGAATTTTAAGTAAAATTGAAAGCAGTGACCTGAGAGCCAACCGTGTTGACTTTCTCATTTTGCAACTTTCTCCAATAGTTTGTTGTGTGAGGAGAGGCCAGAACACCCATTTAATTACAGAGATGAGCGAGGAAAGAGGTTGGTAGAAGTTTGCTTCTCTGTACATGTTTTACCCAGACTCTCTGTCTCCCACGGAGGTGTAAAGACACCTTCAGGCAAACTCTACCTTATTGTGGTTGTAGTTTTGTGTCAGGAGCTAAACTGTGCTGAATTCAAAAGCTCCTATTTTATTTATGCTTAAACAAATCAAAGCTTCTTTCCATGACAGGGATGAGACAGTGGCTTTCTGAGGGACATCAGAACTTGAGCTCTGTGCTTGGCTGAGGTCTTTGGTCCTAAGCTGTGAGAGCAGAAAGCTTTGGGTCTGAGACCAATTGCAGCTATTGCTAAAGAGCACTGTCACTGCTGATGTTTGTTCTTGGGCTTTGATTCCTGAGCCACATGTAATTGCTCTGCTGGTCTTTGATGTGTGCCCTTCTAGGCTGGCCCTTATTTTAATGGGCTTGGAGGCTTTCTGGTGAGGATTCTGCCACCATGAGCTTTCTGATTCAGGTAAAATGATCCATGTGGTAGTCTCTATGGAACAAAGTGATAGCCAGGAATGGAGGAAATTAAATCCATGCAAAGCAAAGTGTGAGGATATAGAAATTTTGGTTAACTTCAGGCAATATTTTAATATTTGAAGACTGCTTTTGCACCTCGAGTGTTTGAGCATTAATCCAATGATCCCTGTGGCTGATTTCCATCACAGCTGGGTATCTGAGCTTTGCTTGCTGCTACATCAAAAGCTTCTCTCAGTTGCCTGCTCCACTGTCCCCTTTCCTGTGCTCTCCTGTCTTGTGTAATTTCATGAGACTTCACTGTTAGACTGGCAGAGTTGGGCTGGCTGGGGCGTCCTGGTGTTGCAATTGTGTGTTGTGACACTGCTGTGGGGTTGTGCTGCGCCCCAGGATCCGCGTGGGGTTTGTTCACCCCTCCCTACGCCAGACGCAGGAAGCTTGTATTGAATTGAAAGTGATGTTGGGGAAAGGTGTCACTTGAAACACTTGGGAAACAGGAGAAATTAGCACTTCAAGACAGGCAGACTATACCAAAAGAAAGTGCTAAAGTGATCCTTGCCTGGATGATCTTTCCAGCTGGTTGTGATCAAAGCCTGCTCCTCTACTCCTGCTGTCAGTGTGGAAGATGAGTTTGCTCTGTTTGAATGAAAACAGTAAAGCCAAAGGGGTATTTAGTGTTTGATGCTTATTTTTAGTCTGTGTTTCAAGATCTTTGATTTAGGTATTTTCAGAGATCTGTATCTTATATAGATGGTGCAATACGGAACTTCTATACAAATATTTTAATATGAATTCTTAAAACAAAAGCATCTTTAACAATAAGAACTCTGCCCTACCTTTGAGATACATGTGAGTAATACCAGGTGGACATACAGTGTGTAGAACTTCTCAAAATGCCTGCATTTCCCAGCCAGTAATTTCCACTGGAAGTCAGTGGATCTTAAAATGGTTTTGAAAACAATATCACATGATTTTGAAAATAAATCAAATAATTGCAGGTGTGTTGTCACTCATGAACAAACCACGTCCATTCTTCCTCTTACGCTCTGCTTCAGTTGTTCTCTGAAACATGTTCCAGGATCACTAAGTGATTAGATTGGTGATTGGTTAGAAGTTGTCCTCCTGGCAGACTTCATGTTGTATTGGTGGTTGTGGGGAGGGCATTGATAGGAATAAAAGCAGGCTTTGCCATTTCTGGTGCTTTGTTCCTGGTTCAGGCAGGAATGCTGTGAGCTGTGCCAGGTCTCAGTTGTTTGGCTGCACTGCTGGAAGCCAGGTTGGGATGGTGCTTCCAGGTTGGAAGGCAAAACTGGAGGCTGAAAAAGCATTTGAGTTTGGTTATGTTTGGGAGTTTGTAAAGACCCGAGCCTTTGAGATAAGGGTATATTTGGGTTTCTGGGAAATTTAATCACCCATTTTTATCACAGCAGTCTGTTTTGAGCCGTGGATTCTGGGAATCTGTACTGTAGAGTTCAAGGTGTGCAGCTGAACTTCACCTTTTGTTCCTTTCTTCAAATGCCTCTCAGTGCCAGTTCCAGCTTTTTAAAATCCTCTGTTGGCTCTGCTTCTCAGTACTGAGCCAGCCTACGCTGTTCTTCCTGCTTCTTGGAAGTCTTTGCTTTTATTGCTCCTTATAGTACAGAAGATTCAGCATAGATTCATAAAATGCTCTATGTCCCAAGGTTTCAGAGCAAAATATCAGGAGTTAGGTCAAACTCTTGCTTGGGGGAAAAGAATGTGACTACAGTGTACAGTGAGCTCTGATAAATAAAACTTATTTTTGCATGAACATAGGTGAAGGCAGGTACTAATTGAAGGAAGTAAATGGACTTTATTGTGCTGGCCTTAATTGTCAGCAAGTGGAGTGTGTGTTCCAGGGCCCTGTTTTGTGTGATGTGTAGAAAGTGGTGACTGACATAACCATGAAATGCTGCAAAGAGTTTTATTATCTTCCCTTTTGTGAGCTGTGGAAAGCAGTGCTGTAATAGCATGTGCTGCTTAGCAAGATGAGGACAGGACTTTGAGTGTGCACTGAGGGAGGAGTTGGAGCTTGGTTGTGCTGTCAGATGAGTTAGTTTTTATAAGTAGTCAGCAGGTTTCTGAAAAGAAACATTTGAGCATTTAGCATGAAGTTTTATATAAGTATTTTTATGATTTTTGTTTTTCAGGAGTTTATAACATATTTAATCTCATTCATGAATCGAACTTCCTTTTTAAGTCATGGATGACAAGGCTTCTGTTGGAAAAATCAGTGTCTCTTCAGACTCGGTATCCACTCTTAACAGTGAAGATTTTGTCTTGGTTTCCAGGCAAGGGGATGAAACACCATCTACAAATAATGGTAGTGATGATGAAAAAACAGGACTGAAGGTAAGAACCAATAACCTGAGTTTGTTCCCTGTTCTTCTAAATCAAGCTAACCATAGAGAGCTTAAAGAGGGACTTCTTTGTTGTGGAAAACTTGACAGAAGGGTGAACGTATTCAAGAACCAGTTTTGTCAGTAATTCCTTCACTGCTGATGTCAGAGGTGGTAATTAGTTTTTGAGTAAGAGCTCTCTCCATCACTAGCTGTGGGTTTTTTCCCACTTTGCAGAATTCTTCCTAAAGAATTGGGATGAAACAGGCTGATTGTAAAGAATGTGGAACTGTGATTTTATCACAGCTTTCAGGTGGAAAGCAATATTAGCCTACATGGATTTGACTGTATCTGTTAATTCAGATTAAAAGATACGCTGAAGTTTTCCCTGATGTGAAATGTTCTCTTTAAGAAACGTAGAAGAGTAGTTATAACTAACAACTTGGCATGAATCAGAGAACACGAGCTCTCTGTGAAAGGCTTGTGAGAGCTGGAAGGGCACTGGCATCTTCTCACTTGTAAAAGTGCTGTTCTGAAAAGAGACCCTTGTCACCCTCTACTTTTTTTTTGCTACTTAGAACAACATTCATCCCAATTTGTATTTCAGCAGTTTTTAAGAAAAGTGGCACAAGTAAGGTAATCACTCCAAATTCCATTGCTTTAATGTGTTGAAAACTGGATCTTCCCTAGAGTGAGTCAAGTTAGTGTCTTCTTTGTGGGAGATGGAAAGAGATATTCCATCATTGGAAGAAATTGATGTCTGTCTACAGCTGCATCTCTGTCTTTAAAGATGATAAGAAATCCTGTGTTCTGCCTCTTGGACTGGGTGCTCCTCTTTTCCTTTGCAGTAGTTGTAACAGAGACTTTATCAAACGTTTCTTGATGCTTTTGCTCTTCTTGCTTTTACCTCCCAACTGCTTTCTTTGTTTCTCTTGTGTTCCTTTGAGTCCAGGGCAAGACATGCTGTTATAGTGGCTCTTTTCTTTTACTTAAGACTTCAAATAAATTCCATCAGTTAAGAGTCTCAAAACTGATCTTTTGCTTAATCTGGCAAAAAAGTTCATGTATGTTTTATGGTGGTTGTAGAAGATCTCACTTTGCATCATAGAATAGTCTAAAAACATGAACATTTCTTAAGCATGGAGCCTGGTGATCTGTGAAACTTGCTGAAAGGCTGTAGCTTCTTGCTTGTCTTTCTTAATGCTGCAAATACCAGCAGCATCAAGGTCAGGATCAGCATCAATACTTAGGAATTCAGAGTAGTCTCACAGTGGTACTTACCTTGAGAATGCTTCTGTGGCAGTGTCTGTAATCAGTTCCTGAAGCATCATTTGAGAGCCCAGGAGACAGACATGCTCATGTCAGCCAGCTTCCCTGTTCATCCTGTTATCCCCAACGAAAATTTGGAAGCATGAAATGTTATAGTCTGCAACACTTCTTGCTCCACATGGGAGCTGTTTGTATCCCTGTTTGCCTCCAAAGTGGTGTATGAAATGCTGGCTGCAGGTGTGCTGTTTCTCTTGATGAGGAAGGAAGAACATGAGCTCTGCTGCCTCCTGATCATCAGTTGTAAAATAAAGTTATGCTGTTCTCTAGTTTGGCACTGAATGCCACAGAGCTTTGCAGGTCTTAAGCTTCTTTATGAATTTGGAGCCTGGACTGAGCACAAGCCTTGAGCAAAGCGATTCACCTTGAGCTTTTCAGTATTCCAGCGTGCAGAGCACGTGCTGTTGGTTATTTGCTGCAATCTGAGTGATTAATGGCAATTAAACTAGATTAATTAAACAAGAAATACAGTTTGCCTGCTGTCTCTGCTTTCCAGTATTGTTCCTGTGTCTGCTCGTGCCCGCTGGCAGTGGGACTGGGCTGGACTTAGGAAAGCTTTGCTGCAGGAGCACAGTGTGGAGCAGGAGTTCTGAACTCCCGGCACAGTGAGACCTCTCCCAGCAGAGGTGGCAGCACATGCATCAGGAGAAGGGAATAAATCACAGTTCTGATAAATCCCCTGGTGTGCTAAAGGAAGTTTGCTACCTCCTAGTTAAAGCTTAAGTAAAATCAGTTTTGATTTTGTGAGAAATAGATAAAGCCATGGTTAGGGTAGTGGTTTCTTTGCTCAGCCTCGAGCACTGATCAGGTGCACCTGTTACTGTTCCCGCCTGCCCTTGGTTGTGCCAGGCTGGCTCTGGTTTTGGGGCTGCAGTTGGGTTTCAGGCACATTTACACCTTTGTGTGCCCTGTTGCCCGAATGTGGGGAATCCAAACGGGTGCATAAGAAACTTTGGTTGCCGTGAATGAAGTTAACCTTGGTTTGTGTTTTAGGCCTCGGTGTGCAGGCAGCTGGTTTGTTGCACTTGGTTTTTGGGGCTATGAGAACAGCAGGGCTCCTCTAGTCCAGAAGTGTGGTTACTGTGCCTTCAAAAATTCTTTTTGAGGGTAGTCTGGGCTGAGAAGGAAAGCTTTCTTGGAGAAATTAGTTAAAATTGCTTTTTAAGTGGGGTTTTGATGATGATGTTTTAGAATATCTATGAGATGGTGGTTTTATTTTTACATGCCTATTTTCTGTAAACAGCTTGAATTTGTGTTTTACCTGTCACTACTATTTTTGGGAAATTTTATTTTCAAGATCATGTTTTATAGATATTACATCTAGATATGTTATTCATACTGATTATTTTACCAAATAGAGTAGATCACAGTTCAGATTCTTTGGCAGATGCAGTTTTTTACCAGAATGAATTTTAGCTTCAGGTTTCATAGAGAACAGATTCTGTAAACTAGAAGTTACTCTAGGTTTTTTTGATATATAATCTTTGAAGGGGCTGACAGGACACTATAATTAATTAATTCTATTTTGTTGCAAAACATATAAACTCCATACAGTAAAGGAGCATGGTGCATCTTCCATCATCATCATCATCATTCATCATCATCTTTCTGATGATTGCCTGCAAAGACCTGAATAATAAACCTGATGCTTGAAAGCCTTCTGCCTTTGGTGCCCCCATGCTTGTGCAAGATTTTTCTGCAATGAATCACACAAATTAATACTAGCATTGTTGGGAGGAAAATGGCAATGTGTGGATGTCTGCTACTAGTTGCAGATTACAGATGCCTCCCCCTGTGGGTGTACAGCTGAATAAGGCAGTTACCCTGTCCTGCTCCTGGCAGGTGATCACAGCACAGGAGTATATTTTAATCTGTACAAAAAGTGACCTTCTGTTTGCGTCAATTTCTAGAGCATAAATGTCTCTTGTTGTCATTGTTTAGATTCCTTAGCAAAACAATCACTAGATTATTACTTTTTGGGCTACTTGAATAATTTGGATTTTAGTAGCTGATGTGTAGGATGTTAAACCAGTGAGTTTACAGAGAGGTGAGAATATGGAAGTGCTCCTAGAGTTGAGTTTTGGTGTCAGTAGGAATAACCACCAGCACCTGCAGAACTGTTAAAACCAAGTATCTTTCGCTGATGGCATCTGGTAAATACTCTGCAAACTTGGTCACTTCCCTATTAAATGCAGAGGAATGGACAAAGAGTTTCCTTAGAAGCGGTATCTGAGAGCTTCCTGAAATGAATGCCTTCATTCCCTTTCCACTTCAGGGCCTTATTTCACACTGCTGAGGTGGCTTCATGCTTTCATGTTGACTTCAGTGAGCTCAAAGACTGCAGCTGAACATTAGGAAACAAAGCAATGCTGTTGCTTCTCCTCAACATGATGGCATAATCTTGTTCCAGATGCTTCTCTTCCTGTGAAACCTTTCTGTCTTGCCCATAAAGCACATGACATATTTAATTATACTTGTCCATTTCTGGTGTTAATCTGAGAATTGTTATGGCCCATACTGTGGGCATCTGTAAGTTTCTCTGTCAAAGGTAGTCTTTGTAGCTAGTGATTAAAGACTAGTTTGAAAGTAATCTCCTTGCTTTTTCTAGTGCTAGAAAATTCCTGCTTTGAGCTTGTAGATTTGTTAGAGCAGGGAGGATATAATCCATGCTGGTGAGCACTCGCACCCTGCAGTTTGTGTTTATGGTTGTAACTGGGTTAAATTTGTTGACTGCTGCTTTGACTGGTAAATAAAAAGCAACATGAATGACTCTGTGCCTGAGGGGTGTTTTTTGTTGTTTGAACAGTCTTTTCTTCTTTTTTGTGTCCCAACTCTGTGGCTCTCAGATTGTGGGGAATGGAAGTGAGCAGCAGCTGCAGCGGGAGCTGGAAGACGTGCTGATGGATCCACCCATGGAGGATCAGTCCAGTGACCGGGACCATGGAGAAGTCAGAACTGATGGAGATGGGGAAGAACCCGTTGTCCTTGAGGCATCAGCATCCTCTACCATTAACCCAGTGTCGGTAGCAGGACTCCAGAAACCAGAAATGAGCTTGCCAGTGAAACCATCCCAAGGAGGTTAGGAAAAAAAAGGGGAGGAATGCCTGGTAGTATCTTATGAATTTGATTTTTGTGGGGAAAGTGAAGAGAATTTAGGTACACGTGTGGCCAGTAGCCTTTCCCCGTGTCTCACATTATAATCACTTAGTGCAGGAAATTCCAGGTTATGTATGTGATACAGGAGTTAATATCTGCTGAACTGTCCTGTATTCTGAAAACACTGCTATACCAGCCCAGAGATGTGTGCACAAATATTAAGCTTACTTGCCTGGCTGTAGAAAATGTAAGTACAGGGCGTTCCTATAGTGTTTTGACCCGGCCTGGCTTTTCTGTTCTTAGCCTCTCTTGTCTTCTATTCAGTGGGCAGCCAGTGTCTGACAGTTCCCTTGCGGGTGCCTTGCCTTGTTTCTGACGTTCCCCCTCGTGTGCTGCCCTAGACTGTGAGGATTTGAGCCCCTTCACGCCCGTGACAGACGAGGACAGCGTGGTGTTCAGCAAGCTGACCTACCTGGGCTGCGCCTCGGTGAACGCCCCGCGCAGCGAGGTGGAGGCGCTGCGCATGATGTCCATCCTGCGCAGCCAGTGCCAGATCTCCCTGGACGTCACCCTGTCCGTGCCCAACGTCTCCGAGGGCACCGTCAGGTACGGGGCTCGCTGCTCTGGGGCTGTGCCTTCATCTCGGCTCCTTTGGAAAGCAAACTAGCTGATGGTTTACCTGCAGGAGACTTGAGCAGCTTGGATTTTCTTTAGTGGGAGAAGTGGGTTTTACAGACATCTGTGAAAAGGGATCCTTTGAATTTGTTTACCGAACGCTCTGCCAGAATGTACCGTGATGATCCAAGCTATCCCCAAGCCATAGTGGGATTGGTTATTGATGAGTGCTTTTGAAATAGCCTGGAAAGTAGTTTGGAAAATGTCTGATACACGAGGCCTGACAGAGGTGGGTCTGTCCACCGCCAAATATTAGTGTAACTTTTGGAAACCACGGGGAAATTATTGGTGGAAACATTTGTGGCATTGTATTTTTTTGTATTGTTCAATTTAAACATCATTATGGCGGTCATGCTTTGCAGTAAATGACGGGATCTAGTTTTTGTGGTGTACTTCTCTAAGAGGTATGAAATTGTTAAAGCTTGCAAGTTATGTCTGGCTGAAATAATTCTTCTAAAGGTGCAAGCTTTTTTTTCCCCTCTCTCTATTTTAACAGACTTTTAGATCCTCAGACAAACACAGAAATAGCAAATTATCCAATCTATAAAATCCTTTTCTGTGTACGAGGGCACGATGGGACCCCTGAAAGTGATTGCTTTGCTTTCACTGAAAGCCACTACAATGCAGAACTCTTCAGGATTCATGTCTTCCGATGTGAAATCCAAGAGGCTGTAAGTGCAAGCTTTTTGTCAAATGATAATTACCTACATGTAAATGTTATTACTGAAATTTAAATGAAGTTTTTCAGGCACTTTAGAAGTAATGTAATTCATACATCAACAAACCTTAGTTATGGGATAAGAATGCACAGTTAACAGTTTACTCTAAGAAGCACAGAAAAACAGTTAATTAGATGCTAAAGCCGAATTATCTTCATACAATTTGTTGTGAATGGTGAAAATCCAGGGAGGTTTCAGCTGATGTTTGTGCACTCTGGCTGCAGGTGAGCCGAATCCTGTACAGCTTTG
The DNA here is from genome assembly GCF_963513975.1 of Fringilla coelebs. NCBI lineage: Eukaryota > Metazoa > Chordata > Aves > Passeriformes > Fringillidae > Fringilla > Fringilla coelebs. The sequence continues at coordinate 10,903,021 of NC_140047.1, forward strand.
CCACTGCCTTCCGGCGCTCTGCCAAACAGACCCCGCTCTCAGCCACTGCCACCCCCCAGACTCCAGACAGTGACATCTTCACCTTCTCTGTGTCTCTGGAAATCAAAGAAGATGATGGGAAAGGTTATTTCAGGTAGAGATTCTTCTTCCGTACTGTGTATGGTTCTGTTGGAAAGCGAGTGAATGGAGAGTGTGAGGCTGAGGTGGTCTCTAAATTCCCTTTTTGAGAGTTTCCTATTCTAGTTTAAATGAATCCCAGGTGTAAGGAGCTGCTCCAGTGTCTGATTCTGGGTTTGGTATATGCAAGGAAGGCAGCTAAATTGAGAGTTCTTTTTTTTTCTTTCCTGATGAATAACAGTGCAGTTCCCAAAGACAAGGACAGGCAATGCTTCAAACTCCGCCAAGGGATTGATAAGAAGATTGTGATTTATGTGCAACAGACAACGAATAAAGAACTTGCTATTGAAAGGTAATGTCATCAACTTTTTAAAGGTTCTTTATCTGTTAATGTTAGTATTTTACCTCTGAGGGAGCAGGTTAGTAATTATTCTGTGGATGCTCCATTTGTGTGATTTAGTGCCACACTTCTCTGGAGGATGAAGTGGGACATACCTGTGTGGGCCAAAAGTCCTTGTGAAAAGCCCAAAATTAAATCATAAAAGAGGTCCTTGTGTTTCATCTGATCCTTGTCCCTGCTGAAGGGTAAATTCTATGCAAATGTGTCTAAAAAACCAAAAAAAAGCCACCAAAGGAAGGGCAGAAGACTGCAGGCCAAGCGTTGTGGTATAAGGAACCCTTGTTAGCAGTGACTTTATGTTCTTTAAAACAAAGGTAATGGAACAATTTCCAGGCTGTAAACAGGGTAAAACCATCCTCTAAATATGATTCTAAAATCTTGCTCGACGTTTTTGATGTTGGCTTGGCATTGTTTTGCTGGACTTGCTTGATGCTGCTTTCAAATGTCAAGGTTTGTTGATGTTTTTCAGTGGATTCATGGGCTGTTTGTGATGTATGACTGCGAATACTTAGATAAGAAATGTTAATGGTTTGTTTATGAGCATGTCTAAGTTTTGCAGTTACATTTTTTTGCCTGGCTTTGCAGATGTTTTGGCCTTCTCCTTAGCCGTGGGAAAGACGTTCGGAGTGGCGACATGCACCTTTTGGATTTGGTAAGGATCTTCCTTAACAAAACTCAGTAAGAATTTGGGTTATGATTGTGCATGATGTCAGGATGGACAGAGAACACTTCTGCAGTTGTTGATGGGAATTGATGGTGTAGATTCCACTATTGAGGGTGAGGCTCTGGGCAGTTGAATTCAATCCCTGCCTCTGCTGCTCAGTTAGAACGTGACCTGGTGCTTGGTCAGGGGACTTGCCCAGGTTTACAGTCAGTCATGACTGCTCTCATTCAGAGGCCAGAAATAAGAAATATGGAACCTTATTTTTAGACATGCTGAATATTAAAGTGCTGTGCTTTGAACATGGAAAGTTTTACAGCATAGTTATCAGTGTGAGAATCGAGGCCTCCAATGTAACACTGAGAACTAGTGGGTGCTTTGTTCTTATGACTCAATTTTCTCTATAAAGTAATAATAGGGATCATTTGACTTCACAAGTGTGAAGTGACAACAAATCTGCTAGTATTTATGCACTACATAGTGACTACTCAAAAAGGTTTATTACTACATGAATAATTTTGTTTTCTACCAGGCTTTGGATTGCCCAGAAAATAAGGTTGTTGGGAAGACAGACAAGCTGAACATTAGATAAAATATTGGTTTGGTTCTTAGTGACTGAATAACATGTGTTGTGTTCTCATCCACACCTCTGTAAACTGAAAGTTGCTGTTCAGTGGCCACCTCCAAAACTACTGGTCATGCCATGTACTAATAGAATAATTAGTGTTAACTGGCCTTTCTGTGTTATCAGCATGGACATCAAGGATTGCAGGGGAACTCTGTTATTTCCTTCAGAGATGATGTCTGCTGCAGACTCTGTCAAATGGACCTGCCCTTTCCTTGCCAGTGCAGTGGCTCTTTCACAGGACTGGCACAACATAATGTAGAAACTTCTTTAATTTAAAAAAAACCAAACATAAACTTACCTTGTTTCCAGGAGTCCATGGGTAAAAGTTCTGATGGGAAATCATATGTGATCACTGGGAGCTGGAATCAAAAGTCTCCACACTTCCAGTTTGTAAATGAAGAAACACCAAAAGGTATGAATGTTGCCAGGTGTTATCCCTAGGCAAGGAAATTACTTCCATAGTGGGCATTGGATCAATTATCTTTTCAGAAGAATCCCACAAAAGACTTTCACAGGATGGGATATATTCTCAGAAATTAGGGTGCTAAATGCCACATGAAATTAAAAAAAAAAAAGAAAAAAGCAAACTATCTTGTAGGAGCTGTGTCCTAGTAGGAGGCTCTGCAGGTGTGGGGGAGGATGCAGGTGCTCTGTGCACCACTGGAGCTTTTCAAGAATCCCATTGAGAATTGCACTAAATGACTTTTGCAGGCACTTGCTTTTCTCAGTCTTGTGGTCAGTTAAATTTTTTCCAAACCCAAGTTTTTAATTAAACAGAAGGATTCCCATACCTGTGAAAATGAAAGCAAACCATTCCAACTGTCATCCAAAAATAGCTGATGTTGCATTGCTCTCTCGAGTCCTGAAAGAGAATGCCATTACTTCTTTTAAGATGTCAGCTGAATTATCATCTTTTCAATCTCTTGTCACTGTTGTGTGCCAGAGGTTGGGAAGTTAATGGGAATTGACTGGGCAAAGTCATGAAAGTCAGCTGCTGGGCACAGTCTGGTGCTGGAGTGGATGCCATCCTGCCTGAAGGACACAATTTATCATTCCCTGCCAGAGAGATCTCATAGGTCACTGAGCCCTGTTGCCTCCTGTTGGAGCATCAGAGTGTGTAGTCAATTTTTGGAACTTCACAGCTGAGATGGTCTTAAATGCCTTTAATATCATGGTATTAAGCACTTAATAACTTCTAAAACCAAAAAAGAATTGAAGTGTAATTAGGCTGGATGGCAAGAGATCTGCACTGAGCTGTTAAGTGCACAGATCCTCTGTAATGTTTAATGAAGGTTTTGGATACAATTTCAGTGGGATTTGAAAAAGCAGAATTTTTATTCTCTTTAACAAGATCATTTTCTTGGCTTGAAGGCTGCAGTTTCCTTACTCTCTGGTGAATAGTGCATAGTGATCCAATTTTCCTATTTTGAAACTTGTAGGGTTTTGAGATGTTAAATTAGGGGGAAAATCGATTCTGAAAAGGAAAGTTTCCTTTGTTCTTCCATGTCACTGGGAAAGGGGTTATGGAATATTTTATCTGAAATGTTTCTTTTCATATTGTGGCTTCATTTTCTCTCTCTAGATAAAGTGTTGTTCATGACCACTGCTGTGGATTTGGTGATAACTGAGGTGCAGGAGCCCGTTCGATTCATTCTGGAGACCAAAGTCAGAGTTTGCTCACCTAATGAGAGGCTGTTCTGGCCCTTCAGCAAACGGAGCTCAACTGAAAATTTTTTCTTAAAATTGAAACAGGTAATGTGTTAAAAAATAAAGAAACAAAATTGACAATTAATAGGCTGTTTCTCCCTATGATTGCTAAAACCTTTACTAATACAATGTTCATAATGCAATATTTTCCTCCTGATTCAAAGAGGTAAAATAAATGCACTTCACTTTGAGAAAAGCTGCCCTTTACTGTGCTGATTGTTGCTGGCTATCTGCAGTTCCCATAAAGAGCCTGAAATAGCTTTTTTGATAGCTTTGATGAGTCTGCGAAGTTACAGAGAGGCTTATGGATTTTCCAGCCAAACCCCAGCAAGAAAAGGAAGGGAGGATTTATCTGCAAACTGGGGCTATGCTGAGACTTGCTGCCATAAGGCTATAGAGGAATAATTGTGTAAAATTAAGGGCTAAGAGGAAAAAAAAGTCCTTACTGTAATGCTGGTGACATGGTATCTGATAGATCACTAAACTTACTTTATCATGCAAATGGAACAATTCTTCTGAAGTGTTTTTAGATGAGCAAACATCCACATGAGTTTCCAAAGGAAATTATTTTTTGTCAAAGTCTATTTTCCCCTTCTGCATGGTTGGAAACAGAGATTTCACACATACCCCATGTTTGCCCCGGGGTAAAAAAATCCAAGCAACCACAAAAAATCCCTAGAACTTGTTAAAAAATTGTACTGTTTTTTCCAACTTGCTTTTTTACCCATCTCCTAAAAATGGAAGCATTATTTCTGTCCAGGATATTCCTAATAACAGTACAAGGCAATAACTTAGTCTCAAAATAAGGCTGGTAAGTTGAAGGGCCAAGTCACTGAAGAGATCATATACTTGAAATAGCTGCTATTCTTCTGCTCTAGAAACTATTGTTCTGAAATGAAAGTCCTGTTAAAAGAACTGGAAATGTATAAAAGCAAATAACAATGTGGATGTACGTGCTCTCTCAAGGCTTAGCAATTCTGGGTGCAGCCCAAAAAGAAAGCAGTGTTGGAGTCCTAATTTCTTGATAAGTGATCTTATTTAAAGAGGTTTTGAGTTAAGCAAGAGGCTTTTCTTCATTCTTTTTACACTTGCCTTTAAGTGCTGACAAAGAATGGCATCTGGGTAGTAACAAAGGTGAAGTTCACCAAGGATTCTTTTTCTAAAAAAGAAAAAGAAAAACCCCTTTCCTTCAAAGTTTAAGGTGGAAAAATTCTCATGGATGAGCTCAGCCTTTTTATTTAGAATATTTTTGAGGTGGAGCATGTAGAGGCTGTTGGGCTATAAATATTCTACAGCCTCCAAAAGGTGCCTTTTCTGTTTGGCAGTTTAAAGGAAGCTTATCTTACTGAGCTAATTCTGGATCTTTTGTCTTACCAAATTCACAGACATTGTGACTTTTCTTGGCCAATTCTCCTTTTCCACAGACACTGTCAGGTTATCCAACTTGCAGTGTTTACTAATGGAAGATTATCAAAACTCGTAGTGGAAGCAACAAATATAGAATGTACTGCCTGATAAGCCTGGAAGGGAAACCTGTTTCTGTGGAGTCATGATTAGCCTATTAAAAGTGCAGCTGTGTAGAATTGGCTTATCTTGCTTTGGCAGTGTTTCTTTATTCGGAAATGGTGAAAGCAGAGGGATTTTATTTGCTCCGATTGCATTTAGTGATTTAGTCATTTTTAGTTTTGATGTATTTCTCTTCATTTTTAATGCTCCAAAGAATAAAATTGAGCACTGGGAGCTTAGCGTGGAGTATAGTTATAAATCTTATTTCCCTCTTTTCTTCACCTTCTCTTTTCTGCTCTCTGATTTTATTCATTTAGGAAAAAAAAATTCTAAGTCCTTAAAATGCATTAAAATTTTAGAACTGCTTCACAAAGAAAAATCCTTCTTTAAAGGAAAGGAAGGTACCAAAGCATTGAAAATTATGGAGAAACAGGGTCACAGAGTATGCTTTGGGACTCAGCAATTTGTGTTCCTGCAGCAATGTATACACAGAGGTGGAAGCTTTGCTAAAGACCATTGCCATGGGAAAATCATGGAATCCCAGATTGGTTTGGTTTGGAAGGCACCTTAAAGCTCATCTCATCTTGTTCAAATAAATATGAACAAATTTTTAAGGCTACTTTTGCCACCATCAGTATTCCCAGAAACGTTTTCTATTTTAACTCATTTTATAAATTCTCTTTGAAGAAGAATTTGACATAATTTTTAGGTTTTTGCTTTCAATTTTCCACTACTGTTTAAATAAAGACAAGGTTGCTGCATATTGAGGAACCTTCATCTCTTAGACCACAGATCCATTTATAGCTTTAAAAATCAGTGCATTTGTGTCCAGTTCATTGATGGTTGGAAAGATGAGCTCCCTGTGGATGGCAGATCCAAGTGACACTTCTGCCTGCAGCAGACACTTTGTGCCTTTGGCTGCAGGATGCTCCCAGCACATTTCAGGGAGCACTGACCCCCTGCCCCTTGCATTAAGTATGTTCCAGGTATGAACATTCCTCACTGTAGAATGGGATGGGAGTTGTTCCTCAGCTCTCCTGTTCTGGAAGAGAAGGCTGAGCCTTAAGAATGTGGCATTTGTGTACCTTCCTCAGTGAAATGAACCTTGTTTCCTAGATAAAGCAGAAGGACAGGAAGAACAACTCAGACACGCTGTATGAGGTTGTGTGCCTGGAAAGTGAATCTGAGAGGGAGAGAAGGAAAACCACAGCCAGCCCCTCCCTCCGCCTGCCCCAGTCGGGCTCGCAGGGCTCCATGATCCCATCTCCTCCAGAGGATGATGAAGAGGAAGGTAAGAAGCTCCTGTGCTTTGTGGACTTTGAGAAAGGGCTGTTGGTGAATAATGTGGTTATAAAAGATGTAGGATCCTTTGCAGTCAGAATCTGCCTGATTGAGGGGTTTTCTTGCTGGAATACTGCAAGATTCCATACCCCCATATCCTGGTATTCCTGGTCAGCCTCTCCCTCATCTGGCACTTCAGTGTCCCTGCTTTTCTCAGCCCAGGCCTCCTGTGTGGTATATTTGGGACAAGGTGAAAAAGGGCTCCTAAAAACTGGGGATTATCACGTGGCTTCTGCCCCTCCCTGGGCAGCTGTGAATAGGTTTGAGAGCAGAAAGGAGAAGCTGGTGTTATTTGGAAATGTCAGCAGGCAGTGCTTTAGTGGAGAGTCGGGCATCTGGGAGAGATGACACTCTACCAGGACCTGCCCAGCTTGGAACTGAATGCATTTTCAAGAACTTATGCTTGTAAAAAAATTTTTTAAAGCAAACCACAACCACTTCTGAGTATAGAAACATCTGGCCTTACAACTGGCATTACAGAGATGAAATGGAGATAATTTGGGTTTCTGCTTTTCCACTTTTCCTGCTGGCCTTCCATGTGGCCTTGGCTGAAGCGTCCCTTCTGTTCTCTTGGCAGACAATGATGAACCACTCTTAAGTGGTTCTGGAGATGTTTCCAAAGAGTGTGCAGAAAAAATTCTTGAAACGTGGGGAGAGCTGCTGTCCAAGTGGTAAGTGGCAAAATCACATTCTGAAAATTATAGTTCTGAATATTCTTATTCTGTTTGCTCTTTCTGCTTGGAGTTTTTATTTCCAGAGGCCATTTGATATAAGATTAGTTTGGATTTAGTTCTCTGTCCATCCCCACAGAACCCCTTATTCTCTGCCTTGATGTTTTCTGATTTCTTTAGAAGTTGTTATAAATGTTTTAATTTTTGAGTGCATGCTTAATGTATAGAAATTCACTTATGCTGTGTCTTTAGTTGGTTCTGCCTTAAAATTCTGCTTATCTTCAGGTTCCTTGGGATTTTGTTAAAGGAAAAAACCTTAATTAAGTAGTGTAGAGAAAATGCAGCTCTTGCTTTGTCTATTCTGCACAGATCACTTCCATTCCTCTTTGTAATTCTGACTGGGTTCACAGCCAATTTTTCCTGCAGCTGTCAAATCTTAGTGACTGTAGCTTAAAAAACGGGAGATTTGGACTTGGATAGACAAGATGTTTTTCCTCCCTTATCTAAAGGAAGGCTCCAGAGCCTGCCAAGAAGGAAGTACATGAGCTCTGCTGTTTTTCCCTGGAAAATGTCAGTGTACAAGAAGAGTGTTTCTTGACAGTCCAATTGCTAATGCAACACAATCCTCCTTTGGTGAGGGATTTTTTTATTCATCTTGAAGTAGCCTGAGCAGTTCCAAAGTGATGCTGATTGTTGTAAAATTCAGGGGTTTTGTTAGGTTTTATTTTTTCCCCACAAAGGGGGGTGATGGGCAGCATGAGTCTGAGCTCAAACAGGCTTCATTTTGACTCTGCTTTTGATCGTGGCCTTTTGCTTCCTGAAGTCAGTGAGAGCAGGGCAAGGGCTGTCCAGCAAGTCAAAGGTTGAGTGGGGTATTGGCTCTGAGGAGTAGGATGGCAGAGATTGGAGTCATGCAGCTTAGATGAGAAGAAGTATTGATGTGACCACTTAAACAGGAATTTCTTTAAATTTAGATTATAACTGTTCAGTATTTTCTGCAGTTATTGCTTATTTGAATAAGTAGTTTTCCTTCCACTTTGGTTTTGCACTAAGTGGACACATTTGTAAGAGGGGAAGGCTGTGGTAAAATGACACATGATCCCTTTTCCCTCTCCTAGATTTGGAGAAACATCTTTCCCAGATGAGCTCTCTGCATCTGCTGCTGTGAGAAAGTTTCTTTCAACTTGAATTTTTTTGTAATTCTTCCAAGGGCTCGGAGATAATTAAGCCACCTGACTCCCACTGGAAATGTTTTGGCAGCTCTAAGAGGATATGAAATGCTTCTGTGCTAATGCTGGCAACAGCTTTAATATGTGTTAAAGGGCTTTCCTTCTTAACTAAAAACGTGTATTTGGAAGCAATGATCCCCCAGCTTTTAACATAAGAGGATTGAAAACCATTGAAAAATCAGACTTCAGGTAGTTTCATGCTAGTTTTTTAGAATTGTGTAATTAGATTTGTATAGTAATTAAATATTTGGTATTTTGTGATACCAAAGAATATTTGGCTGATGTTTCATAACTGAGTCACGCAATTTTCTCATTTCAAAAATAGTTGGGAAGATCCAGTAGTGTGTAGCCTTTAGTCTACAGCCTTCATGACTGTATTCATTGGAGCTACTGTTGTACTTCCTCTGATCTGAGATTGAGGCAAAGCAGTTTTATAGGCCTTTACAGAAACATTGAGTATTTACTATATGGAAGTATATGCAGTATATTTTATATAAATATACCTGCATATTATAAAAGCATAATAAATGCTCTATAAATATATGTCTATAGTGGCATTGATATAAATGTAACTACTATATAAATACTATTTTTATTTTAGTTGATTTCTTTAAAGAAAGCACAGTGAAGGAGGACATTATGGTCCTCTATTCCGTGCAATAAATACTGATTTAAATGTCTGCCTTGTTAGTCTCTAGATTAGTGTGTCAGAACACTGTAGACTGGAGAAAGGCCAAAGGAAGTCCCAGTCTGTGTAAAATTATTATCCACATATCTGTTAGACTGTTGCAAACATTAATAAATGCCAGTTTATTGAGAACATAATGCAGTTGATGTGACACAAGTTCATTTTTCTGCCTGGCTTTGTCTGTCAGTTCTCTTGATCATTTTAGCCAGAAGTTTGTTTTTTAGTAACTGCTGAAAAATAGTAATTTCTGTAATTTAAGACGTGTGTCTTTTGGGGATTTTTCTGTATAAGCCACAAATGAGTTGTTCACCTTAACGTGCTCTAAGTGTATAAATTATATGTAGGTTTAGTTTTTCCAGCTTGCAGTGCTGTAATTTCTGAGCTGTCAGTGGTCTCGCTGGAAGGAGCTGTTCAGCTGGGGCTGGCTGGTGCAGTGGAGGCTGCTCTAGTGCAGTTAGATAACCATGAGAGGTGATTCTCAGAGCTCTCAGTCCTCTCTCCTTCCCTCCCTGAGAAGGTCACCTCCTGCTGGGAGACTTCTGCAAGCTGCTCATTTTGGCGTAGGGAACTTGGAATTTACAGGCTGTGACCTCGTCATCTAGCATTTAATGGAGTGGTTTGGTCTGTTGAATGTTATATATATATATAAATTTAATGGGAGTCAAGAAAATCGTTTGGGAAGTAGTTCTCCAAATTGTATTTATTTTACATGACTTGAATTCCACATAGAGATCTGGAGTGCCTGGCAGAGGTGCTGTGTGTGGTGTTCCAGCTGGGTTTCTGTGCTCGTTGGGGCAGTAACTGAGGTGCTGTGTGTGGTGTTCCAGCTGGGTTTCTGTGTTCCTTGGGGCAGTAACTGAGGTGCTGTGTGTGGTGTTCCAGCTGGGTTTCTGTGCTCGTTGGGGCAGTAACTGAGCCCTCCCCTGTGCAGGCACCTGAACCTGACCGTGCGGCCCAAGACGCTGTCGGCGCTGGTGCGGAGCGGCGTCCCCGAGGCGCTGCGGGGCGAGGTGTGGCAGCTGCTGGCAGGGTGTCACAACAACGACCACCTGGTGGAGAAGTACAGGATCCTCATCACAAAGGTACCGTGGCCTTTTCAGCTCTTTTCCCCCCGTTTCTTAGAGTGGGAATACAGAGGTGTACTCTTGCCTGAGGTCCCTGAGTGTACCTGGATGTATCGAGGAGTGACTGTGATTCAGTCCTCCAACAAAAACCCTACAGAGAGCTGCTGGTGGCATTACACTGCTTTCCTTTTATAGTCCTGTTTCACTCAGCCGAGTTCTGAGTTTGTAAAAAATAAATATCCTATTAATTGCTTTCATAATGGACAGATTAATTTTCTTTGCTTGTTTGGTTTTCTGAATGGAAGCTAAATTTTGTTGTGTTGTCTCAGCGTTTATGCAAAAAAATCCAACACTTGTAGAAATTGCAGCCTATTTTGGTAGAAAGAAAACAGAGCAATGGGGATGTTTTTGCATTGGACAGCAGTTTTGTGACGTCTCATCTTGAATGCTGACCCCAGTAAGGTAGGAAAAGGATGTAAGAATTGTATTTACAGACATCACTCAGTGGTTCTCAAAGTTCAAGTAACAAATGGGTCACAAAATGAAATGTCACCTTCTTATCCAGAAAACAGATGTGTTGATTTGGATTTGACCATTATCTCTATAGCTACACTGGATTTTATTGCTTTCATCAAACACACAAGTCTAGAAGGACTGTATTAGAAATTATTAATGATACAGCTTTAGTACAAGTATTACAGAAATTAATTATTAACCAGTTAAAAAGCAAAACAAGTGAATCAGTCTTTGTATCTCATCTTTGTATTTTGATGGCACAGATTCACGAGGAGCAATTAAAGACCTTAGTCTGAGGGCAGGAGGGTTTCTGAAATTAAACTCAGTTTCTGCTGTAGTCATGCAGGAAGGACCTATATAATGTGAATGAATGATGTTAAATCAGCAAAAAATGTTCTGTATATGAAAATAAGTATTTTCATAGAATTGGTGAATATAGAAAAAACTTGATCCAAATTCCTTAATACTGGTTTATGCCTTGTAGAGCTGTATCATGGATTTTATGGTGAATAAATCATATAAGTAATGTGGAGGTTGAGTGCTCTGGCAAGGAGTGATCACAGCTATCCTGTTGTGTTATTTTAATTGCCTGGTGAGTAGTTGTCAGCCTCACTTGTTTCTCTGTTTCAGTGTTTTGGTATCAGAATGCAAAAAGATGATGTCTTTGTGGCACAGTTGCTGACACATTCTGCTACTATCTTTGTCAGCTGGAAGGGGATAGTGTAACATTTCATTTTTAAACCTGTGAAGCCTTTCCACTCCTTTTCACTTGGCTGAGACAAAGAAAGTAACCTGCCTCTGGTGTTGGAAGCATCTCTGGAGTCCAAGTGTAAGGGAGGAGAGTAGGCTGGCCCTGCCCTGTGTTCTGCTGAACAGCACTGGCTATGCCTGCAGTGGTCGTTCAGCGCAGAAACTAATTAAGGAATTGGAGAGAATGGGTCCTGAGTGACTGTTTTCAGGCCCTGCTGGAGTCTCCTGAGGTCTGTGGTATATCTGCAGCATGCTGCCATAGCCAGCTCCAGCAAATGAAAATGATGTTGACCTCCCTAATCTGGAGGTGCCATATTAGCCCAGTGCCATCCATGGCTGTTTGTTTTGTTGTGACTTAAATATGGAAACAGGCCGGGACTGTTCCTGGAGGAGGGACAGAGGTTGGTGTTTGAGCACAGAAATGTGTGCTTGGTTCGCAGGGAAATTGGGATTTCTTCAGTCTGCACTTCAGTGGAAGAAGTGCAAGGTTTCAAACAGGGTTATCTTTCAGTGCCTGTGTGGAGGTACTGAAGAGGAGAACAGGCAAAAAATGCAAGGATTGTTAGGGAGGCTGAGGAGAACATGAATTCAAGGCCCAGCAATACAATGTTTGCAGACCCTTTGGACATAGTCTGTGCCAAGAGTATAATAAAGCTGGGCTGCACTTTGGCCTTAAATTTTTTTTTCATGCTTTTCTTAGGCATGAAATGTGATAATTTTGGAGTTCTAATGTGACTAATTCTTACTGCTCTTAAAATAGCAGCTCAGTTGCAGTCAGTATGCAGCAATGTATTGGAGTAAATGTTCCTGGGAAAAAAATTGCTAATTATATGAAGACAAGGGTCCATTATATTACATTGCTTTCCCATCTTTGTAATGCTTTGCCATGTTTTGCATGTCACTAATGCCATTTCTTCTCTGGCAAGCCTGCAGTTATTTGCATTACTGTGCCTTGAAGGGAGTTTATGTGAGAATAACTGCTGTGGTGTAGTGCAGGAGCACAAGGAGTCCATGTAAAACCTATGCCCTGGAATGTGAGCAGGAGATGCAGGAAGCCTGTGCTCATAATGCAGTGTCCCTTCTCTCTTCATGTTGCCCTCTATTCCTGTAAGTGCATTTGGTTCTGCCAGGCTTTTCCTGACCCCCGTGCAGCAGCACAGTCCCAAATTAATAAGGATCTGTGTTGAAGCTGCTTCATAACCCTCTGGCCTGTTTCGGGGATTTTTTTTCCCCCTTGTGCCCTGGATGTTGGATGCAGCACCCCAGTATTTCTTCTGGTGGTTGCTTTCCTGGGCAGGCTCAGGTAATCTCTGTTTTTTTCTTTCCTTTGCAAACTAATTGCTGAAAGAACAGTTTTTTGTTCACTGTTGAGTTGTGGCTACTGAAGGTTTGAAAAGGAAATGTCTCCTGTTGTGTTCTACCATTCAGGAGAGCCGTGTCTAGCTCTCTTGTTGAATATGACTTAAAATGGCATTGAAATTGCGTTTCAAGGTGTGCTCGTTGTGTTCCCATCATCATGACAGCATATATTAATTATTTGCTCTGGTTTTCTTTGCCACACACTGGCTGGGGTTTGTTCTCTGCGTTTTTGTTATTGTGGGAAGGTTGAAGTTTCACCATCATGGTGCTTCCACAAATTACTTTTGAGAATTTGCACACCATCTGTGTGCAATAATAAAGCTTTTAGCAGCTCCAGATTGCCATGCTGGTGGTAGGGAGTGTGGATGAAAGCCAGCCCAGTGAATTAAGGTCATGTCCCAACTGGGGACAGAAAGCAAGCTCTAGGTGAAATGATCTAGACAATCCCTGGAAGAGGAATCTGGTCCTGGTAGCACTTTGGCAATCACAGTTAGGGCTGTTCATCTTCAGGCTTCCAGCCACTGAAAGGTAGCAGAAGACACATGGGGACTCACTCCAGGTGTTAATGGACACCTGCAGGAACAATACTGCATGTTCTGGACAGGCACAGGTGGATAGAAAGTGTTGTTGAGTAGAAAACACGTAAAGCGAGCCAGACAGGCTAAAAAAGAGAAATAATCATCATACAAAGTGAAGGAGACACCAGCCACAACAGACAAATTTTAGAAAGGATTAATACAACTACTGAATCTGTCAGTGGAGAAGTTCTTCGTAATATCAACATTAAAAACCTGACATTTACAATATTGAGGAGAAAATAAAAAGCTTTTGGATATAGGTCTGTGTGGGAGGAAGTAATGTTGAAACAAAAAAGCCATGAACTGTTGTACCAGATAAATACACTATATTAAGAAAATTACAACGTGAGAGGGACATCTTGTGGCACAAATAAAATAAAAAGTAATAGTCCAGTGTCAGGAGGAGTATCCCGGAATGTTGCTCCGGGGTCACCATTTCTGGGAGAAATCCCAGGCCTGATAGGAGATTAATTTGTTCCAGTCTCTCTTATAGCAGGACTCCTGCTACCCACTTTCTCATCTTCCCACCTTTTTGTCTCCATGAGACGAGGATTATAGAACACAGATGTTCTACCAAATATACTTGTCTGTCTTGCTGCAAATGATGCTAGCTCTTAATGAAGAAATAGATGAAAATGTCACTACCGTTATTTGACTGAATGTGTTGTCATCCGCAGCATAAAATGTGACAGAACCTTAGCTGTGGGTGGCTAGCACTTATTTTCTACTTGTATCACAATCATATTTCCATATGTTCCTATAAATTAAAAAGAATGCATTGAATTTTCAGGAGGACAGAGGGCCATGGCGGTGTAGAATCAAGTGAAATGGAACCTACCATGCATCTGTGCATCACACTGTACAATGACGTAGCCGTGTCAGTGTGCCTGAACCTTGAGATTCCTTGTTTGATTAGTTTTGATCACATGGTGGTAAAAGTTTAATTATCTTTTACAAGCAGCAGTTTTCCCAGGAGTTGTCATTGTAACTTTGAATAATTTCTGGAGTACTTTTCATTGCCTTAGACAAGGTGGTGCTGTATGGTGTAGAGTGGGAGAAATCTGTACACCACAACAGTATTTTCAGTCTCACGGACCTCAGCCACCTCAGCCACACATTTGGGTGTCTTTAGGAGAGGTTCTCGTGCTGGGCTGGTGGTGCACCCAACCAGAGAGCTGGGGAGCAGGCACCGTACCCCAGTTACCTTCCAGGTGCAGTTTGCTTCACCTCCTGGGCTGGCTGCAGGTGCAGGGGCAGGAGGAGGTGGAGCTGCTGCTGGTTTGGGTGTTTTAAGCAAGCAGGAGTGAGCTGGCAAGAGCACTGAGTGGAGTCATTGCTCTCAGCTTCGGAGAAACAATAGAATGTCAGTTAAAGGAAAAAACAGACGTGGCTCTTCTACAGAAATACCTCGGCTCTAAGGGCATTAAGCTTTTCATAAAAACCTGAACACTGGGGAGTTTTTGATTTCATGGTGCATTTTCTGTTTAGAAATTTCATCAACCAGATGTGTTTTTGGTTGGGCTCAGTATTTCCATTGCTACCTTGTTTTTATGTCTGACATAGGAAGTTCAAGGTATCAATGTACATTTTCTTGGGGCTGTTTATAATGTGTCTCTTCGTGCCCAAGGATCCAGAAGTACTATTTGAATCAATCGGTATGTAAATCATTCTGTGCTTTGGAAAGATAGGAGATCATTTCTCCAGCAGTAATTCAATCATAGCTTGTTTTTTGTAAATCCACAATACCCTGGCCTAAATTTAATTCAAAGTTTATGTTTCCTAGCTACAGTTCTAGTACTTCAGTTGCCATGAGTTAGAAACGCCATAAATTAAAAAAAAAAGGTGGATAATAGTAAAGAGATCTTTTTTGGGTTAAAGATAGGGCAGAACCCCCAAGTTTTTGTTTTCAGACATTTGTACAAGGCTAACTAAAAATCTGCCAAGTCATGCTGTTGTCCAGCACAGATTTTTGGCCAACACAAGGGTATCATGAAATGCTTTTTGTACTTACTGGTCAGCTGAAAACCTGAGAGTTGTGTCTCAATTGCTTTGACATCTTTTCCTTTGGCCACAATTAATTTCACGTTCGGTATTCTGGAGAATGACCAGCGTTTAGCTTAGGTTTACCAAAACCTGGGGTTTGTTGGTATTGGTTGAATTCAGAGTGTGGACTTGAGCTTGTAAGGATGCTAATTGCACACTTTGATGTCTGATTAAATGATTTTGATTGTCAAAGAACTTCACTCCAGTTTTTTACTGGTTTGATCTATTCAAATACAAATTCCTGTAGCAAGGGCTTGCCCTAAGCAGTGGCAGCAGAGCAGCCTGGTGTCACGGTCAGAGAATGAGCTCCCACATACCTGGGAACATGTTTTCCAGCCTGTCAGTTGAAGGTCTTGACAAACAATAGCCAAGAGCTGTACCTTGTTATGCCTCTCTGCCTTCAAAGAGGTTTTTCTGGTTAAATAGTGAGATGGTATTAACTTAGGGTGTGAATACAAGCTTAAGTGTTCTGCTGTGAATCTCTCTCGTGTTTGCTGGCTGGAATGTCGCTGGGTTTTCTGCTTTGGTGTCCGATGTCAGGGACAGCGGTGCCTTTGCGTTCTCTGCGCGTCTCTCTGTATGGAGGGAGGTGCCTGCCTACCTGGAGCAGCATCTGGCTTAATGGTGGGACATCGTTCTCAGCTTTGCCCTTGGTTTCAGGTGTCTCCTGTGAGCAGCACAGAGTACACCTAGGAAAGGCACGTTTATTCCAGAATAGGTATTTCGCCAAAAGGGCTGGGATGGAAAAGCCTTTGAGTGACGACGAACCGCGTGAATTCAGGGCGGTGATGGACGGCTGGCGCTCGCCGTGCAGGGTGCGGGAGGAGGAGCGGGCTGCGCGCTGGGTGTGTGTCCCTGCGGCACCGGCGGCGCGGGGACGGCAGGGCCGGGACCCGCGTGCGCTGCCGGGGCGGCGGGGTCGCTCCGGGTGAGGCTCCCACCGCCGCCGGCCGCCCGAGGATCCGCCTCGCCGAGCGCCCCCGGAGTACCAACCCGCCTTCCCGAGGCTGCGGCCGGCGCTGCCGGGCTCCCTGCGCGCTGGGGCGGGCGGATGGGGGCCGGGGCTGCGGCCCCGCTCCCCGCCGGGTCCCCGCCGCGCCGCGCCCTCCCCCGCGCTCCCGCCGCCTCCCTCCCCTTCCTCCCGCCTCCCCGCCCCCGGCTCCGCATCGCCGCGGCCGGAGCACACGCCGCCCGCCCGAGGATGCTCCGCGCTTTTGTTCCCCCGCCGCAGGTAGGGCCGGGGCGGCGGGGCCGGGCTGGCCCCGGGCCGGGCGGTGGGCGGCGGGGCGGCGGCGGGGCCGGGGCGACGACGGCGGGGCCGGGAGAGGCGGCGAACAAAAGCGCCGTGCAAAATGGAGCCAGCGGAGAAGGGCTGGACCCCCGCCCTCCCCGCCGCGCATCCCCCCACCCGGCTGCCGGGGCTCCGGGGAGGCGGCATCGCCTCCCGCTGCTGCCGGCGGGGCGTGGGGAGGGAGCGGGGCTGGAGCCGGGGCCGACGGGGAGCGCTGAGCAGGGCGTGGGGAAGGAGGGGAGCGGCGGAGGTGGCAGCGCGGGGGAGAGGCGGTTCTGTAAAACACTTTCCCCCTTCTCTCTGTCAGCCTTTGGGAGGACTCTCGTCCTGACTCGGTGGAGGTTCCTCTCCCTCTTCCCCCAGCCCCTCATCCATCCTCGGCGCGGCAGCCCCCCCAGGAGGGCATCAGTTTCAGCCCTCTCCGGTGCGCCGGGGAAGTTGCTGACATGCCTGCCGCTGGGTCCCGGTGCGGCGGCAGCGGCGGGGAGCCGGATTTAAAGGGGAATTGTGCTGCAGACAATGCACAGCAGCAGCATCTGGAGCAGCCCTGGGGACTGGAGCTCCGGTTTTGACATTGCTGCACACACAGCACCAGCCGCAATGACAGCAGCTGCCTGGAGTGGCTGCAGGCAGCAGGCAGGAGCATGAAGTAGAGAGATCACTGCAGTGCTCAAGATGAACTCCTCTTTGGTTGGCAACCAGAGTGGCCGGCCCTTCTGTCTCCTGGCCATTAGCTATTTGGAGACCATCAATTTTTGCCTCCTGGAAGTGGTTATTATTGTGTTCCTCATGGTGCTGATTATTTCGGGCAACATTATTGTGATATTTGTCTTTCACTGTGCACCTCTGCTGAACCACCACACCACCAGCTACTTCATCCAGACTATGGCGTATGCTGACCTCCTGGTGGGCGTGAGCTGTCTGGTGCCTTCTTTGTCTCTGCTGCACTATCCTATTGTTTTAAGTGAGTCCTTGGTTTGCCAAATCTTTGGTTATGTAGTATCAGTGCTGAAGAGCGTCTCCATGGCCTCCCTGGCCTGCATCAGCATTGACAGATACATTGCCATCACGAAGCCCCTGACCTACAACACGCTGGTTACCCCGTGGAGGCTGCGGATCTGCATATTGACCATTTGGCTCTACTCCTGCCTGGTCTTCTTACCCTCCTTCCACTGGGGAAAGCCTGGATATCACGGGGATGTGTTCCAGTGGTGCGCCAACTCCTGGAACACCGATCCCTATTTCACCCTCTTCATTGTGGTGATGCTCTACGCCCCGGCCGCTTTCATCGTCTGCTTCACCTACTTCAACATCTTCCGCATCTGCCAGCAGCACACCAAGGAGATCAACGAGCGGCGCGTGCGCTTCAGCTCGCAGGACGGGGAGGCTGGGGAGGCCCAGCCCTGCCCAGACAAGCGCTATGCCATGGTCCTCTTCCGCATCACCAGCGTCTTCTACATCCTCTGGTTGCCCTACATCATCTATTTCCTGCTGGAGAGCTCCAACGTCTACAGTAACCGCGTCGCGTCCTTCTTGACCACTTGGCTTGCCATTAGCAACAGTTTCTGCAACTGTGTCATTTACAGTCTCTCCAATAGTGTCTTTCAGAAGGGGCTGAAGCGTCTCTCGGGGGCCATCTGTGCCTCGTGTGCTAGACAGAGGGTAGCTAAGGACTCCTCTACCTCTAGGAGCAAAAGATCTTCCAATGGATGTCATGTCTAGGACGCCTGTCAGCTGGACTGGGAAGTGCAGGGACAATTGCGTAGATTGGAAAATAACTTAGATATGATTTTAAGACACCCAGATTTGCAAAAAGGTTTCTGAGAAATGCTGCTGACTTAGAAAGATCAGGAGCACATAGCGTTGTGGTTTCACTTTAAAAAATGATTGCTGTGGAGGAGGCTGTGGAGTTTCACCTCCACATTCATTTTAAAGAATAAAGCTGTATCTTGACACTTACCTCTCCAGCTGGTGTGACTGAATGGAGTGGGTGTCTGAGAGCTTCGGCAAAATGTAGTCTTTCTTACAGCTTTACTGGGTTCTTTGGAGATTCGTGCTTCACATGTAAATGATAGATCTGAAGTGGAAATGTCACAGTCTATGGTATATTACAGGGATTTTTTTAATATATGCCAAAGTATATTGACACAATGTTCCAGCGTCAGAACAGAAGGGGCCAAACAATTTGTTTTTCAGTGCTACCTAGACAGGACTTGTAGAACAGGAGCGAACAATGTGAACATTTCAGTGTGAACTCTGTTAATGAGCTGTGAGTGCAGCGATGTGGTCTGGGCAGTCCCACTCCTAGGGCTGGTCTGGCTTCCGTGCCCCGTTTCCCTGGTAGGATGCATGTTTGGATCTGAGTGCAGCATCTGCGTTTTCCTGTTTGTTGTGAAGTAAGAAGAAAAACTTGGATCAGACCAAATTTAGCAGTTAAATAAAATGTGTTTTGATAAGCTAAGAGAAAATACGTGTTGCTTTATGATACCAGAGTTGTGGCAGCCACTCAAGGATGATGCCAACATGTGAAAATTGTTCTCAAACCAGTGGAGAAATGCCGCGGGTTTGTATGTGGAAATTTTCTCAAGAACAACTTTAAAAATAACATGTCCTTTTTTTTTTTTTTTTTTTTTAATCTAAATTCTTCTGATATTTTACATACTGGAACTTAAGGGGAAAGGAAAGAAAACAATTGTCTTCTAAACAGCTAAGGGAACTATGTTGTAAATTTAACTGTAGTATTTGAGTTATTCATAAGTGCACAGAGCTAAATCAGAGACATTTTTCTTTAGCCTTCATGGGATTAAAGATGGTTCAAATATAGCAGGAGCTAAATCCTGTTGGCAAAAGCATATCTGACTGGTCAGACAAAGGCAATATCTGAGGAACCAAATCTCATTGACCACAGCTTGTTCAAGCTAGCCTAGATTAAATGTTTTGAGTACTGTCATGCTGTTAAGAAGGCAGGACGGCCCTCAGATTGAGTTTTTCCTAAAGAATATCTTTATCTTTTTACTCTGCCATTCTGGAAATGAAAGTGAACCAAGTGTTCCTGTAGTGGTGGATTGCAGTGTCACCCTGTCCCTGGTGCAGGGCTGTCCCTCTGTCTCTCCTGCTCTGAGAGGAGGTTGTGCCCCCAACCATCTGCCCTCTGTGCCCCTCCTTGTGCTTCCCGTCACTGCCTTGGGCTGCTGAGTGGGGAATTCCCTGAGCTCCTCTGGTACAGCTGGTGTGCTCTTAGTCACAGTGGGAATGAAAAAAAGATAGGGAAAATAATGTGATATTTTTAGAATTGGGGTAATTCTCTTGGCCAAAGGGAAGGCTTTGTTTTTGTTAAATCGTTTCAAGTCTGTGTTGTTCTAGATCAAGATCATATTTTTAATACTCTGCTCTGTCCCTCCTGCAAACTCCCCCCTCCTCTCTGCTGTCCTGTGGGCCCTGGCCTCTCCTCTCTCTGCCTTGCCCTGGAGGATACCAGCTTGTCTCTGCCTCATCACATGCCACGATTGCTACAGCCCGACCCTGCTGCCCATCCACATTTGCTCCAGTACAGTCTCGTGGGGCTGCCGGTGAGGAAATGGGGAAGGAGAGGGAGAGCAGCAGGATGAAGCATTCCTGGCATGGCATGTGTTTGTCAGCACTCAGTGCTGGTACACTTGAGTTCCTCTCCTGGATGTGTGTGTACCTGTTCAGGGGAGGATGGGGAGAGCCCCCTGCTACTGCTGCCTCCTTCTGTTGGGGCAAAGCATTTAAGTGGCGTCTTGATCAGCTGCCAGCTATTTCATCCACAGTCACTCCAAAGCTCTCAAGATAAACATCCTCTTCAGTTCATCTGAAACTTTAAGAGCACAGGTTGTCTAAGCCCTGCTGCCTTCGTGCCACCTTTTCTTGCAGTCTGTGGTGAGGATAGAGGGGCTTGTGCTGCTCCTGGCACAGCCCGGGGGTTCGCTGGGCAGAGCCCTGCAGGGGGAATTCTGGTTAGACACAGACTGCCTGGGGGAGCACAGCCTGGAGTGACTCACTTGGAAAAGAAGTGGGATAATAAGCTCCTGCACATCCTGGCTGATTGTCTGGAGTGCTCTGTGGGTGTGAAGGCAAAGGTGGGCTTCGGGGAACAATTCAAGGGCTTTAGTTGCTAATATCACAGTGTGTGTGTGTGGCATTTTTGGAACAGCCTCTCAGGTAAACTCCCCGTAGCCTTTCTCTGACTCCTCACCTTATCTGACATTTCCAAGTCTTTGAAATGATGCACTGTATCACTGAAATAGCATTTGATTGAACTTAATAGAAGAGAAGAATCTGCTGGGGCCTAAAACCCTAGAAATGGCAGTTTCAGGTTTAAGTGGAAGCTGCAAAGCAAAGATTGTTTCTTTTAGGGTTTTTTATGGCTAAATAGAGGGTTTAAATAGGAGCATTGTGTGCTGGTTTTTGAAAATTTTGAAAGTTTTTGAAACTGGTAAGGGGTCTAAATCATGACACAGAGATTTAACTGGAGCTGAAGCAGTTGCTCCTTCAGCCCTGAGCCTGGAATTGCACTTGGAGCGTGGTGGCTGATCCAGATGCAGATGCATTCTTGCAGCTGTTGCTGCTTTGCAGCAAAGGTTCAGTTCTAACATTCCTGACAGCCAGGCTGTTTTCCGTTGCCTTACTCATCTCCAAGTCTTCCTCAGCTCAGACATTTCCTGTAAGAGGTGAAAATCAGAATCTGGAAGTCTCCGAGATGTAAGGATGGAGAGGAGTTGCAGGCAACTGATCATTCAAGTTTCATCCACTGTACAGACACTTCTAGTGTTGCCTCATTAGCTTGGTTTTAGTGTCAAATATTTCTCTTTTTGTCTCTGTTAATTTATTGATATTTGAAAAATTTAAATTAAGTTTTTCCCCTCTTAATTTAATGTAGTATGTGTTATATGTGTTTAGGTGTTTAAATATTTATAGCATTTGAGTCTGTTGTCTTCAGTGAAATTGCAGGGGGTGAATTCTGTTCACTGTGCCAATGGTGGGAAAAATAATGATGACAAATATGACTTTGTTTCTCAGCAGTGCACTGAGCACCTTTTGTCATGCACCCAACACAGGCACAGGTTCCTTGCTAGGAATGGTCAGGCAGCAGATTTTCCAGCTGGATCCTTTTCACCCTCCACATCTGAAATGAATCCACTTCTGGCTCTGTTTGTGTCTGGGTGCTTTGGACATCAGTGGTGAGAGCATTGCACAGATAAATGCCACGCTGAGGAGAGGACAGAAATCAAATTGCATCTTCATAAAAATGAGGCTGTGATATGATTAAATGAACTAATTTTGAAGTTCCATCTCAGACTATAAATTTATTTTTTATTAGAGTTATCTGCCTCACTTTCAAATTAAGCTGCTGGAAGGTTCAATTTGCAAGATGCAATTCAGTGGCTTTTTTTAGTGCCATGGGAGGGATTTCTATACTCACAGCTTTTCAGAAGATGGTAATTTTTTTTTTTTTTTAAAGATTACTGGAAGTTTAGGTTGTGATTATGTTGTCATTTTCCAAATATACTGGGAAAATAACTGTGAAATATTATTTTTTTATTATCTCAATCAAAGGATAGTATTTTTAAACTCAGCAGAAATCTTCTGTGTCAAACAAAAGTTTTGCTATTATCTACTGTTAATTTTTTTATTAAATGTTACCAGTTTCTACAGTCTTTATTTGTTGTTGGGGAGTTTGTTTTTAGGCTTTTCATCACTCAGAAATATGTTTCTACTACTTGGAATTCTGGCATGGCTCAGTGTCAGAGTGCCAAGGGGCAGTTTTGCCTATTTGTCACAAGTCTTTGACAGGAAGAAGGGGGTACAAAGTACTGAGGCACAGAGAATTGCAGGAGACAGAGAATTCCCAATGGCATTGTTCCCTCCCTCTCATATAAACACTTTATGTGTGGGAACCGTAAATTTCAGTTTGTCTGTTCTGAAAAAAGACACTTCCAAGGCCTGGATGTGATATGAGATGGAAACATTCAGTGTGCAAATTCAACATGGAGATTTGTTGCTATTTATCATGGTGTTCCCAAGTGCTGTGATTATCAAGGCAGTAACTCCATGAGTCAGGAAGTCTGAAATATTTCAGTCTGATCTTACTTCACATCAGTCTGAAGTTGACAGAACTTCTAAGTCAGGTTGGTGCTTTAAAAAATGCTTCTTAGGAAGCAGTGTGTGAGCACAGGAATCTGCCTTCAGACTGTACAAAGAAAAGACCCTTCTAAAAATTTTCCAATTCATCTGTTTTAGATAATTTAATAAGAGGAGGTGGAGGTTTTGGAAGGGTTTTTTTTAGCACATGTTTGGTTCTGAGTTTTTGAAGCACCTGCTGAAACTTTTGCCTGACTTGGCCCTTATTTTATTGCTTGGGTTAGAAATGTCTTCTTTCTTTCCATGACTTTGCAGAATACAGCACATCCTTCCCCTGGTGTCATTCAAGATAAACCTCAGATTTTAATCCAAGTTTATCCAAGTGTCACCTTTAATATTCCCTATACAGTGGGCCCCATTCTGTGTGTGGGGCTGTGGTCAGGCCAGAGCTGGGGAGGCTGCAGCTGGTCAGGTTTTACAGACTGTCTCCATCAAAGCAAACAGCCCCTCTTTTGGGGTGGTGGGAGAGTGTCCCATTTTCACTGCAGAGAAATGTGCTCTCCTGCCTTCTGAGCTGATGTCTTAATTCAGTTGGTATTTCCATTATTGCCTGTGCTTTGCAGAGGTACTGCTTCAAAAGATGTCTCTGCACATAAGCAAAGGCATTTAATACTAAAGTTATGCTTTTGGAAGGGGATAGGTCTTCAAAATTAGAATTTAATAAGTGTAGGACCAGGTGCTGTTGTGTTCAGAGAAAGAAACTGAAAGTCTGAAAGTTGTGGTCGATGGGAACAAAGACAGGAAACCTGCTGGAGATGGGTCAAAACAATGGAGTATTTAATGTGGGTC
Organism: Fringilla coelebs; assembly: GCF_963513975.1. Classification (NCBI taxonomy): domain Eukaryota; kingdom Metazoa; phylum Chordata; class Aves; order Passeriformes; family Fringillidae; genus Fringilla; species Fringilla coelebs. Next base: position 10,926,521 of record NC_140047.1, read on the forward strand.
ATTTTCTTTACAATGCACACTTTTAAATATGGAGTTTAACCTTCTTGCTTTGGCTTTGCTGCTCCCTGGAGGCAGCTCCTCTGAGCCTGAGGTCCCTCACACCCGGCCCAAAGGGATTCCCTGCCGACCTGGGGTGATGATCAGCCCCTCATTTGAGTTCAGGTCACGTCAGTCTGTGTCACTGTTGTCTGTCTGAGGTGTTCCAGCCACAGGCAGTTAATCTGATGGGATAGGCTTTGTTTGGTCAGCTCTTCAGTTTTTCCCCCTGTGACATTGCTTTCTAGACAGGTGAAATGTTTGTTTATAGAGGCAGCTTCCCTGAGCTGATCACAGGATGTGCAGGCGCTGCTCCAGGAGAGCCCAGGAGGCACCAGGTCCCCGTGGGACAGTCCTGCTGCTGGGTTGGTAACCAGCAGCTTTATTGGCTGGGAAGTTGTAAGAAGTGCTGAGTGATGCACATTGCATTAGATGATGTTTAGAGCAGGGGTTTAGAGAGACACCCGTGTTGGGAAGGAGGGGGTTGGGGAAGGCTCCACCTGCCTGTGTGCGAGGCTGAGCTGCAGCCCAGGGGGTTGGGACAGAGCAGGCACTGCAGACTCTCTGTTCTGACTTCCATTGATGAATTTGTAAGATGAGGATAGCAATTTTGTAATTCAAAGCTTTGGCTTCTTTCTGATGGTCATTACTGGAGATCCTTCCGTTAAAAGGTGAAATAAATTCAAGTGGCTCCTCATAAAGATGAACTCAAATCTTGCTGTGCATATGCGAGTCGTTCTCAGTGTTACACAGACCACGTGAACCAAGCAATCAGATGCTTAATAAACCAAGTCATTACTTTTATGGTAAATTGAAAAAAGTTCTTCTGGGATTTCAACTGTAAATGAATCCTTGAAAATCAATAATTAGATTAGTAAAGGATGACGTTTTAATATGCTGGCATGAATATAGAGGGATTTGTCAGGGGAAGCAAAACCAGACTTTGCACTAAAGTGGCTTAAGTATATTTATAGTGCTAGTGATTCTGTGTGTGTGTGTGGGATCTTTGGACTATTTTAATATAATGTAAGGCTTTGAGCTTTAGCAAACTCAAGTTGCTCGTTTTATGAAGTTACATTAGTACCACACTGTGAAGTATTTTTAAATATTAGCATTACTGAGTATGAAAAGTATTTCATAAAAACATTTTTTAAAACATTTTCTGTAGATGCTGTCGAATGAATTGATGTTTAGTGTACAAAGAAATAAAACCTGAGGGCTGTAAGGTACCTGTATGTTTCTGATCACCTCGGTTTTTGAGGGGTTAGGTATTTCTTGAGGTTAAATTGTCGTTAAAGCCTACTAAAAATACTGGTGCAGTTAATCCTTTCAGAGAACAGAAAGCAGCATTACCTCCAGCCACGCTTTTGAACTGTCTGAAAGGATTTGCAATCGTTGTATTGTCTTGACAGACTCATGTCTTTAGAAATGCTGTACAGCACAGTCTTTTGCAAGTTCCTATGCTGATACATTTCTCTCCATATGTAACCTTTGAAATCTAGTTTCTATTGTAATTCTAGCATGTAAACACTAGATTCAATTTTGTATTCCACTAATGAATGCAACAGGATGGAAACACGTTTGCAATTGCTAATGATGAGCTTTTTTACTGTTCTTAATACTCGTGGGTATGTCTTCTCTTCAGGGATTTCAGAATTGTATTCGTACCTTTTTAAATTGTTTTTTTCACATGCTGTTTACAATTAAACCACGAGCATGGGAGGCTGTGAGTGCATGTGCTTTTAGGTTGCTTTGCTGAATGAAATGCAGTGGAGTGATCTTACTTTAACAGCTCTCTGTTGTCCAGAGAGGTTGTGGCTGCCCCTGGATCCCTGGAAGTGCCCAGGGCCAGGCTGGACGGGGCTTGGAGCAACCTGGGAGAGTGGAAGGTGCCCCTGCCATGGCAGGGGCTGGTACTGGATGGGCTTTCAGGTCCATTCCAACCCAAACCATTCCATGGCTCTGTGATGCTCGTTTTTCCTTGTGTCCCACCTGTCTCCTTGCACCTTTCACAGTACCTGGTACAGCAGAAGCCACCAGTGGGGTTATTCTGGTGTGTCCTGTGGAGATCTGACATTGTCAGAGGTTGTTTTAAGGAGTTTTGTTTGGGAGACAATCCGGCTCCTTACACAAGCAGTGTTCCAACTGATAGTTTTTTCCTGAATGTCAGTGGAAAGGCCAAGAGTAGATGAAATCACAGGTGAGAATGTGTATGTGTGTGTTTGTAAGAACTTTGTGCACCTTTTAATGCTGGAAATCGTTTTGTATTAAAAGATGAGAAAGAGCTGTGAGTGTGGAACCCCTGGTAGGAAGAACTGTGGGGAAACCTGCACCAAAGCAGATGAGAAAAGCAGACAGGTGAACCAGAGGCAGTCTGACCCTCGAGACTCTGATGCTGGTTTAGCTCTGACACAGTGGGGACTGTCTGGGTGGGTTCCTCGATGGTCCTTGGCTCTGCTGGGTCTGCTCTGCCTCAGACAAGGGAAGGGTGTTCTCATGCACAAGGCAGCTGAGGAAGAGTTATGCTTGGGCTCCAGAATTGCCTGTTTTGTGCCAACTCAGAACTATTGTTGAAGTACAGGGGAGAGGGGTTCTTCCACCCCATGGTTTTGATAGACATTTCTGTAGCTGATTTTTCAACTAAGACTAATAATAAGAAAAACTACAGTTGAGCCAAAAATGACAAATGTTACTGACTTAAAGTAATACTTGCATATTTTTAATTATGAAATGGAATTAGATAAATCGGAAGCATGTAAATATCTGATTCTAAATCTTTGCATAATCATTTCCAAGAGGTAATTTTGCTAAGAGCTATTAAAACTCCAAGAAATGTATTATTCCCTTTTGAGATGGCGTGTACCCCCAGCTGTGTCATACATCTCTTGGCTTGTTTCCTTTTTGCTGTAGATGTACATACATATATATATTTGTGTGCTGTGCAGTTGTACAGTCACTGCCATGCTAAATTGATTGCTTTCAAATGAGTATACCTGTGTGTTTGACGTGTGTGTGTATGTATCCCCAAACAAGCAGTTTACCAGGGCAGTGGCTGTACACTCACAGAGTTTAGGGCTTTGTACAGTATGTAATTTTAAGAATGTCAGTGTGGTTCTTAGCGGATTTTATAAACACTTTTCTGAATCTGTTATCAGCACTTCCCATCCGACCAGAAACTGCACATTTTTCAGTGATTGTTCCACTGGTTACATTTTTGTCTGCCATTTGTTCTGGATTGATGTAATCTTGATACTACTAAAATTTCAAGGGCTGTTGACGCATTTCACATAGCCTGGGATTGCCTGTTCTCCAAATATATGGATCATGCATCAACAGTACTAAGTAGCCTTACTGTTTTGCCTAAAAGCCTAGCTAATTTATTTAATACTCTCTCTTTAAAGAGAGGTCTCTGGAAGGGGTGGCATATTTTAGGATGCTCCTTCTCTTTAAAGGGAAACTCGGAATTGACTAGCAGTACTTGTTGATCAGTGATATTATTGTAGCCAAAGGATGCATGGGTGGTTTAATAGGAAGTTTTTGCTTCAAGTTTCTTGATGAAATGTAGTGTTCTACAGAGCTGTGTGAAGAGTGTAGTTTTTTATTCTGAAATGCACTTGTACACTTTATTTGAAAGGTCTGAATGGATCATAAATACATTTAAGAAATAAATGATAATGTCACATGTTTTCACGGCTTGTCTCGGATGACTTTTCTCTTACTGTGCTGCTGAAGGTGTGTTCCTTGGCACTGGGTGGGGCTTTTCCCCTTATCTCCATTGCTCTAAATAGTCTTGGAGTGAGTGCAGGGGCAGGAGAGGCTTCCAGCCTGGTTGGTGTTTGTGCTGCATCCATACATGCTGCAGGGCACTGTAGGCAAACTCCTCGCTTTAATTTTCCTGTGGGAAACTTGAGCCCTAAAAGGAAACGAACAGAGCGAAAGGGCTGGATATCACAAGGGATTCACTTTTATTTTTAGAATTGCACTATATTGCCATATTTGGCCTGAAACTATGCTGTATCAATGCACTATTGTATCCAATTGCAGTGTCCAACCAGTCCAAATTTGTCTAAATTATTCAGGTTTTTTCTACAAATACTTTTTAGCTGTGAATGTTCTGGGCAAGTGCTGACTCCAGGTAACACCTTCTGCAAGTAGCATTCCTTGTGGGAAGTTAACAAGTACACTACTCTGAAACTGTGCTTTGTGTCACTTCCTTGAGGTCTCAGTAACAGGTGTAATTCCTCCTACCAAAACCTTCTCCAGTGGTCTGGACGAAAACAAATGCAGGAAGCACACTCTGTGTAAAAATGAATGTAAATATTGCTTAATAAAAGTAATTATGGGAATGCCATCAGCCTGCAAAATAGACCCGGTGGCACAGGATCCTGCTAACACTGAAATAGCTGTCAAAAGACCATTTAATGTATTTGAATGTGCTTAAAATGTACAGATCTGCTCAAAATAACTTATGCCCATCGTGTAATATTACCCCTGCCGCTGCCCTGAAAGCTGCACAGAATTTTGGCTCTCTCTGCGTGTTGGATCTGCTGGAATCTGTCCCTGGCTTGGTGCACTCCAGGGTGGCTTGTCCATGCCTTGCAGCAACACACCACGTGCTGGTCCCACCCCGGCAAAGCAAGGAAAATTCCAGTGGTGGACTGAGACTCCAGACCCTTCCCACAGTAATCTCTGACCATGTGGCAGAATTCTTGCAGTCAGTGGGACCTTCCTAAGGAGCAGCTGGAATGTGGAAATGGATGTGGCAAGAGTGAGAGTCAGGCACAGTTTGGGCTGGTGGTGGGTGTGTCAGATAACTCAGCAGTGAGCAAAATTCCACAGTTGGAATCGTTCTAGGGGTTGGGGCAGGGGGAACCTGAAGTTTGGTCCCCTTGCATTTCTCCATTTTGGTGGTGGTTCTGAAGCCAGCCTGGGTCCAGGTCAGGGTTGTTTTATACCCCAGGGGATTTTCTCCAGGAGCCTGGTGCTACGAGGGCTGATCTTTGGGTGATGAGCCATTTCCAGCAGGCAGCTTCCTCTGTTCTCTGGAGGTTTCTGGTTTCATTTTTTTTCATCACAAATCTTTTCCTTTAGCAATTCTTTGCTGCAGCTTCTTCATCCTCTTGGGTTTATGTAGTGGATTAGGAGGAATAAACCTGAGCTGCTGAAAACTGCAAGTAGATCAGTCCCAGGAAGAGGGAACTCCAGCTCTTCCATGTCTTTAATTGTGCCTTAAGCTACAGAAAAAGCTCCTAAAGTAACACAGTCTCAGTCTGAATATGTTGATCAAGGCTGTAACTGCATGACACGGTTTTCAGATCCTAGGATGCTCCCTGCAAGATCATGAAAATGCATGGAAAATATCTTTTAAATGTGTCAAGTTTAAGAGGTGGGAACCAATATGCTTTTATATGCAGCCTGACAGAATAAATGGGCTTTTCCCAGCTGGACTGCATCCTGGTTTCCCTAATTACTCATGTAGTTTCTGTTTAAATCAACTGGAGAGGAAGGTTTCAATATAAGTCCCTTCATATTTTAAAGTGTATAAAAGAGGGGAGGAAGGGCCTGAGCATCTACATTTTCCTGCTTTCCTTCAGAGCAGCAAACTGTTATGAGAATTTTAATCTTCACTACACTTGCCTCAGTTCTCATGGCTGGTTTCCACTCTGTTTTCTTTATTACTTTCTTTTTCTTCCTGTCATTCTTAGCTTTCTATTTTTCAGTCCCAGTTTGTGAAGGGTGTGGGTTCAGAAGGGTTTCCTTCAGTTCCCAGTCCCCTGAAAGCATGAGAAATTGCCCATTGAGCCAATTCTCACAGCAAGGTATAAAAATAGGAGTAAAGAAAAGGTTACACAATGCTTGGATTGCAGCAGTTTGTACTAATGGGGAGATTTCAAAGCCATGGTTTGAAAAACATTTTTAAACCTTATCATTTCCGTTGATTTTTCTCTTCCCAAGCTGTGTTTCAGCTGCAGGAGCTCACGTTGGATTGCTTGAGGAATTGTGCTGAGACACAGGAGTCAGGAGCTGAGCGAGTCACGCAAAGCCAGAGAGGCCACTAATTAGTTCTCTTTAGCCTTAATGAGTGATTCGTTTGAGAATCCTCTCTTAGGAGTTTCCAGCCAGATGCTTTTGTCTCTGCTGTTAAATAAGTGGATTAGAAGGCAAGTGGATTTGAGATTATTTTGCCATTGCAGCAGAACACAGGTGACTCTCAGGAAAGGCACTTGTGTAGGACCACAGATGCTGCTGGCAGTGGCCAGAACCTGTGCTCCTGGGAGTACTTCACTGGATTTCAGTCTTGCAAACTTGGAAGAAACTAAAAGTTATCACTAAGTCTGTATTCACATGTTGAGAGTTTGCAGAATGGTTTCTGAGCTTTGTCTTTCCCTGCTTGCAAACAGCCACCCATTAGCATAATTGTCTTTGACTTAAAAGGTGTTTATTTATATGAAATTTATTGAGCATTGGATTTTGTTTGTTTCTAATTTCCTTATAATGAAATAGACCTCTTTACCAGTTAATTATTATCAAATTGGAATGCTGAACAGTACTTTTGATATAATTTCCAAAACAATCTGCTCTTGATTCTAATAGCAGCATAATGTTTTTTTTCCTAATGAAATGTCTGTGTTAAGCCCCAGAGAGGAGCATTAACCTTGGATTAAAATCAGAAGAGAAATGAAGCACTCTGAAAATGAAGCACACTGTGGTAATTTTGTTGTTGTTGTTGTTTGAAAAATAATTTTGTGAAGAAAAAGAACTACAAGCTGTATTGAATGTTCCTTACACTGATTACATTGTGTGCTTTTTTACCATTTTTTACTTCCAACCTTTTTCCATTTGCCTAGCAGAAACATGGGGGTTTTAGATAGATTAAACCCCTTTTTTCTTTACTGTTCAGCTTTCCAAGTGTCCAAGGCATCTGAAACTGATGGTGTCAGGGTGTTGTAGAGAACAAAGTTCCATCTTCCTCATGCTGAAATCCCAGCTCATCCAGGACCTGTCCCTGCATTCCCTCGTGTTTTCCTGTATGACACTCCCCAGGGCTCGTTCTCATCTGTTTTCTCTAACTGAGTTCTGGGGGGATGAGGAGTGGCTCCTCAAGCTGAACCTCAGGGACAGCATTTTGGACAGCTGCTGCTTAGAGCTGACTCCTGCAGTTGTGAGATGCCAGGAGTGTGCCTGGGCAGCGCTGGCATCCAGGGATCTCTGAAGGATGGCTGCATCTGCACTGCCCCGGTCTGGAGCACAAATGGGGAGTGTGTGTGCGGGCTCCTTCTGCCACTCTCTGACCTCCGCAGATGTGCTGAGGTACCCAAATCTATCCCAGCTCTGATCTGCAGCTGCCAGCTCCGCTGGGGTACACTGGGTCTTGTTAAATTTACAACAGTGCACAGAACCCAGTGCTAATCTCCCAAGTCTCAATCCTGGCATATTGTAATTTATGTTCTTTTGATGTGTTTTAATTTGCAAGTTATTTTCTTTTTCTGATAGGAGTCTCCACAAGACAGTGCCATCACCCGAGACATCAATCGAACGTTCCCTGCTCACGATTATTTTAAAGATACTGGGGGAGATGGCCAGGACTCCCTGTACAAAATATGCAAGGTATTCTTTCATTTCTTCTGGGCTGCTTTTGGTAACTTGTATTCAGCATCATCAGCAGTGTGACTGTTGGCTGAGAAGAAGGGGGATGTGTTAGCATTGTCTGTCACGCAGACAGCCTCTGGCACCAGGCTCAGGCTCTTCTCCATGGTAGCTGTTGGGCTGTGTCTGGTTATTCACACAGGAGACCTAAAGCCCTCCCAGATTTCTCTGCACTGAAGTGTTTGGTGCAAAGACTTCACATCATTCCTGACCTGTCAGCCTGGATCAAGCTGGACAACTGATGTAACTGGAGATGGCTGTGTACCTCCATAAAGGTTATAAAGCCATAGGCATGCACTGAAGCTGATTATTAAAAGGAGGAAATAAGCAAAAATGAACAGCTCAGTGTATTCAGGTATCTCAGCTGGAATGGTTTAAGCTTCCAGCACTTTCTTTTGAATTCCTAGGGTTTCTTCCTCTTCCTAACATCTCTGTGGGACCTATTTAGAGATAAAAGCACTCAGATAAGTGGTTGCAGCAATGTTGGGGCATTACTGGAACCAGCCACTGCCTCTGTGTATCCCAGTTTGGTTGTCATACACATTTTCCCTTTGTTGGAATGACAATGGCTGCGCTGCATCCATGGGAATTGTATGGAGCTGTGTTCAATGCATTGTTCTGTTTTATTTGTGTTGGTTATCTTGAGACAGGTACCAGTAAAGTCTTGATTCCTCTTTTAGGCCTACTCTGTGTATGATGAGGAGATTGGCTACTGCCAAGGCCAGTCGTTCCTGGCTGCTGTGCTGCTGTTACATGTAAGTGGTGCCTTTACCCTCAGCTGCTTTAGACTTAAGAATAAATACTGCTCCACTTGTCTAGAACAGACTTCTGAACTAATAGGGTTGCAGGGCACACACCCACTTATATGTTGGTCAGTAATAAAGTGGTTTTAGACAGGGAGGAGCACATTGTTTCAAACTTGCTGTGGTGTTTGTAAGGACTCGGCGTTCATGCCCTTGTGTTCCTGTCCTAGGACCCCTTCCATTCAGGCTTGCACTCATGAGCAGTAGTTGGCATGGAATTTGTGTATGAGACAACACTGTAAAGGTTTTTGTTGCAGGATTTCAAGGTCAGATTTTAGCTTTTTTAAAGATGTTTCTATTGGAATCAGTCAGAAATACAGAGGGTGTTTGCCATGTCCTGTATACACAGAGGAGGATTTAGGACATTGAAGGGATGTCAGTTCATTGGGTCTCAGAGCAGGCTGTGCTGCCTGGGGGCTGTTGTCCTGTAGGTCTTTGTGCTTCTTGGTTTGAGAGGTTAGGGAAGGATACAATAATACCTTCATATTTTTAAAAGAAACTGTATTATGCTTTTTTAAACCTAATTGCTGTTGATAGAAGTGATCTCATCAGTGTAATATCCTTTAATTGCTGGTGTGTTCAGAAGCTAGAGAGAGATTTATGGTTCTCAGGAGCAAAAGTTTTAGATTCACTCACGCTTGGGAAATACAAGAGCCTTCCAGATCTGCATTTGTATTTTTATAGACTGTTCTGTTTCAAAGTAACGTCTGCTTTTTGTCAGTGTTTCTGTTGCAAGGGTGGTTGGGACTGCAGAGTTCCTGAGCCCAGCAGTGCTTTGAGGTTTCTTTTCCCCAGCTGTTGCTGCCATTGAGGGCTGAGCATGAAGAGTTCTCTGCAGTTTTTGGTGGAAGAGGAAGTCTGGCCTTCAGGGGAGGATTTTCCATACTGTTGTAAAGTCAGGGGAGGATACAGAAGAGATTGTAAACTCCATTCTTGTGAAACAAAAGCCAAGTGATTAATGATAACAGCCTTTTAGTTCTTTGTAACTGTAATCCGAAATATTTCCTAGATGAGCAATTAATTCTTTATTTCCTCACTGAATGAGATAGGGAAGGGCAACTCTTCCTGCTATGAGAACTGAACACTTTCACTGGAACAGATGTGCTTGCTTGTAGAATTTCATTGTCATGGGTCCCTTGCCTTAGAGAGATTCACTCTCATGACTGAGCCCTGTGTTACTCCAGAGTTCTCTCTTTAACAGTGCTTGTGGCTTCTGGGAGTAGTGTATGCATGTAAGGAAAAGCTAAATTTCAAATAAGTTTCTTTTCTTTTCAAAGATTCTCTTTGAAGTCAGCCTTTGGAGTGTGGCTGCTAGGGAAAATAAATAATAAAAACAAATGTTGCAGAAAAGGAAATTAAGTTTCTGCAGGTCCTTCACTACCAGTTTGGAATGTTTCAGCAAAGTTTTCTGTTTTAATAAACTCCATCTGCAGATTAATAATAGAATACTTGAGATGGATGTTCTGTTCTTTATAGAAACCAGCAATTGACCTGAAGTCAGACTTTACTACAGAAATATTAAAACTGAATTTTAAGGGGAGGGAAAAATGTCAAAATGCTGATGAGCTTGAGTTTTCCTTCAGTTTTTGGCAGAAAAGGGAGATTGAACCTTCCCAGACTGGTGCTGAGTTGTGAGGTGTGGAACTTCTGTTAACAGTTACTGGTCTCTCTTATTCATGTCATCTAATAAATAAACATCAAATGTAATAATGACATTGAAAAAGGGAAATACATAGTTAAGAATAAGGGAAACATCCTGTTTAGCATCCTTTAGTAATACTGCTTCTGCCTTTTTTTATGTGGGTGACAAAGGGTTAGGCTGGTCAAAATCTGTAAAATTCAGATTCTGATGAATTCTGGAGCAAAGACACAGGGAACTGCTTTGGTCTTCATGTCTGGAAGATGTATTTTTACTTGAGTGATTGAGAGGTGGTTTATTCCACTGAAATGCCTCTTATAACAGTAAACCTCATTTTGTGTGATAATACTCTTGCTTGCATTTAAACTAGATAAAAAAATAGTGAAAATTCAGCCTTTCACTCAGAGGGAGAAGGGAGGTTCAGGCAGATGGCCTGATGTGAAAGGCTTTAATGCTGGGTGCTAAATCCACTTTCCTGTCTCACAGATGCCTGAGGAGCAAGCTTTCAGTGTTCTGGTCAAAATCATGTTTGATTATGGACTCAGGGAACTTTTCAAACAGAACTTTGAAGATTTGCACTGCAAGTTCTATCAGCTGGAGCGCCTCATGCAGGTGGGGGCTCACATGGGGGGTGAACAGAGCCGAGCCTGCAGGTCAGCCCTGCCTGTTCCTCGTGGCATGAATGGTGTTTGTGAGCAGTGAGGAGGGGGAGTGGTGTTTGTGAGCTCTGAGGAGGGTGAGTGGTGTTTGTGAGCAGTGAGGAGGGTGAGTGGTGCTTGTGAGGAGGGTGAGTGGTGTTTGTGAGCTCTGAGGAAGGGTGGAGAGCGAGGACCATCCCAGGTGTTCAAGCAGAGGTCTCAGGAGCAGTGTGGTGCTGCTGAAGGCAGATGTGCCTGACAGCTGGAGTGGGTCTGGTGTCAGCACAGCCACTGCTGGGCCCTGCTGAGGCAAATCCCAGGCTCCTGCCGGGCATCCACCCCAGGATAAGCCTTTGGCATCCTTAGGAGGCCCCCAGGCCCGTTCCTGGCACACCTGGTGGATGCAGGACCCTGTACTGATGGTCACTTTACCCAGCTTCCTTCTGTAGCTTGGGGGTTCAGCTACAGTTCCAAAGTAGCCTAAATTAACTTTCAGTGCTTCTGTGTGTTTTACTTTTAGGAATACATTCCTGATCTGTATAACCACTTCCTGGACATCAGCCTTGAAGCACACATGTATGCTTCCCAGTGGTTCCTGACCCTGTTCACTGCAAAATTCCCTCTCTACATGGTCTTCCATATTATTGACTTACTCCTATGTGAGGTATGTGTTATAACTGGAGACTTGCACAGCTCCCAGCTTTTGACAGTTTGTCACTATCTTGGTTCATGTCCTTGTTACTATCTGTTCTCTCAGTCAGAGCAAGGCGTGTGATATTTTTATGTGGAAGTGTAACATTTCTGCAATGATGAAGATTCTCAGCATTTTAAAGAAACAAATTAAGAATCAATAGCTATATAAAAGGTTATAATCTCCTATTCCCTATGGCACTGGTGAATCTATGTGAGAAGACTCTGTACAGCCTGCTGAGAGCTGATTTACAAATATGTGGGCTCCTCTCTTCTGAAGTCATGTAATACACAATGATGACTTTTTTTTCCTATCATATTATTGCATGGAGGCCATTGTGTATGAAATGGCCCAGCTGACTCTCATGCTGGTAGTCTAACAAGCCTGAAGCTCTTTCTCCTGGAAAACTTGAAGTCTCTCTATATTTCACAACTTACACTCAGAGAGCAAAATTCTTTGTATGGAGACGTTGTCTGTTAGCAGGTATAGAACAGTGCCTGCAGTGATGTGTGGGTAAGCAGTGTAATTGCAGTCAGCACTTACTGCCATCAGTGAACAAATCCCATTTTGTACTGAAGCATCCTTGACTTATTTCATGATTTGCTGGGTAACTTCATGCATCCATTCTTCTTGGATCTGCACTTGTTCCTGTGAAGTGGCTGATTTCCTGCCTTTCCTTTACTGAAGGCTTTCAGCATTCACAGACCTCCTGGTCAATGTTTTTGCCCTTTCCTTGTGTCTGCTGCTTGCTTTGTCCTTGTGCCAGTGGAATAGAAAGCAGCAGATGGTATGGAGAAAATCAATTCTGTTTGTTTAGAAACACATTTTCATTTCATAAACAGTAAATGTGCTCACAGAGAAGTTTTAAGGGGTTTTTCATCATTTTAATGTAATGGTGAAAGAATAACTTGGTGGGAAGAAGAAAAGAAGGATCTTGAAATAAGATGAGCAATGTGTCATGGTTATGAGTGGGACCCCTGAAGAAGGTGTGAGCTACTCCTGACTACAGAACTGTTTGTATTTAATTTAATTGGACAGTATGAATAGAACTCTTCTAAGGAGTAGAGGCAGAATAGATGCCGTGGGACTCTGTCCTAAAGTGAGTCACTTTCTTTTTCATGGCATGAATTATCCCAGTTTGTGAAGACCAGAATTGAATACATTGGTGTATACATTACTCCATTTGAATCAGTGATTAGAAGTTGCTGTATGAAAATTAAATTATCTTGAGCTGACCAACTACTCACTAAGAAATAAAATAAAGTGCACAACATAATTGGAGAGTTTCAGACTGCTAAGGAGGCAGTAAAACTAGTGTTGATTGTTTTGCTCTCTATAATGACTCTCCAGTAAAGAGTTTGCCGGTTGTTTGCAAAGTTGTTTTTGTGCCTTTGATTTATACGGCACCTGGTTACACATGTATCCTGGTTCTCCTTTTCACAGAAACTAGACAAACAAAAAACCCCACCAGATAAATTTCTATCCAAGCTTGTAAATACTGAGAAATTTAATTATTTTGTCATTATTTTTTCTTTCCAGGGAATAAGTGTTATCTTCAACGTTGCACTGGGATTGTTAAAAGTGAGTATACAATGTCACACTGTGGTTTATGCATCTTCATGCACCATATAAAAATTAAGATGCCTGTTACAAAAATATGTTGTTTTTTTGACTGCCTGTGGCACACATGCTGTAATCTGGCATGTCCTGTGCAGCACAGTGCTTTTTTTGGGGGGGTGGAATAGAAGGCTGCAGAAATAGAAACAAACACTCTTTGCTGAAGGTTAAGAAGCAGCAATGTTACTGCAGCTTTCCAAAGCTGTTGTGGCTTTATTGTTTCTGGGATTCAATAACTGTAAAAAATTGGCTTTTCCTGGTGTTTCTTCCCTTGTCTCCAGACTACCAAGGATGATTTGTTGCTGACTGACTTTGAGGGGGCTTTGAAGTTCTTCCGAGTGCAGCTGCCCAAGCGGTACCGCTCCGAGGAGAACGCCAAGAAGCTGATGGAGCTGGCCTGCAACATGAAGGTGAGCTGGGAGGGAGTGCTGCAGCCCCAGCCTGGGGGAGCTCCTGCCTCCAGCTCCAAGGGCAAATGCAGCTTAATTGGCTGTGATCATGGAGATTAATTTTGAGCCAAATACACTGACATGGTTCAAAGTGTCCTTTTTCCTTAAATTCCCTAGAGAAATTCTTTGTAGTGTCAGTTTGGAAGTACAAAACTTCCCTGGTGTGTTAACATTCCAGGCATTTTGTGATCCAGGTGTAGTAGCAGTGTGATCCTGTATTCTATTCCATGCAGGATACCAGTATTCTGCATGGAATTCAAGCACATCTTGTGTGAAACTACTGTAGAAATTACAGAATAATCAAGAATAAAGCTATTTTATCTCTCTAATCATTTAGCATTAGCCACAGATGAAATGTTCCACATGCATCTGGATCACATCATCCTAATGAGTGCATTTGCCTTTTATGTTTCCAAATAACAACTTGTTCCTCTTCCCACTCTGCCAAAATTCCCAGTGTTCCCAGTGCTGTGTGGAGTGGCACAAGCAGGCTCTGAGTGGACATGGCAAAGCTGCCCTTGGTGTCCTGAGGTGCTCTGGGGGCATTAAAGGGGAGGCTGTGGAGGAAGCGCTGCTGGGCTTGGCACAGAAAACTTTTGTATCACGTCCTTGATGGGAGTGCTGCACATAATTGCTTTCCTTGACCTAAAAGATAAGTCCTTTGCTGTCAGTAGAGATCTCCAGCTCTGTATTTGAAAGTGGTTTTTTGAGCAGAAAAGGGCCTGATATCAAAATAAATTATTTATAGGAAGGGAGAAGTAGCCTGGCTAAGGCATTGTGATTAGGACAGCATTCTGCTGGAAAGGAGGTCAGGAAGTCATCAGCTGGAGACAGCACCAGATTCTTAAAGTCACTCCTCAGTGTTGCCATCAAGTCATAGAATCACAGAATGGTTTGGGTTGGAAGGGACCTTAAAGGCCATCTCATTCCACCCCTGCCATGGGCAGGAACACCTTCCACTATCCCAGGCTGCTCCAAGCCACATCCAGCCTGGCCTTGGGCACTTCCAGGGATGGGGAGTTCACCTCTCTGGGCAACAGATGTTAGCAGAGCTGCTCCTGAAAAAATGTGGTGGGACATCAGTGTTCATTTCTGCAAATGCAGAATCCTTGCTGACTTCCCCGGGCCTCCCCTGCCCAGAATTTATGACAATGACAAATCTGCTCAAGATCACCTAAAAAAGGCAAAACTGGCTCAATGCACTAAAAAAGTAGAAGATGAAAATACAGTGGTAGTGGTGTGCCTGCCTTCCTTTCCTCTGGCATGGGGGATGCCTCATTTGTCAGGATCTGACTTTACACTGCGAGAGGTTTCGGGTGTGAAACCCCCAAATCTGGGCAGTTTGAGCAGGGGCAGAGCAGTGAAATAATCTCCTTAACTTACAGGCTCCATTGTCAGTGAAGGGTTAATTCTCTAGGTGGATGTCTGGGGTGCAGGAATACCTCCTGCAGTAGTGGTGTGGTTGGACCGCTCCCAGGTAATGCTTGGCATCTCCGCAGAATGTTCCCCGAGCGCCGAGAGGCGTTTCTGGTCTGCTCTCACTAGAGGGAGCTTGGCCACCGCCTTCTGCAGCTCCTTCCCAGGAAGGTTGTTCGTGGAGGAAAGCAGACTTCAGGGAAACCAAACACGTTTTCCATTCTGCCTGTCATGTATGCATGTAAAATTCAACCTGTTTCTCAGAAAGAGGTTTTCAAAGAGGAAATCCTAGCTATAGCTTTTAAATTTATTTGGTTTACTGAGATAAAAATAAATGTTTAGGTGCAACTTTTAATGCTAGAGATTTCATTTAGATGCATAATGCCTTGCATGTGAAATGCTCACAGTGATTTTGGTGTGGTGTTGCTAAACCATTCTGGCACAGGTGACACCAGGAAAATGCTGGTCAGGATCTGTTATGGCTTCCCTTGTGTTCCCTGTCACTGCAGTGCTTGAACTCTGGGCACAAAATACTGAATTCAGCATCACCTTTCTGTCCCTTCTCACAGAAAGGGACTCTGGGGGCCTGTGGGAGTGGCTTTGCTGGCGCTGTGTGTGTCAGAGCAGGGACGGAGCACTTGTGCTCTGAGGTGCTGCTGCTTGCCCAGACACCTCGGCACCTCGGGCAGGGGCTGTTTTCTGCTGGGCTTGAGTGACACTGGCAGAAATGTCAGCTGAGCCTGCACTTGCCCTTTCAGCATTTACAGTCTCATGTAAAGTAAACCAAATGCTTCTGTGTGATGATAAATGTTACAGCTGAGAAAGCAGCTGAAGATGGCTCAGCATCAGTCCAGTCCTAAAATGAACCACATCTCGTGGGGTTCTGCTGTGCTGAAGCTCTGCAGTGTGTGGAGCACCAGGGAGCTGTGCAACACCAAGGGGGAGCTCAGGCAGGATGCTCTGGGTGCCTTTTGAAACTCTCCCTGCGTCCCACAGGAAGAGGCTGCTGCTGTTCTATTGAGTGGAGCCGTTTTTGACCGCACCTGAGAGTTTGGCACCCACACTGGGTGAAGCCAGGAGCTGTGCTTTATGGGAGGCAGGAGTTGCCTGAAGCTTGTGCCATAGCCCTCTGTGTGTTGTGTTCTTTTATCGATGTTCTGGGCAGGAACTAATGGGCTGCTTTAATTTAGATTAGCCAGAAGAAGCTGAAGAAATATGAAAAGGAATATCATACCATGAGAGAGCAGCAGGCTCAACAGGAGGATCCTATAGAAAGATTTGAGGTAATGCTTTGCCTTCTCCAGTCTGGTTTAACAAACAGGAAGTTGCTACTTTTGACTCTTTTTTGAGCTGGTTTTGTTTTCTGACCAGTTTGGATGCAACAGGGGAATCAGCTCCGTGAATGTGAAGGGAATGTCTCTCTGTTGGCAATGCTGATCAGGATGGGGTTGTTGTGAGCCCAGCTGTGCAAGAAAAGGAATAATATGAATTTTTATTCGGGCTTACAGAACTGGTTGAGTAGAGCCTGTTTAACGTGCTGATTGCACCACAAGCCATGAACAGAAAGGAAATGCCTGACTGATTCTAACTCTGCCTTCCATGTTTATACTCCCCCTTTTACTCCTCTTCCTAATTTCAAATGATGTATACTGCAGTAAGCATATAATTTTATAAATAGTTTATTAATCAAATAAATATAATACAGGGATAAATTATACATGTCAGGCTATGTATGCATACACATACCACAATAATGCACACAGAGACATAGATACAATAAATTCATGTATTTTAATCAGAGAAGTAAACTGTAGTAGCCATGTGCTGGGAGTTGTAACAGGAGAGAGAAAATAGAGTATTTTTTCCACGATTCTCCGCTCTTACCTGTTCCTAGGATGCCAATTTAATTTTGAACCAAGAAAAGCAGTACTTGTAGGAAACTCCTGGCAAGGTATTGATGGTACAATGATACCCCTACTATTGCAGGCTTCAAAAACATTTCTGTAGCTCAACAAGTAATGGCTGAGCAGAGTTATTTATACTGGTGCCTCCTCAAGGCTGATCTGTATTTATTTTACATTTGCACTATGGCTCTAGTTTTGTCCCGGCGAATTTCATGCAGGTAGAGTCATCTTTGCAGACTGGAGGTGCAGGGTGGGCATTGGTGTGTGGGCACAGGGAGCTGTGTGTGGCACTCCCTGGCAGCCCCTGTCCCTGACAGCCCCTCTGTGTCCCACAGCGCGAGAACCGGCGCCTGCAGGAGGCCAACATGAGACTGGAGCAGGAGAACGACGACCTCGCCCACGAGCTGGTCACCAGCAAGATTGCACTGAGGAAGGACTTGGACAATGTAAGTCATGTCCTCAGGCTGTCTAGGGCAGACAAGGGCTAACTCCTTGTTCCTTCTCTCACTGGAGAGGAGAGACGTGGAGCACTTTTTTTGTGTGGGACGGGATTCCTTCCTCCACGTCCCTATTGCACCCTGCCGATGTATAGGCCTGTGACAGAGGTCCATGAGAAACAGGAGTGCTGGCTGAAATACTCATTATTCTGAAAAGCATTCAGAGTGACTGGAGGGAATGGAGAGCCTGTATTTGAGTAGTTGCTTTCTTTTCTCTGAGGAAGTCTAGCAGGAGCTGTGTCAAGTCTTTGAACCATCACAGAAATCATAACATGGATGCTAGCTTGTGTTTTCCTGGGATTTTTATGAATACAATTTCACAGCAGACGGGCTTTGCAAAGTGCCTGATAAACTTGAAAGTCTGAGTCTGTCTGCCTCTGCATGGATCAGGCTCTCAGGTACCTCAGGCAACTCTGAAAATGTTGTTGTGGTTTCCATTTGGCTTGTTGGAATCTGCCTGTGTGAACTCCCCATGCTGGGCTGTTTCCAGATCAGTAGAGCTCTCAGGAGCAAGATTCAGGTTTGCTTTGTGTTACAGCAGTTTTTTCAGCTTGCTGTCCCACTCCCTTCTTTACATATTCAGTTGTGGAAGATTTTATTAGGATATGCTTTTTCTTTTTTTCCAGGACATGCAGAGACAGAAAGGTACTGGCATTTCTAGCACAGGGGAGGCTACACCACATTTAGTCTGTCTGCCTGGGGAGGTGAGGGGAAGAGTTCAAGTGCTCAGGTTTTGCCATTCTTGTTCTCTACCAAGATAAGCATTTCTGAAAGTTGCCCAGTGCAGGAGCTGACAGGCTTTCAAATGTTTCATTGGATCTGCCTCAGACAATTTAAGGTTTCCCACGGTCTCCTGGAAACTTGCTGTTGGAAAACTATTCATAGTAAATGTTGATGCCACTGGGTGAATGTTGCTTTAATGAGGTTTGGTTCAGGACTTTTGGGTTTATTACATCTCCTGTTCTTAGGTGTTAAAATGGGGATCATAGAAGAATGTTCTAGAAGCAGGATTTCCCCACACATTGGTACTTTCACTTCCTCTTACCTGGGCTTTTTCCCTTCATTAGTGAAGCTTCTAGAAGCTTCACACTGCTGATAGCCCAGCAGTGGCACTCAGGAGGTGGACTCCAGCAAAAATTGTCCTGAAGAAGCTTTTTCTATCAGTTTTTAACTGTTGTTTGTGGCTGCTTGAGCCTGGATGAGACCCGGTTATATTTTTACATTGTTTTTTTTTTTTAATGGAGAGCTTGGAGAGGAACAAAATTAGGCAAAATTGATATGCTTAATTTGATATATAATAGTCTTGTACTCAAAGATGGCAAATGATGTTGGTAGCATTTGGGTTATCCCCTGGGAGGAGATAGGTAGGTTTGATCCTACTTCAGGACATGATTAATTCTTTTAATTGGATCCTGAGGTGATAAGTTTCATTCTGCCAGCCTGAGGTCCTGAAAGGAAAGTACCAAAGGACATTGTTTAACACACCTTTTCTGATACCTACATGGCATGTCTGAAATCTGCAACCCAAAAGATCAAAACAAAGCATTTGGAAATACAAGAATTTCCTTAATATCCTTTCACTAGGCCAGAAAATAGGCTTCGTTTTTCTACTGTTGTTGGGCTCCTACATCCCAGTGTTCTTTAACTTTCAAACAGCTTAAACCCCATCTGTAATGAAAAGATGTTCTCTTTGCCTTTGCCGTCTGTTTTAAAGGATCAGCAGGACTTTAAGGGACTAAAATTCACTTTTTGATTTTCTTCCTTTGAAGGGAATTGGTACAGCTACTTTCTGAAGATTTTATATATCAGTTGAGTTACTGATCTATTTTTATGTAGAATCCATACACCTATTGGGAAGGGCTGTGTTGTGTGTATGCGACAGGAAAAGATGTCTTAACTTTGCAGAGTTTTAGTGGTTTATAAAGATTTTTCAACAATATATTTCTGTGCTTTAAAAACTGCAGTAAAAAGGGGTTGTTGGTTTCTGGTGGGATATTTCTTTCCCAGGAGAAAGGAGAGACGGGTCTGACTTACGTTTGCTTTGGTAGCTCAGTTTTTTTTCATGCAGTATTTTCTGGGATGGTCTTACATCCATTGGGACGTCTCATAGAGTTCTGGGGGCTTTTTAAATGTTCTAGAGGCATTTTTCATTAATTCTGTTTTCATTGCAAGGTTGAATGTTTGCAAATTAAACTTAGGTCTGAGCTGGTTATAGTCTTATATTGATCTTGCACATTGTGAGCTGTTCTGTGCCTTTGGTTGTCTTCAGAATGTATTGGTCAACTTCCAGACTGGACAAGAAAATGAAACTTATTTCTGGTATTGGATTTCTTTGGAGCAATCCGTACTCCAGTTTTGCTAAAATTAATCACTGAATTCAAGAGGCATTTTAGAGGGCTGGAGTAGTGGTACATGCCATCAATTTTGATGTTTTGCTGCTTTGCTGTTGCAGATGGGAAGTTTTAGAAAAATAATTTTCAGAATAAAGTTTTATTGTTTTTAATAGCAATGAACCAAACCTTAATAAGACTGGAATGGCTGCACTCTGGGCTCTGTCCTGGTGGAGACACAGCAGGGAAGCCTCTGCTCAGCCTCCACTCTGTGTTTCAGGCAGAGGAGAAGGCAGATGCCCTCAATAAGGAGCTGCTAATGACCAAACAGAAGCTGATTGATGCAGAAGAAGAAAAGAGGCGCCTGGAGGAAGAATCTGCTCAGGTTGGGGCATTTCTGTCATTCTCGCTGTTCTGTACAGTACAGAAATGATAAAAATAAAAAGTGACAAGTGTGGGAAGGGCTTAATGTTCTAAGTCATGTTTGTCCCTCTTCTGTGGTGTAAAGGACGTCAGCAAAGCAGAATTTGGCATTTTCCTTCCAGGTGCTTCATAGGGTGGGGAATTTTTAACTTGAAACCACGGTGTCACAGCCTGTGCCAGATGCTGCACAGAGAGGCAGTGCAGGACTTCAGCTGTCAGCACTTTTTGAATCCCTCCTTGCCTTGGCTAGCCCACTGCTCTGTCAGTGATGGCCACCAAAGCCTGGCTTTACCCTGCCTGCATGTAGCTGAGCTGCACTCTGGGTACCTGGGTAGAGCAGAGCAGTGAGGTTAAGGAAAAGAAAGAAATAGCAACTGGGTATTTTTCAGACTACACCAATATAAACCCTTTATTTTCTTTTTTTTCCCCTTACAGCTGAAGGAAATGTGTCGTAGGGAACTAGATAAGGCAGAGTCAGAGATCAAAAAGAACAGCTCTATTATTGGTGACTACAAACAGGTAAGTACAACTTCGTGATGATGTGGTTTGCTGTCAAAGTACAAGGCTTTTGGGTAATTCAGGAGATTTCTGGAAATCAATGTCGTTTGTGCCATGCATTTGAGGACACAATTTAGCTGTTCTAAATGGGAAGCCTATGGCTGGTTTTGCATTTTCTTTGGCTGAGATCTTGAAGTGGTCAGTCCTGTTTGCCCCTGATGTGGGGATTTGTAGATCAGCAGTCACCACAGCCTCAGTTACAAGACAGATCTTGTTCAAATGGGCTCCTGGATATCAAAGGTTTACTTCATGCCAAATAAAGCTTCTCTCTCATCTTTGCTTTGTCAATCAAATGCACCTCAGAAATAAAAAAAAAGATGCCTTTTTCCTTTCAAGGCTTTGCTTTGGCATTCAAGCTGCTGATCAGAAGATATCAAGGGAGCAAATCATGTGTCTCTTTAGTAGGCCCATATCAGGTCTCAGGAAATGAATTAAGATTTTTTAATTACTTTGTCTTGCCTGTTCTTTTTTCCCAAAGGCAACAAAAGGGTCATGCTATTCCTAACCTTTTCTGGCTCCTTTAGCAAGGCAAAACTGTAAATAACTTGTGTGGGAATTGCACCTTTTCCTGTGGGGATAGAAGAATATGTAGAGAATGGGAAAATGTACAATGGGACAGCTTAATGCAGCATCCCAATTTTTCTAGCTTTCTAAGGGTCCTTAGACTATCCATGTTAATATTGCAACAGCATTTATTTGTGCTTTAGGATTCATTTGGGAGAGAATTTACATTTATAAATGGTCTGGTAACATAATTTTGCTTGTCAGATTTGTTCCCAGCTGAGTGAGCGACTGGAAAAGCAACAAACAGCAAATAAAGCTGAAATTGAGAAAATACGGGTAAGAGACCAGATAGATCCACAGTCTACAATGTTTCAATCTCTTAGCAAAATCATAGCAGCAAGCACACAATTTATTTCATTACTAAAATGGTGGCTGAGAGTCCCCATAGATGAAAGAGAAGATTGTAAGGGGGAGATCTGGGAGAAGAGGTGAGTCCTCTCATGCCATAGTGGTTACATGCTAATGTTGATGCTGGGGGGTTTTTTTTGAGGGGTCTTCTTTTTCTGGAAGAGGTTCTGTGACTGTTTTTTACCTTAAAGTAACAGTGAGAGCGACAGAGCCCATTATTGTAGCAAAACAAACACAGCAGTGTTTCCAAAGCCGTGAGTGTGGGGCTGGCAGGAGCTCCTGCCTGGCTGTGCCTCCCCAGAAGTTCCCATTCGTGGTTCCTCTGGTGTGGAGCTGCTCTTCCAGAGCAGAGGCAGGAGCAGGCTTTGCCCACATCCCAGCACGTGGCTCACAGCCAGGTGTTTACTTCAGCAAAAGGTGGATGACTGCGAGCACTGCCGCGAGTTCTTCAATAAGGAAGGCCGGGTGAAGGTGGCCAGCACTGCCAAGGATGGTTCAGACGAGGACACGGATGAGGAGAAGGAAACACTGAAGAACCAGCTGAGGGAAATGGAGCTTGAGCTGGCCCAGACCAAGCTGCAGCTTGTGGAGGCGGAATGTAAAATACAGGTAATGCTCTGGGAGTTTGTTTTGTAGTCTGTACAGCGTCTGCATTCCTAGAAAAATCTGTGTGTGAGCTGTAGAGGGATTGGAACAGATCCTGTTGGTTGAAACCGTAACCTGCTATTTCCTGCATGGGTTATTTAACCAAACACTGCGTCTGAAACTTGCTGTATGCAGACGATATAATTGAAATTGCATGAACTGTATTTAGCAGCCACTACAGCTTCCAGACATCTGCCTGTCTGCAGTGCAGTGCTGGCTGCCTGATCTCCTGCAACTGCTTGGAAGGAGCCCAAGCTCTGACAGAGTACTGAATCATGCATGTCTTTATCTCACAATCAGTGCTAAATGAAGAAGTAACATTGACAAATGTTAGACATGTTTCTTAAAACACGATTGCAAAGCACTCCAGGTACCTGAAGTATTTCTGTAAAATATGACAACATTGTGCTTTTACCCTAAAACTGATATGTCAGTGCAGCTTGTTCACAGAAAGGTAAAAATTACTTTGTAGAAAGTCCACTTCCTGTGGGAATAGCTCCTCCTCAGATGGAAGACAATTAAAGAGTTTGGATGTACTGAAGAAAGTGGAATGTTTCACTGAGGGCAATGACACAAGTCTTGTTTTGCTTTTCAAAGCTTTTTTTTCTCTTTGTCAGCTTATTGTGCTGCTTTTAATTTATGTAAGACTTGTTTAACTTCTGAAGTGGCCAAGAGCTTGTAGATGTTCTAGAGCCTTCTGGCTTTAACTCCTATAACCTTGTGCTGTGAATATGTAACAAATTAAGGAAATTACTCTTCTGTTTGCAGGATTTGGAACACCATTTGGGTCTGGCCTTGAACGAAGTACAAGCTGCAAAGAAAACGTGGTTCAACAGAACAATAAGCTCTATAAAAACAGTGACTGGAGTCCAAGGAAAAGAGACTTGTTGAAAAGCAGTTCTGTCAAACACACCTTCTTAACACCTTTTGTTGCCTTCCTTGGCCAGATGTTTAATTCTGTGACATGAGAGGACCAGAATGTAAATATAATAGAAACACAGCATGTCAGGATTTCAATAGGTCAGTGATAAAGAGGATGGAAACACAAGAGAGGTTTTATTGCTAGACATGGGATGTTCATACTACTGATATTTAACAGGTGATGTAGCTAGGTTGAAGCTCTTCCGAGAAACACTCCATTCTGCGTCTGGCTGGAGGCTTTTCACAGACTAGGTACGAGAACTTACCAAACCCTAATTGTTAAGTTTACATATGATAGGTTTTTTTACAGTTATAACCTTTTTTAATATTTTATTTGAAAGGAAAAGTGTCACTAACAAAGCTAAAAAAGAAAAAAAAGAAAAAAAAAAAAGGAAAAAATGCAACAAAAAAATACAAGTTTATCAAGAACTACATCAGTGCCAGAAAGCAGTCCCCAGAGGTAGGAAATGGAGAGTAGGAGGTGACATGTTTTGCTTTATGAATGGGGATGATTTCAGCATTCCTGTCGAGCAACCCCACTTTGTTTTAGTAGATGCAGCATCCATCTCTCTGTGTTTGGCATTTCTTTCTGTTACTAATCAATTCTATGCAACTCTGGGCTTTTTTGGCATGGGCTGCCAAACCAATTTGCCACCGGAGGCTGGGAGACTTGTCCAAGTGCTAGGCAAGAGCAATCGGAATTGTGGGCAAATTTCCGTTTCACTTGTGTCATACTGTTTGATCCACATATCAGCAGCGTTCAAATCCCCAGCGCCAGGACTGCTGATAATATGAATTATGTGGATGGTCTGACATTCAATGGAGTCTGTCTGGGTTTTGTCAGGTTTCTGTTTTGTTTTTGTTTGTTTGTTTTTACCTGGCTGTAGCAGGCCTTCTGCGGGGCTCCGACAGAGCTCCCAGGTTTTAGTTTTGCACATAGGTATGAATGGGACAAAGAAACAATAAACTGAGATATATATGAGGCAAAAATCACAGCGTGAGTGTAGCTGCGAGCATCTCTAGCTGTCCAACTCGCTTCCTGGTAGCATTCTGAGGTGGTGTAGGTCATTTGTCACGCTCGATGCAGTTGCACTGGTAGGTGCTAAACGTGCTTGGAGTTCTCATTCCTTGGATTGTATTGAGTTCTCACCAGAAAGCTGTAGAATGGAGTTTTGCACCTTGTAATTTTTTTAATTTATAATGGTTTGTGTTATGCTGAAGTATCTATTGCATCAGTGGATAAATTTTGTGTGCAGTGTGAGTATAAGCTGGTAACAATATGAGGCACTGGTTTGTATATAAAGATATTTGGTTTATTTTGTATTTCTAACTTTTTCTTGTTTACTGTACTAATGCTAGCTAATGTACTCTGTAACTACAGGATAGAACATGCTATGTCCAAGCTTTTTTCCTTAACTGCATACATTATCTCTATTGTTTAATACCAAAAAAAAAATTACTGTAACTCCATCAATATTAGATGCGTGGACATTGTGGTAGCATAGTTGCAGTGTGTATACTTTATGAATTGAAATATAAACTAGTAAAATTGTATAACTATTTTGTTGTTTCATTTCATTTGAACTGAAAATTATTAAATATTTTGCAATATAAAGCTAATTTTCTTCTTAAAGTAGAAGCAGTAGCATCTGCAGGCTTCTCCAAGACTGAAGCCACAGTCATGCTGCAAAGGGCTTTGCTAAAAAAGACTGCATGTTCTGAGTGCTGCCAACACTGCTTTTATATAATAAAATCTAGGGTTTGCTTTGAAAAAAGAAACTGCAAAAGTGACCTTGTGCAGCTTGAAACTTGTGACTCAGTATTTCTCAAACATGTCCAATTTAGAACATTTTTTTTTTCCCATGGCCCTCCAAATTCTGCTTGAATCTGCAAAATAAATGTAGACTATCTCTGCTTATCACCATCAGTAACAAATTCTGTGGGGTCAAGTGTGGTTCATGTCATCTTCAGCAGGGTTTTGTAGCCGTGGCTGAGCCCGCACGACTTCAGGGCTGCAGTAATTGGGTCACAGCAGCTCTGCTCCCCAGCCCTGTGCTCTGCAGGGATGACCAGGAGAGCAAATGGGTTCTTGTCACCAAAACCACCAGAGGTGGCTCGGGAAGCAGCCCTGCTCTAGGAGGCTGCTGTGATGCCCCTTTCCCAGCTGTATTTTGCTTTAAGAGAATGGCATCATGTGGTTTGTGTGGTCTCTGCTGCTTGGTCTTCCCAGAGGTGCATCCCTGGGTAAGGTCAGCTCTGCAGCTTCTTAATAATTGCAACCTTTAGAGAAGGTTTAAAGGTAAGTAGGGGACAGGAGGAAGCAACCCAAGAACCCTTCATCCACTTGTCTTTCTCAAAGGGAAATAGTATAATAGTGCATTTTCCTCCAAAAAAGAGGTACTTAAAGGAAGAGAAAAAGCTGCTTGATTATTTAATGTCTTCCACTCTCTAAATAAACATTATCTTCAAATTGCATGCAGCATATACTCCTCTTTCAGTATGGATGCAGAACATGCATAATTGTTTCACAGCATTTCATCCAAAACACTTTATAGTCAGTTTCCAGTCGCGGATTATTTTAGATGCCTACCTGAAGGTTTTTGGTGCTCAGAAACAAATATTAACAATGTATTTCACATTCAACTCCATCTAAAATATCCACAGCTAACTCAGAAAAATGGATCCAGTGCTGAGGTGTGCATCTTTGGAAGTATAATTACATTTGAAAGACAAGGAAGCAGGTCAGTTTTAAGATGGGGAAATTGAATTTCAAAATGTTCAAAACTATGAATAAGGAAGGTAGAAAACCACATAGAGTCAGAAATGCTGTGAGCACAAGTATTTTACCGCCCTGTAAGAGAAAAGGAATGAGTGTGTTTGGTAGCATTTGGGGCATTAATGAGATGGTTATTTTCTGGTAGTCAATCACCTTTCTGTTCACATGTGCCTCAGCTGGGTTTGAGTACTGAACTCCAGCTCAGTGCCAGTCTGCTGATGCTGGGGTTAATCTCCTGTGCCCCAGGCTCCAGCTTCCAAATGCTTTGCGTGTTTGTGCTGTATAGTTAAGTTCCAATGGTCTCAGTGTGGGAGCTCGAGTGTCACAATCTCATTTGTGTTGCAGAACTTCTTGGCAGCTCAGGGTCTGCAGCTGGAAGTGGATATTCAGGATCTATTGGAAAGTTTTACCTTTAAGCATTGCTGGTAAGCTGTCTTGAAATTTATGTAACTACCTCCCCGACTTTTTTTAGCTGCCCTTCTTATCTGTGGCAGTGATATAAAGTTCCTGTTATCTAGAGGAGGATTTCACTCCATCTGTTCAACAGCTTGGCTCACATTCATCCAGCCTAACTTTAGACACTTTGGAGGTGCCTACCATAAGAGTTTAATCCAGGGAGGTTTTCCAGCCCTCGGCGGGTGCGGGGGCAGCGCTGCGGGCGGGCGGCTCGCCCAGCCTCGTGCCCGGAGCCCTGATGGATCAGGGGAGCTCCTGTGAGCCCACAGACTGAACTGAGAGTCCTTCCTAAAGAAAAAACAATACTGGAAATGAGCCGTCAGGGGATGCTCAGGGGGTTGCTTTCTGTTTTAATTTTTCCTCCTTTTCCTATCACTTTATTGTGCAGTATTTTTCCTTCTGTATTGCCAAAGACCATCAAGGTCTCTTCATACAGAGATTTTGGTATAATTTACCACTGTACATCCTAATGCATTTGAGCAACAAAGGCTTGGTTTTGCTGCATTTTCTGCATACCAACAAGCACAACAGTGTAATCTGGGACTGAGGGCTTTTCCTCGGGATAATCTGGCCACAGGCACGGTAGGAAACTCGGGCTGTGAGTCCGGGAGGGCTTTGCTCAGGAGCCATGTTTGTTGAGTTTAACATTGAAGTCAAGTGTTTCATGGCGGTGTAAGTTCCTGTTGAATGGGGGATGAGTGGAACCGAGCTGACTGCAGTAGAACCGGGCTGTTTGAGGTGGATTTAGCCGAGGAGGGGCTCGAAGACCACCCCACACCCTCCGGCTCCTCAAGCCCCGCCGGGCGCCTCCTCAGCGCCCTCACGGTTTCCCGCGCTTTTCGCGGGGGCGGGGCCCTCAGGGCCCCGGTGAGCTCTGATAGGCTGACGGGTGATTGGCAGCAGGAGCAGCCCTTGGGCGTGAGGCGGTCGCGGCGCCATTTTGTTTGCCGTGTGGGCCGGGGAAGCTGAGGCGGAGTGCCGGGGGAAGGAGTCTTGGAGCGGGGCCCGGGCAGGGGCTGTCCAGCGGGAAGAAGGTGCGGAGTGCGGGCACACCGCTGAGCTGCTGGGCTGGAGGGGAGCAGCGGCCTTCGGGCGGGGCGGTGCTTCCTGAGGGAACCATGCAGGTCCTCCCAGACCTCTTTCAGCGTCTGTGGTGTTAGAAGAGCACCAGGGCAGCGGAGGACAGCAGAGCTTTAGATCCAGACAATAACCGCTGGAGATGAGTGATACTTTGGGGAAAACCTGTACAGAACTTGTAGTGCATTAATGGCCCTTGTGGAGGTGTAAAATTTTCGCCTTAATTTGCACGGGGTTTAAATGGCCTCGTCTGTTGTTTTCCCCTTGCGGACACGCCCCAGGCCCCTCAGGCTGAGGCAGGCAGTCAGTTCTTCCCAGGCGGCAGCAGCCTTTCAGCAGGAGGTGGGTGATGTTCATTGCAGCCTGTCACAGGCAGGTCTGAGCTGAGGCCTCCTGAGGTGGAAATCTTTGAAATAGGCTGTGAGAGCTAATAAAGTGGAGCTGTTTGATCTCTAATGTGGTGAGTGGCTGCCGTGGGCTGTTCTCCCTCTGGAGAATCTGCATGAGAAGTCAGTCACACCACTGACTGCTCGTTAAGTAATTCATGGGCTCCTCCTACAAATCTGATCAGAAAGTTGTATTATGTCCTTGTACAAAAACGATCTCCTAGGAGGAAGGGTAGTAAAATTGAAGCGTCTTGGAAGTAAATCTATGGGATGTGTTTCTAATACAACTTGAACTTATGGGTAAATCCTTCTGATCCTCTGTTTATTAATAATTGTTGAGATAGGAGATGTAGCAAACTTTGTAGCAAAAGTTTATCACAGAAGTTTTTCAGAATACAAAAAACATTACATGTCTGGTAAAATGTTACAGTAAAAGTATTTTTTAATCAGCTTTAGTGGCTTCAGGTACAGCTGAAGGTGATGTGAGTTGGTCTCTCAAGAGCTCACCTTATGGGCCCTTGATGTGTGGCTTAACATGGTGGTCACGGGAGGGGATTAGGAGTCCAAATGCAGGTTGTTTTATGGCAGTGGGCAGGCTGGTTCTGTTACGGAGTTGCACAGGTCCATCTTAATCAACAGCTTGTGTGGCAAAAGATTTTTAGGAAAGTGCTGCAGTGTTTTAAGATGGAATCACAGCCACACTGGGCTCTGAGGCTCCAGAAGGTGCAGAAGAGATGAGACTTGCAGGCTGCCAGCTCTGAGCAGAAGCCCTCCTCGTGCTGAGCACAGTTAGCGTGTGCCATGAAAACATCCAAGCTGTGTGTTTAAACTCCCTGCTGTGAGCGTCTGTTCATGCACAGAGCTGGTGGTGTGATGGGGAAAGGGGGCCTTGGAGCCACATTCGTAAATGTCATTTGGGAGGGGACCCTGGAATGACTCCTGATGCAGTTTTCTGATGTGGCTGGTCAGTTTATGCCACACGGGGAAAAGAAAACTGCTGTGCCTGAGAAAGGCTAGTAAAGGACTCGCTGAGATGGCAGTGCTGTATCGCTGTCAGCTGTCATGGTGCAAGCGAAAGGGGTTTATCAGTTCTTTTAAGAACACCACAGCAAACCACTGTGGTTTTGGCACAAGTCTTGGCTGCCCAGAAAACAGGGGAGTGATCTAATGCCTTCTGTATCCTGGAGGCTTGGCTAGCTTAGAGAAGTGGTTTGATAGTAATTAATGCTGGTGCACCAGAGAGAATGGATGGGAAAGAGGAGGTGGATGAAGGCTGGTTGCTTGCAGAGCAGTGTATATCTGAGCTTGCCACCTACTCAGGGCATGGCAGAACTGCTGCATAATACCACAGGGAAACACTTGAGGAGCGAGATCTCATCGGGAAGGGAGGGGAAGGTGTTTTGCACGAGGATGATTGTGCGTCTCCCTGAGGTGGTTTATGTCCCACAGAGGGGCTGTGGGAGCCTGTGCCAGACTGCTGTGAATTGTAGGTGACATGGCTGCTGCTTGTAGACATGAACAGCAAACTAGAGCTTCTGGGTGCCCCCAGCTTCAGCACTACAGGAGTAGCCTGAACTCTGAATGTCTTTAGAAGTTACGGGTGCTGCACATTCCCGTAGTTAGGACAGAGTGAGGAGACCAGTAATTACTGTAACTGGAAAGTTCTAAATTCCATTCAAATTTTTATTCATTTGATCTCGGAGAGAATAGTTTAATGTACAGGCAGAAGTTATATGTCTTCTACATGTAACAGCATCTCTCTCAAAACCGCATAGTTCTTTGAACCCAGGATAGCTGACCTGAGCAGCTCAAACCCCTGTCCATATGCTTGCTTTGTGCTGGATGCAGGAGTCCTGTGGCTACCCCAAGACTTGCAGTATTGGCAGTATAGGAGTTTGTGTGCAACTGCTTTGCGGGCAACATAACTGGATTAAAAAAAAAAAAGTCCTTTTGAATGAATCAGAACCAGCAAAGCGCTGAGCCTGCCTTTACTGCAGGCAGGAAATCCCACCTTTGGTGTGTGCCAGCACCTAAGCAAAGGGGAAGAGGGAAGTGTTATTTGTACAGGGTATGTGACCATTTTTTGGGATCTAGAGGCCTTTTTAGGATTTTGCCTCATGTTCATGCCTGGAGCAAGAAAGGGCCTTTTGTTGTAACTTCAACAAGAGTGCACGCAGGCTTTTTACAGCATTGCAAATAAGTGTGCTGGAATGTATAGCCCAAAGTGAGGATGAATTCAGGGCCCTGAAAGCAGTGGCACCTCCAGTTCCTTTCAGTTGATTCTACCAAGGATTGGGGTCACAAAAGAGAAGGATAATTTACAGCTTAGCAAATGGGAAAATCTCTTTATAGCTGACTTGCTGGAACTCAACCCTTGAGCAGACCACTAAAGTCAGCATTATGTCGTGAGCAATTAAGTGAGATGACACTTCTTGC
Source organism: Fringilla coelebs (assembly GCF_963513975.1). NCBI lineage: Eukaryota > Metazoa > Chordata > Aves > Passeriformes > Fringillidae > Fringilla > Fringilla coelebs. The sequence goes on from NC_140047.1 coordinate 10,956,778, forward strand.
AGAAAGAGGGGTGCTGTTTTGGGCAGGTTATAGATGCAGCAGTTCTTTGCACATGGAAGTTACAGGCTTGTTAGTTGCTTAACATCAAACTTGGACATCAGTCAGTCAGTATTTTTTTCCTCTGCAATCAAATACACTTTTCCAAGGTGATGCTGATTGCAGCAAGGTAAACTGGACATCTTGCTTGTTAAGCAGATGGTTCCTTCTGCATGGATCCCTTCGGTGCTGTGCCAGCAGGGGATGGGGCAGTCAAGCAGTGTTGGGGAGGGCCTGAAATGAAGGAGCTTTCTGCACAGATTTCACTTTGTGCATTCAGCTGCAGATTCATAGTGAGAGGCACTGCAGGTTGCTGAGGAAAAATAGATGGACTTGGTATTTCTTGGTTTGCAAGGGGTGGGGGGAGGACAGGGGCCACAAATCACAGCTTCCCTGTTCTTCCTAGCAAGATACTCTGTAAATGCCTGGGCAAAGTTAGCTTAGCTACAGCAGGACAGGAGTAAGACTGAGTAGGAGATGTCAGGCATTTTCTCAGTGAGGAAAGAAGGATGTGCCAACCTCCTTTTTCAGTCTAGGCCCAGTGCTGTGTGGCTTCTCCCATCTCCCCCTCCCATATGTGCCCCTCTCCCATTCCTGCGAGGCCACAGAATGCCCGCCAGCTCCTGGAGTGGGCCCAGCTCGCTTTGAGCTGTCACTGACCAGCAGTTGCCAGGCTGCTGCCGAAGAGCTGACAGCATTCTCAGCACCTCAGAGATGATAATCCCAAGGGAGCTTTTGGAATGACCTCTTAGTGAGCCAGCTAACATCAGGCATGAGCACAGACAGGCGTTATGCTAGTAGGTAAAACTGACTTCATTTTCAGTTAAGTGTTAATGATGGTTTTTTTTAAGTGACTCTCTTCTGTTCTTTGTGGATCTTACTTGATAATATTTGATACAGCTCTTAATTTTAAGTGATGCATGGTTTCGTTGTGTTTGGTACAGTTGTCCCTGAGTAGCTCTTTGTGCATTAGTGACTTGTTTGCAGTATGCCAGCAGACTGGGCTGGCTGTACACCGGCCTGTCGAGGACAAAAGTCTCACACCAAGTCCTGGTCCAGTTATCATACATTCTAAGCTGTGGGATTTCATATATCTCATTTCATTAAGAGCAGTCTCAATTATAGTCGGCTCATAACAGTTTCTAATCCCTTCTCAAGTCTGATCTCCTCTGAATTTGATTAATGACCTCTGCACTCAGACTTCAATTTAGCATTTCAAGACCAGAAAAATACGTCTAAGAAAAGTAAGACTATATATGTTCACTGACTTCTCTTCTAGAGTACAGCTGGGTTCTGTAACTCCAGGCTGGATATATGTGTATATTCCAGTAAATCTTACCATGAGTTGCAACCTCAAGCAAACAACACTCACCACACAATTGTCATGGTATCCCCAACTCCTGCCCTCAGTGGCTCCGGACAAGGAAATTGCTTGGATTTGCTTTGGACCTCAGAGGACAAACTGGGACCACAGGAATTTACGAAACACAGTGAAATGAGAGGGGTGGAGAGAACTTTGAAAGAACCTTACTTGTTCTTTATGTGTATAATTTATCTTTTAAGAAAATAAACATCCAGTTTTTCTAATTATCTAAATACTAGGAATTGTCCAGATTTCTTTTTAGAGTGAAACTTGCCTTCATGGCTGATGATGGCTGTTACAGCCTTCTCTGGGCTTTTCTGGTATTGCCTCCAAGGCAAGCCCCCAGAGGTATTTGTGTGCAGCAGCCGTCCTAAGTTGAAATCCGGTAATGCTGTGTTCACTTTCACCTCTGTGAAGGAATGCATTCTGCTTGTTCCAGCATAAATGTGCTTTATGTTTGCACCTCCAAGTCATCTCTGCTAACACTGCAGCCTTCGGGAGCCTGTCTCTCCTTTCTGCTGAGCCTGCTACCTGACTCAGGCACAATAGACCTCTGTGGTTTGGCATCCCAGGCTTCAGCACCCCCTTGGGAGGCAGTTTGCTCACTGTAACCAACCCCCCCAACCAGTCATTAGGCCATAATTCCTGTTTACAGAGATAAGTCTTTATTGGAGCTATTGGAAGCAAATGGGACATGGTTCCAGTTTTATATACAGAGAAGTCTGTAGTGTTGGGTTACAACCAGTGGAAATGACCCGAGATTACAGTGCAGATCGTGTTGTGTACAGTCAGTAACAGTGGCTGGCGTACAAACCACAGCACAGAAGCCAAATGAAGCCAAGTGTACGGGGTACAGCAGCACGGGAGAAAGCAACTGAAGGTACAAAGAGCGTTCCCTTTACATCTGTACGCTTTTTTTGGCTAGTGAGTAGATACAGCTCAATTTAAAATTCATTGTGCAGTTATTTTTCTTCCCACTCAACTGCTACCAAATTAAGAAAATTTGAATGTTCAGATTACATTTTTAGTGCTATAAATAGCTGTGGTTGTTGCCAAATTACTTTATTTGAAATTGCTTTATTTATAGTTGGGAATAGTTCAGTCATCATTGTTCTCTAGTGATTACAAATTGGGAGAAAACGGAAGTAATTTGAAAGTAGTCTGTAATTAGACCACAAGGATCTCTTGTACTTCATTTGGAAGTTTAATTCTGGGTAACTTCTTTGAGAGAGGTTTATTGGGAAGAAAGATGGAATCGTCCACCATTTTACTCATTTGTGGGATTCTTTCATAGTATTAAAGGTTTAGATAGTTTATAGGTCATACTTCTTTTTATTCAGTGCCATATCCAATCTTAGTTCAAAAATAAACACTCCATCCTCTGTGGATAAATAAATCCATCTCTTGGCTGCAGGTCAGAACCTCTATTGGTGAAAGAGATTTAGAAAAATAGACCTTTTCTTTAACGTTTAATACGCTGACTCACAAAGGAAAAGTGAAATTCATTCAAGTCTAGAAACAAATACAGTACAAGTGATTTATAGAAATGCATTCCTTCCCTCTACAAACTTGCTGAGCATGAAACGCTGCCCCAAAGCACTGCCTCTGTCTTTGCCTTGTCTTGGAGAAGTAATTATCATCAGAAAAGTCACATCAGACTGCACTGCCAGATTTCCTGTCAGAAGGGCTCTGCCTCCTGAGGAGTCTTTGCCTAGGAATTCTTTAGATGCATGGATGGTGGTGGTTTGGGTTACACAAAGGATATTTTAGCCCAAATTAGCAGCAATTTTAATTGATTTGGTTGATGGTGATTTTTGGTGCGTGGAAATTCAGCCATTAAAAAAGCCTGTGAGTTGGCCTTGGAAAGCACCAGTCTTTCCTCAAAATCTCCACTTCTGAGACTGCTTCCCACTGATGCCCTTCTCAGCAAGGGGCTGATACATTTGGCAGTACAGGTTTCATGCTCAACTTTGTCACTAAGAACTGGACAGGACTTTAAAAGCATACAGCCCACTGGGACTTGCTCTGCTGTTGTACTTCAGTGCTTTGGAGAGCCCCCACCCCCAGCAGTGTTGCTCTCTGAGAAGTGCACGTGTCCCAGCCTGGCTCTGGGGCAGCTGGAGCACGGTGACATTCCGGAGTGGAAGCTGTAGTTAAGCACCAGTTACTGGCCCCTGCAGAGGCTCAAGAGAGAATTGCTTCGCAGAGAGCTGGTCAGCCTAAAAAGCTTAGTCAGTTTGATCAATAAATATTGACTTAGGGTTAGGATGAGAAATAAGACACTGCACCTTGGAACTGGAAGACAGAGTCAACTTCCTGCTTTTTCTGTCCAAAAGGAGACTGGCTCAAAAACATTTGTCCTTAAGGACCTCTGTGATGCCTGACAGATAACTCATTATGCGTGTATGAATGTACCTGTGCCCTTTTGCAGAGAGGGGTAAATGTGTGACTGGACAAAGCCTGGAGGCTTTTTTCTGTGATTTTTTTTTCAGCCATCTGCTCTGATTCATGTTGTCCCTGAAGGCATGGTTACCCACTCCTAAATTATGCAGCATTGCCCAGAGAATGGCTCTGTAGTTGAATATGCTCTCTGCAGTACAGCCTCCCTTTTCTTCCAGTGTATGTGGATTTCCACACAATAGATGTTATCAGAAAACTACACTTGTCTTTATCCTGTTATTTTGAGCAGGAAAACAGTGATATGAGTTTAAAAAAAAAAAAAAGGAAAGAATCTGTACTGCAAATCAGAATTTTTGTAATTAAATTCATAGGATCAGTAACTTTTCAAAAGCTGTACTGCTCCGAAAGCTGTTCTCTAGCCCACCGTTATTCTCCTTTGAGCAGAATGACTTTCCATCTGCTTAGAAACAGTTCTTTGTGAAAATAATGACAGAAGAATAAATACTGTCTCTCTTGCCCTGACTTTGATACTTTACAGGACACCCTTACAAGACTCACATTCTGTTGGGAGTGCAGCAATACACACATTTCAGTATGCATAGATCATTAAATTGTAGCAGTGCCAGTAATAAAGCAAAACTTGCCAAGATGTCCTGTTCCTCTTAATTAAGCTTGATTTATGTGTGCCTGTTGACTTAAGATGCAGTTAATGTCCACTGCTGAGATGATGCAGTACCCTGAGTAACTCTGTATTGATTACGCTTCCAGAAGCTTGTGCTTTTGCAAGAACACAGAAATGAAACTCCAAGAAAATAAAGAAGTACATCAGGTTGTTTCCATGGAACACTGTTAATCTATTCATAGCAGCTTCAAAGTATGAAGTTAAAACTTACCTTCTGCTCTACTCCCATCGAAACAGATGAGTGCTATGATTAACTCCCTTTTAGCTTAAAAAATAGAAGTGGATAGAATGTCAAAATACACTTTGCTGGTAAGATGAATCTACTTTGTCACAAGGAGTTACACCAATATTGGTGACCTAAATTGTGCATGCACAGGTCTCTGTGGGACCAGTATCTGCTTTCCCTTGTTGCTATACTCCTCTGTGTACAGGGAGCTTGTCTAGAATACTGTGGGCATTGCAGAAATAACTAACTACTATTCCTTCTGAGGAAATTACTATTATTCCTTTTCCTCCCAAAATTCAGTTGCATGCTCTGTACACTGCCTGGAACTATCTCCCTGTACTGGGTAGGACTGCATCAGGAAACACAATTTGTCCATTGGATTTCTCGCATTCCTCCTCTGGAAAACCAGCAATCCTGGACTTGTTTACTGAACAGAAAAAAAAAATTCATCTCCTTTAGCAACATCATTAGCAGCTTTTAGCCTGCTGTATGAATAGCTTAAACCTCTTACCTAATTTCTCACTAACTATTGAAAAAGCAATCCCAGCTCCCCCTGCTCATAGTACACAAGGTTGCTGGCTTTCCCCAGCACATATAAACCTCCTGGTTTTACCACAGACTGTCTTAATGGACTTGGAAAAGGCAGTGCAACTTTCTCTCCAGCTCCTGTCTATGATGCTCTAACCTCTAAAACTGGAGAAGGACATTTTCTTCTGTTATCTTTTCTTTCTCTTGCCAGAACCAGATGCATTCAGAAATCCTGTGTTCAAGCTGATGCTGCACTACACCTCATGAACTGCAAAGCAGCATAAGGCAGCTGGAGCTTCTAGATCCTGGTTAGAGGTATGAATGAGGCTTAAGTTTAATCAATTAAAAATTACCTGCAGCTTTTAGTCATTCCAACTCTCTTGTGCTAACCAGTGGAGGATAGCCAGTAACATTCAATTAATGCCTTTTAAAATTAAGTGTTATTTATTCTACTAGAGATAGCAGTCCAGAGGTTTTCACAAATGTGCAGTTCTGGCTGGTGAGAAAACATTTTGAAGTTGTTTACTTACTCAGCATAGAAGAGACTGCAGCTTTAATTATCTTACTGCCCAAAATCTTTGAAGTTAGAAATCAGATAAATTCAGTCTCTACAGTAAAAATTTTTAAATGTTCTTTACGTTCTTGTAACTCTCACTTCTTTGTGGATTATTAATTAAACATGGAAGAGTACTCCCCCTGAGAAGGCTTCAGTCTGTAAAAGAGTTTCTATAGACTAGGCTTGATGGGTTCTTTTCAAGTACACAACTACTAAACTACCTGTGGTACAGTATATATGACCTTAAATTGTACAGAGTTAAGGCACCAAATACAAGATAAAACAACATCCAAAATAAGAGAGATGCTTTAGAGCTGCACATCTCCACACACCACTTCTGGACATTCAGCTCCTCAAAAACAGCAGGGTAAACAATGTGGTCTGAATGTTTCATGTAATCTCAGGAACTGGAGGAAAAAAACAACTTTACTGAATTTAAACCTTACTGTCTGATGAACTTTTCTCTTACCTAACTCACAGCACTCACAGTAAAGCACTGCCTTGCTTGCACAGCATCACACTGGTGTGGGAGGAAGAGCCCCCTTTCTCCTAGGAAACCCCAGAGAGAGGAGTAGACAGAGGAACAGGCAGATGTGTCCTACTTGTGCTTTTGTATTATCTCACATATCAGTTACAAACCAACAAGTGAATCCCATATCTATGAGCAGAAAACGCAAGCACCACAATACCTGGACATAAATAGGTGTGGATTCAGATGACACAAATAAAGCTAAGAAGGCATCTAGGGTTAAGCAATGAAACAGTTTAGTGGTGACAATTCTCTTAATGCCACATACTTAACCACTAGCTTAAATGGTTTATGTTCAAAACAAAGTGCTTGTGAAACTGCTGTCGTGGTCTATAGGCACAGGACTTCAGTGCTGGGTTTCTCTGGTGAAGTGCTCTAAAATGACTTGAGCAGAATTTCCACTTCCAGTGGAATGAAACCAACAAGCTGTTAGACAAGCTGTCTCCTGTACTAAGACAGCAGATTCAGCTACCCTGTCTCTTTGCTCTGCTTTAAACAAGTCAATAAAATATCTCATTTTTCACTGGATTATTCAGCAGGAAGCCCAAGAGGGTCTGCGTGCTGAACATTCGAGCTGGGTTACTCTTTTTTGAGACAGAACAGCCACTTCTAACAGAGCTCCTCAGTGTGCCCAGCACAGAGCACATTTTCATTCTTTTGATGCCAGAGAGGCAAGGTCTTAGTCAGCTTCATGACTGAGAACAACAATCTGAATTTCATGTTTACACATCTCATTATGTATCCAAAGGAATCCACAGCAGCAGAGCTCCTGTACTGTTTCCCAGAGCCACCGGAAATAGGAGCTGTTTTTGTAAGCTGCTTTGTGACTTGGAACTCAGTGAGGCTGGGACATAGTTCTCTCTTCATTAAGTAAGAGGCAACTGTCTTAGAATTTAGCTAAAGGCAAGAAGTTCTAATACCAAGTGAGCATATCTTGGTATACCAAGCACAAGAGGCAGAAGGAAACTCGTAATTTTGTCTGAGTAAAGACTGAAATAACTGTCTTGTCATTTATAAGGATTAGGAGAGATGAGCTACCCCATCTCTAGACTGGCTCAAAAGTACAGATGTGGAATTACAAATGAAGCAAGGGACTTTACATCAGGGAGTTGGTGGCAGTAAAAACAGGAAGTGCCACTCTCACTCTCCAAGGGACATTGCTAGGACTGGATCAGAGGTGGTACGTTAAAGCTGTTCACATTTATTGCTGTCTTGGAGAAAAAGAAGTGACAAGAGAATGATGTCACATAGCTAACAGAACATTTTACCATAACAGCTAACAGAAGATTTTTTTCCTAGACTACTTGAAAAATCTTCATGCTCCTCCTCCTGCATTTTCTACATTCTAATAATCTGAGGAACTTCTTGTCAGGGAAATTGTTCTCAATAGCTCAATGAAAGCAAAAAGCCTCAAATAATTTTAGATTTGTGCACTTTTCCCCAGTTAAGTTCTTTCAGGGGCTTGAGGGCACAGTCTTTTGTTAAGACACACTTTAAATCTTTTTTCCTACCAGAAGGCAAGTGTTCGCAAAGAAAGAATCCTTGTCTCCAGAGATGAGAGATACTGGAGCAGTTTTTAGATCTTTGTTAATGAGTAGAAATAGTCCTCTGCCACATGAATAGGTTGAAATATTTGTAGGAAAACTGGTTTCTCTGAAGTCCTTCACAGTCTGATTAAAAGTTTTTAAGAATCTAGATACTTATATGTAAGAATTTCATAATTTGAGAGAATCAGTTATTTACTGGGATTGTAGAAGATAATCAGAAAAGGCAGGGCAGGAGGACAGACTTCACAGAAGCAAAGGTATTTAACAGCAGTGAAAGTCGTGGCAGCAGCATTTACAGCACTTTAAGTGGGGAGCCATGACAATTGCTGAATCATCTAATTAGCTCACACTGGCTACAGGACAGCAAATTAGACAGATTAGGAACCACCTACCCAGGCACTAAATTGCCTTTGTGAGGGTTGGATTGTGCACTGTGTCCAACAGAAATTGCTTGGGCAACCGAGGCTTCATGTTACACATTCCCTTCAGGAGCATAGGCTGGCCTCTCTCCATCCAACTGGCGAAACGCCCAGGAATAAGGTCACTGTGTTCCAGCTTCTGAATGTGTGCTCAAGGAAGACAGCAAGCACTGGCAGAGAGAGAACACGATGGCAGGAAGCACCACATACCATGCTTTGAGCTAGCCAAGCCCTCCAAACCAGTCTGGTTACTCTAAACCCTTCTCTAGGAAGAGCCTGCCTGGAGGAACCTCTAATGGCTGGCAAAGTAGGACAAAAGCAGACCCCTAAAGCTCATGGGTGTTTTTGCAAAGTCAGTGGTGATGCCATTCATTTCCACTGCAGAGAACACATTAAACTGTTCAGTTCTTCATTGTAAATCTCTGGCTTTTAATCCCTTAAGTGCCAGACACCATCTCCCAAAATACACACGATCATCTGGTTAGCTAAAACTAGCGGTAAGGTGGGTAGTGTATAGGCACAGACTTTCCCTGGTCTCCTATTTATAGATGTACTAATTGAAAGGAACTTTTCTGATTTCTTTTCCATAAACCAGAAATTCAAACTGTAAAATACCATTTCTGCTCCACTGAAAAGGTACTCCAGAAGTGGTAATGCTACTGGCAGCTGCACAGAGCATACACAGCCAAATTTATGTGTTTGGCTCTTGGGTACATGCAGAAATGCAAAGCTCAGTAGCTGTAACAAAGACCTCCAACCTCACAGAAAAGGCAGTTCAGACCAAGCTCCTGTGAGGAGGCTTTTAAAAGGAAACCTAAAAGTATTATGCAGAAGAAATTAATTTCTACTTCTGCTTTAGCAAAACCATGCTTGATGCAACACTGATGAAGCAGATGTTACCCAGATTACTCATCAGATAATAGCTTGATATTAGGCTAAAATCTACTGACAGAATTGGCTGCTCTCTCAAACGTGAATACATGAGGCACTTCAGAGCCTACTCTGTGACCCTTCAATACATGGGGCTATTTTGCTCAAGTTCCACATGAATGAAAGAGGTTCCCAGGCAATCATGCCCCTTAGAGTCTTATCTCTGATTCCAGGCAGCTGCAGAACCCAGATTTAGTTGTATTTCACATATCAGAAAATGGTTCTCTCCTACTGAAAAAGGAGGCAGCAAAGGTAAGGGGCCATCTCAGACATAAATACTGCAATGCTTTACTGCATTACAAACAGCAGGGTATTAGAGAAATCAAGAGAAAAAAAGATGCAAGAAAGTTGAGATAATTTAAAAAACCCAGCAGGAGAGTGGAAAGCTTAGGATTTTAAGAGTTAAAAAGAGTGATAACAGAAAAATACAGAAATTCACAGTTAAAGCAGTTCTGCTGGAAAGAAATACATATGGATTAAGTTTCCAAGCACAGTCCACAAAGAAGCAGATCAAATGAGAGTCAGCAAGATGTTTATTATCAGTCCTTGAAATGGACAGTGCTTGTCAGGCTGACAGTAGTTAAGCTTAGGAAAGGAATATTCAGAAGTTCATTATAATTCACCTTGATGCATATAATATCCTATTTGAAGGAGCAGAGCAGCCTGCTGCTCCAGGATCAGCACTGCTGGGCCTGCCAGGCTTAAAAAGGGACTGAACTGTAGGTGAGCTGCAGATCCAGCCCTGAGTTTGCACCTTGAAGATAACAGCAGATAGAAACCTGCCCCCTGAACAGGAAGGACATTCTGATTGCTCATCAGTTGTCCTGCAGATGTCATGGAAGGATTATGTGCTTCCAGGGACAGCCCCTGGAACAGTTCCTCAGTTCATTTCCCAGGTGCAAGTTCAAGAGCAAAGCTGACACTATTGAACAGCTCTTTTTCTCTTACCAGACTGTGCATTTTATCCAGAAATAATCCTGAGGAATGGATGTACATGCAGTTACTTAGTGAATTTGATGATTCAATATTAAAACCAAAGACAGTTTATATTTGCTGTTAGTGTTTTGATGCAGACCTTTGGGCTTGATACACCACTACATATTCTGTACCAAGTAGTTTTCTGTTTGACACCAGTGTCAACTGTTACTAGTCAGGGGTTGCTCCTGTTTTCATCTCTGAAATGAGACCCTAAAATGCTAATACATTATCATCAGCTTGCTCCCTTTTGCTTTTTTATTTTTAGCCATTTTTATATAAAAAGAGTTGTTTCCAGCAACTTCAAGTACTGCAAGTACTGCACTTCTGGAGTACTGTACTATGCAACTTTGCATAACGCAAGGTTTAAAAGACAAATAAAAAAATAGTATTTTAAAACTACACATATCATGTGCACCAATAGGTCATAATCCAAACCCATTGTAATCTAAGTAAAGTATTGTTAAAATGTTTACCAGAGAACTGAAAATAATTATTTATGGATGGCTGTATCCTAATTTCCAGCTGTAGAAAACCACAGCTAAGCAAAGGATTCACGCAGAGATAAATCCCTGCCTGCCTGCCCTCCTGTCCTGCACTGCACCCACAGGAGGGAAGCAAACCTGGCTGCTTCCTGAATTAATTTGACCTTACGTAATTTGATCTCTGCAGATTTTAACTGCAGTATTATCAAAGTTGTTCATTCTTCATTGGAGTTTAGCTTTAATAGTTTGGGGAAATAGTCTCTCTCATTATTAGTGTCACCCATTGCACTTAGCCAGAACCAAGGTGTGCATTCAGAGCAGGCCATGGCCTGGCTTTGGTACCTACCCAAACGTGTCCACCGGAATGCAAGGAATGCAGTGTCTGACACAGCAGTATCAACACAGCTTTTTATGCTACACAGGAGAAAAATATTTGAAGGAGAGCAGTCTGTTGATAAAACCAAACAATTTCTTAAGTGTTAGGTAATATTTTTTAACTGAAACTGGAGTATTTGAATTGGCCTTGAGAAATACAAAGTTGGGATTCAGACCTATGTATTACCTCTTTAAACACTAAGTTAACAAGACATAATAAAAATGTGCCATATACAAGATTGTCACAGGTATACGAGATTTTTAGAAAAAAAGCAATAAAAATATTCTTTAAGCTGAAAATAAAATCTCTTACCTTTTATATCACGATCTCAGCTTACAGTCACTACATTTCTGCTTATTTTATACAAGTGCATATGGCTATGAAGGTCCGGAGAGAATGAGAATAAAGTGGAATTAACCTGCTGAAAACTGCTTAGAAGTCTTAAGCTGCAACATATAGATGTTCCAATACCATTTAAAAAAAACATTCACCTTTCAGTTATTGCTGATTGACAATCTCAAAATATCAACATAGAAATATTCAAGAGGGAAATATCTCAGTAAATTTAGAGCAGCCAAGGTTTTTGAACTGGATGTTTCCCAAATACAGTGTTTTCCTGTCATTTGGTGATGATTTTAAGAGACACAAAAGCAATCCACTTGATTTTCAAGTTCAGGCCTACCATTTTTGTGCCTCGTATCAATGGTGTGGGAAAGAGAGAGAATATATAATTCAGTTACATTTTGGGGAAAAATATTATCTTCTGGTTTTTTTCTTCTGCCGTTTTGCTACATTTCATGTCTGCTGACATGCACAATGGTACAAAGCACTGCTGCTTCAGGAGTGACCATTGCACAGCTCTGTAGCAACTTTTATAGGAAACATGCAAATACAGTATAGTATCAAAATTCTGAAGGACTTCAATAGTGAAAGTAAAGGCAGATTTCAGTGCTTGAAGCAGCACTCGACCCAGGTTGTGCCTTGGTTTGGCGTTTGGTTTTCCCCCCTCAACACACCAGTCCTTCCCCTTCTAGTGTAAAGAAATAACCAGGAGTATATACACATCTATTGCTATGTACCCAAAGAGAGGACTTGTGGCTTGGACTAAGTATTGCTTTTCATTACATGGAGCAAAGTTCAAGAAGTGAGAAAAACACTTTTAAAAAAAAAAGAAGGAAAAAAGCTCAGATCCCATGTCTGAAGTTGAGAAACCTCAAAACGAGCCACGTTTTTCTTGCTTTTAAGACATGTACAAAATGCCATTTGGAGCCAGACAACCTGATGGTTCTAGAAGTCAGAGAAGAAATCTTGAGGGCCCAAGTGAATAATAAAAGGTGCGATGCTGAGAGGCTGGCAATAGGGACTGTCAATGAAAAAACCACCTACAGTGGGAGAAGAGCAGAGAAGCAAAAACCTCAAGTTAATTTCTGTGACTGGCTGAAGCTAAAGCTCCATTTAAATTTCTCTGCTCTTTCAGCTGCAAGTGGAATTTTCATTGTAAAATGGGCACTTTGAATTCTTTGAAGGTATTGAAACATCTAACACTTCCAAGGTTACCACTTTCTAAACAAAGAACTGACAGCTCATTCATATTTTCAGTAAAGCAGAGAAATGTAAAATATGCAGCAAGGGGGCAAGTTTACAATGTGGTTAGTAACTCCCAACAAATGACAAAAAATAAAAAATGACTTCTATAAATCATCTGAAATGACTGCCATCATGTTGGAAAAGAGCATAGCGCCCTTCTTGTCTTTGAAATAAGAACAAGTTTTTGGCTTACAAATGTTCATTGTATAGAATTGGTTCACAGAATATTTTGTTTGGAATTTTACAAAACTGGGGATTCGGGGGGGAAAAAAAAAAGGAAACTACAAACAGTTGCCAATCAGGGGAACTCCAAAAGAGAGGGGAGGGAAAAAATGTGTGCAGAGGAAAGATTCCTTTAATGAATATTTGATTAACAAAAATGGGCTCTGATTAGCCATGCTTTTTCTGCTCCGTGATGGCTTCCTTTCATCCATAGGCCAGCAAAACAGATCAGTGATTTCTGAGCACCTCTCAATTTGGCTCCATCCCCGGCCCTACTCTGTGTTCCGTGGGTGACACCAGGCTCACCCTCCCGGGCCATCATCTACGTTTTATTAAAGTACCACCAACACCAAACGGAAGCGAGAGCTACGGCAGGAGGAGAACCATGGAAATGTAAACTCATTCCTAAGCACAAATACTTAGCTTAAGAAAACAGCTGCAGTTAATTCCAGGGAAAGCAGCTTGTTCTCCAAGTCACCCCTTCAGCTTTTCTAATATTTCTCTCCCTCTAAGGGGGCTGTGGGGAGGAGGAACTTTACATTGCTTTAAGCACCGCTCTTACAACACCCTCAACACAGATACAGCTCCCCTTGCCTCAGCAGCAGCGTCTGTTAGAGAACAGGGGATAAAGGCAAATCTTTGGAAGAGCAGGAGCTAAAGCCAGCCTATGGAAAAGCAACGGGCGAGGGCTGAGGAGAGAGTGCAACCAACAATGCTGCTTATTTGTGGGGTGATACCTTAATAAAGACCACTGGAATGCCTTGTTAGAGCCCACAGCAGTCCACAATCCATGGAGACTCCAATCCTGGAGAGCTGGGGCCTATCCTGGAATTTCAGACAGGTGCACACACTCCTCATTAAAAAGAGGACTCTGGGTTTGAGCACCAACTCATTAAAAAGTACTGGCCTATGGCTGAAGTGTGTCACTTTTCACAGCAGCACTCAACAAGAACTGGGACAATTAAATAGCAAGTTTTCATGGGGACCTTGTTGCTGCTTTAGATTCTTATAAATGTAAGGGGGAAAGGAGAACCTTTGGTTTAATATACAATTGACAAATAAAATGCTTTCTGCAGAAATGGTGGATGGAAAATCAAGGGTGGGCAGACAATCTTAAAAGTGAAGAAGGCCACAAGAACAAGTGGAATTTTTTTCTTTTTTTTTTCTCTCTTTTTTTTTTTTTTTTTTTGTAAAAACAGAAAAGAAAGGAAAACATGTAGTTTTTGAGCTCTAAAGAACCTGATTGTAACATTATTGTTGTCCTTTCTCTGGGCAATACAGGTGTAAGGTGTATCCCTGGAATTGCATCCTTCTGTCCTTCTGTGGGAGCTTCCTTTAATACTTGTTTAATACTTGTTTCACAGAATGCAGCCTTATACAGAGACAGACTAATTCCCTTTGTTTCATTTGTTTTTCAGCATTTTGTGTATGAGTGAAAAGTCTTCTTGGATAATTAAGACTGTGTCTAAAATCACAGTTACAGTATGCTGATCTATAAGGAAACTCAGGTACTGATGCTTAACTATAAAAAATAAGATAAAACAATATTTTAACCCATATTTTACTAAGTTTATTACACACCATAATATTTACAAAGTTAAATGTTAACTGTAAAGTTTCTATCGTGTTTTTTTTATTATTATTATTTTTATTTTTGTTTTTTAAAGAACTATGCCCTGCATTTAATAACCCTACAGCAAATACAGGTCATTAACTGAGTCTGTGTGACTGCATTAGGAAACAGGCAGTACTCTTGTGTTACAACAAAACAGTTTATTTGTGATCAGTGTTTTATATTCTATACATCCTTCACAAATTTAATTTTACATAATCGGATACTTCATTTAAAACGTAAGATTTAAGCTTCTAGTTCTTCCCTATAACAGAAGGCTGGTATAAGTTATTTGAAAATGAGGTAACATTTCACAGAACATTTTTTTCAAGTTTTAGAGAACTAAATTTGCATTTTGTTAAAATCAAAAAGTAGGAAAAAGATGTTTCTTTACAAATGACTTTGCTCAAGTATGTGTTCAAAGAAAACAGGATAAAAAGGCTTTTTTCTTCTAACATTCTGTACTGTACTGTGTTGTTCAATCAATAGGAATTAGCTTCTGCCATTTGCTAAAAGAATGAGTAGTGGGGAACGGGGTAAGTTGGGAATTTCATAACAGGTAACAGAACCATTCTCTTGGGTAAACCTACAGAGAGAAGAAAGGGAGAGGACTCCAAATAAGTTCAGCAATCCAAGAAAGTCAGATAAGAGCTTACAGTAGTGTTCTCATTAACCTTTTCCAGATCAATCAGTCAATGTGATGTCAGGGTGCAGAGTCCCATAAACAGTAACGCTTCACCATTTTGCACTATTTCAGACAGATGGTTATAGCTTAAAGTCTGCTTTATTTTTGTCCTGGTGTTTGGTAAAATTAAGGAAGTAATATTCTCAAAAACAGAGTGTGTATTTGGACTTGAAGCTCTATTTCATAATCTTTATGGTAATTAATCTCTACTAGTTTGTTCTACATTGAGGTAATTTCACAGGCCAGTTGCAATTGCAGATATTCTAGACAGGCACTGCTGTGCATAAAATACAACTCACAGGGAAACTGTTCAGCAGTTTTGATCAGTATCCAGGTAGGTCAGCCAAAAATCAAGCACCTACAGTAAATTCTGCATCTGCTTCCTTATTCTGCACTTCCTCTCTTGGGTTGAAGTAGTAAATCTGGAAAGATTGACATCTGCCTGATTTCATTATTTTAGAGTTCTTGTGGCCTCACAAACTTCTGCACAATTAAACGTTTGTTTGGTTTTTTAATCTTGCCTATTTAAATTCTAGTATTAACCTATGTATCCATTTAGAAATCACAAAGCAGCAACAGCAGGTATTTCAGAGCACCAGATGATCAAAGTGAAGTTTCCCAACATGCAACAGCTTACAAAGGCAAAGAGACATGTTTACCTTACAGCCAAAAAGCATTATCCCAGAACTTTGCATCACAATCATAAGACATTAAGAACAGAAACTCTTTATGTGAAAAATGGGGGCATCCAATTCCACAATGCTTTGAAGTCAGTGATATGTCACATATATACACCTAAGTGCTTAAAATCCAACTCCCAAAATAGGCATAATGAGAAAAAAAATCCCAGACCAGAAGGAATGAATGAAAAAAGCAAGAAAAGCTGCAGGGAAACTTGGTAACAGTTGTATTCCTGCCTTCAGCAGGGAAAGGATTCCTCATGTTGCAGTGTGTCACTGCTTGTAAAAACACAGACATGCAGACACCAGTAATCCTAGTTATACTCTGAGACTGTTGCTTGAAAAGAACCAAGGGGGTTCTTAAAAAATCCATACCCCGAACTAAATTCCCTTTCATTTTTCTCTGAGAAAACATGTTGCTGTTCCTTGTGTGATGCACCACAAAGGACAACACTCCGTGGGACAGCCCTGCTGCCAGCTGCCCTTCTGTCAGAGGACAGGGCCAGTCAGCAGGTGTAAAACTACAGAGGTTTGCTCCAAATCTGGGGGAGAATTCCACACTGAACACAGCCCATGGGCCTATTCTCTCTCTCAGTACAGAACAGGACCAGCTGGTCCCAGTCAGGCAAAGCAAACATTTTCCATAAAGCAGCAGCATTTTTGCCCTGTTAGAACTCATACCTCTGCAAAAATAATGTAATTGACATTTCAAAATATTTTTAACTTTTATAATGATATCAGGGGAGTTGGTATTGCCCAAGTTAGACAGATTTGGGAGGAATGACCTATTACAAATGCTAAAAAGCAGAAGTTTCCCATATGAAAAATTCCAGGCCTTGAAACATGCTGGTCATTTGAGCAGCAGACTGTGACCAGTCCCTGCCACAGGAGAGGCTGGTGGGACTGCTCCTGGTGGGCTCACGTTGTGTGTGCCAGGACATATCACTGACTCCAACTGCCCTGCTCCCATTGCCACATAAACCTCATTCAAAGTAACCAAAAGGGCCGGTTAGAGGAATGCATTGTTAGTCCAGCATAAAACAAGCCAGTGGGGAGGGAGAAGCCGAGTTAAGGAAAACCCTTCCATCACAGCTCTCTGGTTATCAGCTCATTTTACAAACTCCATGAAACCAATGCTCTGCCAGCCTAATAGAACATGTTTCATAGTGAAAAGCATTGTGGCAAATGTGTCCTGGCTGCCTCACAGACTGATTGCTACCAGTACCAGCTACCCAAAACCCATCCTGGTGTCCCAAGCAGTGGTTTAGCCTGCAGGGGTGGGGGGATATTTGCCCATAGACTTCAAAGAGTTGACAGCATTAAGGGCGCTTTGTCCACAAGTCACGCTTGGGAACAAACATTTCACCAATGTTACTGTAATGCCATTTGGCTAAATCTGAGTCAGAGATGCTGAAATAGGCCCTTCGGTAGTCTTTGAATGGAGCACAGACTGGCTGTAAAAAGGAAGGGAACTACTTTGACTGGGTTCCAGTATGAAGGGAACAGGCAATTAGAACAAGCAGTCCTTCCACAGACCAGGCAAAGCAGAGGCAAAAAGCTACTCCAACCAAAAAAGAACCACAAGGTTATGGCATAAAAGTGGTGTTCTTGTCATGGTTTAAGAGCTTAAATCTCTTTGAATTTCTCCTTGGACTGCCACATTTGGATTGCCACAACAGTTTCTGCATAATTTCTAACGTGTTAATTACAGGGCTGTACGTACCGTAGGCTGGTGCCGCTGTGCTGTATCCGTACGGTGCTCCATAGCCTGCAGGGAAACAGAGGAGGGAGAGGGGTCATTCCCTGCCCTGCCTGTCAGTGTTTGCACACCTGCACATGGGCAGGGACCCTGTGCCTGAAGCAGGAGCAGAGCAAAACTCACCTCACACCAATGCATACAAATATTGCTGAAAACACTGAAATGTTCCTATGCGGTGGCCAGAAGGACAAGCTGCTAGGGACCTTCTCAAGCCTCAGCATCACAGAGTTAAAATTCCCTATTTCATTTCCTCAGCGTTTTCGTTTCCACTGAATCCCTAAAGTCTGCACTGTCAGAGCATGGAGTTGGCGTGACACAGACATCCCATATTTGCTTATGTTCTTCTTAAAACACAAATGCAGTCTATGCAGAGAACAGTCACTTTCCTAAATTTCCTTTAAAAAGAAAAGGCTGGATGCCTGTGGCAGATGTCACATCCCCCTTAGTTCTCTGCCATTTCTAACAGACAGAGTTCCACAGAAGACATGTGAACACCTCCACACAAACAGATCGTTTTCCCCCAGAGAGCAGAGTTTGACTCTGAATTATTTGAGAGGAAAAGCAACACAGGTAACACCAGCATTGGTTTCTACATGTCAGTAGTTCATGAAGGCTTTACAGTTTTTTTTTTTTTCTGGTGAGATTGCTGGTGTCACTCCAAAAAGTAAGAGATTTCTGAGAAGAATAGGTGATAGAGAGAAATAATCTGTGAAGGCCAAGGCCAATAAAAGCTTAACTACAGCAACAAAACAGCAATGAAACTTATTTCTGGAATAATTCCACACTGGCAAGAAGCATGCCCCTTGGCAGGTTAAAGTGTCTCTTAAATGACTCCTCAGGCAGACAGACAGTTCCAAAAACAATGTTAACAGCCATTAAAAATGAATTACTGGGTTTTAATATTTAAAATGACATGACCATACAGGAACAATGAAGATGACATGCTGCCAATGGTGCCAGGCAGGAAGGCTCCCGAACAACAGGGCTGTGCTATTAGCACATGCGAGCTGCTGGAGGGTCTAATTAGAGCTCATGCTGTAATCTGAAAGCCTGAGTATGAGGACTAGAAGTGTTATTTTTTGGAAGCTACTACTGGATTTGCTTTGACTAAGGCATCTTCAGCATCTCATTCTTACAAACCCATGGTTCTTAGAGCAAGTGAAAACAATGTCTGGATTCCTTTCACATGTCACCCACAAACCTCAGACATGCTGTAAAGTCACAAAGAAAATGCACTTTGAAAAGTAATTTGAAGATGGAGAAAGTGATCATTTCATGAACATTTTCTTGTGAAAATGTGAAATGGGAACCAGAAGCCCTTGAACTTCAGAAGCTGTTTCTGCTAATCAGAACAATGCAGTGTGGATGATGATTCTCCATCAGCTAGAGTATGGAAAGAAATTGTTTTATTTCGGGCTACCACAGAAGCTACTATTAGATGCTTCTGGGTGGAATTCACATAGAGGGTTTTTGGGAGCTCAGGGACTCTTGAGCCTGCTGACTTCATGTTCACAAAGGATTCTTGGAAAAGGCACTCCTAATGCTAAACCAGCACATGATCCAGAAGGTTCTTAGGCAGGAAGAGAGTTTTGGGAATTGTGCCATGGCACTGAACTATGAAGACAAATCATAAAATAATAAAGCCAAGAAAGCCATTATGCCCATAACTGTGTGCTCTGTGCACACAGAGCTTTGAGCTGCACACTCATAAAGGATGCACTCTGCCAGTTTTCCAGCTCTTTGATTTATTTAAACCCCCATGAAGCCTTCTGCTCCATGTCAGATGGTTAAAGGAATCACTTGCACAGGTGAATAACACACATGAAAAAGAACACCCCAGCAGACAAATACTAAACTGTCAGTTACAAGTGTGGTGCCTTACCTGGTGTTATGTATCCAGTAGCAGCAGCTGCCCCAACAAACGCCCCTCGTGTTAAAGCACCTCGTCCTCTGCCTCGAACAGCCTGGACTGCTGCAGAAACAGCTGTACTGACAACCCCTTTAGTCTGCCCAGAGTGACAAAAAATAGTTCAGAGAGTGAGTGTTGCAGGAATACAAGGCTGCCTGCATTAAATCATCCCCTTTGAGAGGGCTCTGTAAAGATGCCTGATGTGCCAGGCTGGCTGAGCGCAGACTGGAGAGTGCTGTGCCAGAGGATGTGAGTGACAGGGACACAGCGGGCCCCTGGCCCTGTCACTGCCTGCAGAGTCCAGCATGTTCCCCATGCTCAGCCCTGGCAGTCCCTTCCCTCAGACTGTGCCTTATTTACCTCAGATTTGGGCATGATTGAACACTGCTGGCTTCTGAGCCTCTCTCTGCTGCTCCTCCCTGCTGTCTTTCCCACCTCCCCACAACTTTCCTCTCCTCAACCTACAGCACTGGTTTTACATCTCCCTTACCCTCCTGAACCCACATAACTGCAGCAGGGCCAGGATTTCACCCCCAAACAACCAGCTCACAACACCAGCCTGTGTTAACCTCACTTTACTAAAATGCTGCCTTCTGTATCAAAAACCAACCCAGGCCTGGGATAATAGTCTAAAAAGTAAGTTACAGTTCTTACCTGAGGAAGAATCTTCTTTTTCTTGTTATTTGCTGCATTAGGCCCAGAAAACAGTTTTTCAAGTGCTGCTAATGCAGCACTTGCTTTTGCTACTTTCTTGTTTGGGCCTGCACCTCTGAACTTCTGCCCATCTACTTCTACCTGAAAATTAAGACATGAGTTTATGCCTAGTATTGATCCACAGGAACACCATGCTGCACCCACTCAGCTGATCTGCCACCCATAAAGAACTTTAGTAGGAAAAAACATCCTTAGTGTTTCATGTGACAAATTTCTATTGATTCTAGATTTGAAACTGCTAAAGGATACCAGGGTTATCCTGGGAACCAGTGTGTCACAGATATTGGGAATCTGGAAACTACAACTGCAATTCAAAGAGGACCAGCATATCTGTTGGATACTGGATTTAACCCATACCCTGGCGTCTTCCTCATCATGAAGTTTTGGTCAGAATCCAGTTTTAATTCTCACTGTATTTTCCTAAAGTAGAAAGGCTATTCCTTTCCCCAGCTGAATCATCACAGCAGCAAAGAGATACATAACCTGAGAAATCACCACCACCAATGTGCATTGCAAAAGGCAAAATAGCAAAAATGTGAGCTGCAGCAGTAAGTGACTCTGCTACACCATTAATAACCCCTCCCCAGCTGCACCTCTGCCCCACTCACCTCCATCACAAAGCGCTTGTCATGGCTTCCCCCTGTTTCAGAGATGAGCTCGTACTTCAGACCTCTTCTCTTTTCATTGAGCTCCATCACCGGGTTTTTGCCACTTGCTGTGAGTATGGGACCCTGAGTTCTTACCTAGAGAGACATGCAGGGTTTTACTTTGGAGCCTTTCTCTCTTCAAAATGCAGCCAAACCTCTGCACAGCTGTATCACAGGTAACTCTGCCCTGGCTGCAGCAGCCTGCGATGCTGGCACAGCAAAGGGCGAGTCTCTAAAGAAGGGCAGGAGGACAAACAGTGGTGACACAGAAGTCACACCCATTTATTTCTGTTAGTGAGGGCTGCTGTCCTCGTGGCCTGATCTGGTGCCTGCACAAACTAAACATGACACCAGCTGCACTTGGAATTGCAACCCTGAGAGAATCCGAAGCTGAAGGTGGGGCCACGGTGTCAAGTTCCTTGAAATCGAAGGCTTTCACACCGAAAGGAGAGACTGGCCTTCCCAGGCCTGCACAATTCTCTGCTCTTCCACCTAATTATGTCCTGGCACTACCCAGCTCAGACTGAAGAAATCTCATGCCCTGAGTCACGTGTCTTAGTAGAAATGTCTGTAAATGTTTGGAAAGCAAGGTAAGGCTGAGATCTCAGCACACCAGATCAGTCTGCAGTAGAATTCTCTCAGCTATGGATAAAAACAGGGCAGTTCCATTAAAAATACTCCATTTCCATTCCCCTGGAAATTTCTCAGTGGACTAAACATGTATGTGGTTTGAGTTATCCATAAATACACACTGTCTGGAAATTGTTTCCCAACTGAAGAAATTTATGTTTTACCATTCTGACAAGGAGAACAGAAAAAAACACCCCAATGAAAAGCGAAACCCCAAACCTCACACCTCCATCTTTTGTACTTTCAATGCAATCCTTACCTCTAGGGTAGCGGAGGTGTCAGCTGTGGAATTGCCAGTATTATTATTGCTTGAGATTGAAGACGTTGTTTCATTTTTACCTTCAGTATCTGATTTTTCATCAGAACTTACACACTCCACATCTGCATCAAAACCTGTTGGATACCCCATTGCTTGTAAAACCTACAACAAAGCCCCATGAAAAGAACTGTGACAGAGGCAGCAGAACAGGAGCAAATACAAAGTTGATCACGACACAACAAACAGTCCACCTTACACTTTTAAAAGGCTGATTGCTTAGAATATTAGTTTTCTCCTATTTGAAATGGAGATATCCATTTCAGTAGTTATCAGTAGGGAATACAATATCAATGGGGAAAATAATTTCAGGTTTCCAAAAGTGGAATCAAGACAAAGCAGAATTTTAGTCTCAAAGATACTCATGAGCATTATTCATCATCTCAAGAATTCCTTGTAAAGTAAGAAATTAAAGACACTGTTTAATGGCCTTATAAGGAAATAGTTTCATGCATGATTTCCCCCCTGTGTCTATGGACAGATCAAGAGACAGACTGTGGGGCAAACGTGACAAACAGTCTTGTGAGAATTCAAGCCTTGTACAAGATGGTACTTCTGGAGCTCAGTTCCTTCAAAAACATCCTCCATGAGCAAGGCCAGCCTCTCCCTTAACCAGCTTCCTGATCCAGCTGCACAGAGCTACCACACATAGGGCAAGGGAAACTGAAAGGAACCTGAAACTCTGCTGAAAATTTAGGGCCAAGAAGAAAGTCTGCAAAAATGACTGTGTCCTAACCCTGAGCTGAGAACTGCCTGGGTAAAGCCCCAGCTCAGCTGCCATGCAGTTGGGGTACATCTGGCTGCATTTTCAGGGCTTCTGCATTTTCAAAAGGTCGAATTAGAAAGTGAAATCTCACATTATTCCCTCTTATAAGACTGGAAGGCAGGGTCTGGGTCTGCTGAGAAGGGAAAGAAAGAAAGAGAAGAAAAAAAAAAGCAACTTTGACCACACCACCCATTTCCTCTTGGCTTGAATTGCGGATGTTTTGATGTGTAAATTTAGAGAAAACAGAGCTGGGTCGGCACCAGCACAGATCTGGCTGACGCAGAGAGGTTCAAGGGCAGAGCAGTCACAGTTTTTCAGGGCAAGAGGGGTTTTTGGGCTTTTTTTTGTTGTTTTTTTAAACTGCAGGGAGGTATGAAAAATAAAAGAATGAGGCAGAAGGTCTGGAAGGACGCACATGCAGGGAGCTACTTTTCCTGAAGGAATAACACATTCCCTCAGATGCTTCTGGACACTTTGAACTTGAAAGCACATAGGACAATGGGATTTTCAAAACTGACATCAAAGGAAAGCAGAAAGTTGCCAGATGAAGATTCTAAAAAGGAAATTCTTGTTCAAAACAAAATGAGGCACAGAATGACAGATGGGCCTGTTCCTATCAGAAGAGCAGTTCTATTAACAGATGTTCTTTTGTAGACTTGTTTTGGTTGGGAAAGACCTTTAAGATCATTGAGTCCAACTGTCCATTACCCCAGCCCTGCCACGCCCCCACCACTGAGCCATGTCCCCAAGCACCACATCTGGTGCATGCTCACACTGGGCATTCCAGTCTGTCCTGCTGTCATGTAGAGCACCTACAGGAAGCAACAGCAGCTTGACCAGTCTCTGAATGATACCAGTGTCCTACTGGAAATTTAACTGGATAATCATGGTTTACCCAGTACACAGAGGTACTCTTCAGGCACTGAGGAGAGAACTCTATTTCCAGGAGCTCACAAGCCAGGAATGGACACAGAGAAGGAGGGGGAGAAAGAAGCAGCCACCAACATGCCACTTCCAAACCAACAGGAGGAAGGAGTAGAACAGAACACAACTAAACCTCTCCCGTCCAGAATTTCACCACCACATTCAGTCCACTGCAACATGAGCTGACCTGTAGAGCCCCAGGAAATTCTCCCCCCCCCCCAGCACAAAACCAGTGATGCTCTTTGAACCATGCCCAGCTGTCTTTAGAGCACACAGTGAGCAGCTCAGCTTAATGATTTTTTTTAAAATTTTGAGCTTGCATATTACTAGTCTTAAGCACATTTCATACTCTATTCCAAGATCTGGGGTTAGCAGATTATTTCAGGCTGCCTTACCTTCACTGCCACATGGAGCTTGGCTGTTTTCTTAGAAGGTCCTGATGCTTCATAAGTCGTACCATCAACATCTACAGACATTGTGAAGACTGGGGCATGGACTGGACCAGACTGTGACAGCAGCTTATACTGAAGCCCTGGCCTGATTTGGTTCAGCCTCATCAGAGCATTCATGAGATCTATTGCTTTACTATCTAGTACTAGTACAAGATAGTAGAAGGGGTGGGGGAAGGAGGGGAAAGGAAAATGAACAAAACAAGATGAACAGAAAAATGAAATAGTTTGCATTTCAGTGCCTTCCGTCTGTATCAAGGAGCAAAACCATCCCTCAGCCTCTCAAGAGGGTGAGGAGAGCCATAACACTGTTAAGTCCTCAATAAGCCATTCTAATTCGGGGTAAACAACTATAATGACCTGGTTTTAAATTAACAACGTTCTGCTGCAGCTAGCTGTATTCCTCCTGCCTGCTGTAAAAGGAGTAACAAGTTTTATAGCTAATGGGGAACCAGATCCAGAACTGGCATCCAAGTAGCACAATGAAAATAGCCCCCAGAATGACTGGATCTCAGCAATGCCAAGAGACTTCTAGTCTGTGCATATGTGCAACATCAATGTTTTGCAGATTACACATTTTATTTTCCTTGTGGGAGATCTTGAGAGACCAGCACCTAATTCAGGAAGGGGAAGAGTGAAGAGAGTGCAATCTTCACTCAGCAAAGCCACTGCAGTACTTTAAAAAGACCCCACAATACAGGGATGTTACCAATAAATACCTCAGCTGCTTGGGCAACTTCAGTTCTGGTGTAACTTAATGGGTAATCCCATTTAAAAATGCAAATCATTCAGTTAGTAAAGCATGTCAGGGGAAATTCAGATGCACAGAGATGTGTTTGACATTCCAAATGCAGAGTGATAGAGACAACAATTTTGTTCCCAAGACTTTTTCACATGCTCTACCACATCAACACAGAGAAGCTTTTAAAGCAGCTGCCCCTGTACAATAGATCTTTGAAAACAGAGTGGAGAAGTGCTGCACTTACTTTTCCTCAGATTACGCTTCATCTTTTTATTTGGATCTTTATCATCCCCGACACTGTCTTCAAACGGTCTCTTCAGAGCAGATGAGCCTGTACCTAGGGTATAAAGTTCCTTGTAATATGGATATGCCATTAGGAAAACACGATCCCACAGCAGGAGTCTGATTAGTCCCACACTGTTTCTTGCTTGTTTATAGAGAAAAGAACTCATCCATCAGTCACAACTTTCTTATTGCTACATGAGAGCCAATACTGGTTTACTGCTCACTCTGCCAGGCCAGGCAGGATCTCTGTGTCCACTACCAGGTGTGGGATAAGGACTGCAAACCTGCAGTGCTGTTTTCCACATTTAGTCTCCAACAGTATTGTTTTTACAAAAAAATACACATGGAAATGTTTTTCATTAGATATATATTGTTTTCTAGGAATAATTTTTGAGTATTTTTATTATGGACACTCATTTTATGCTTTTTGACACGTCTGCAGTCTGTCCTCACCAGCATAAGAATCAAACACTACTTCTGCTCATTGGATGCCAAGGGACTTTGTGCTTGATAATCATCAGCTATATTATGGCTGTTGTGCCTCTTGTCTCTTGGTATTTCTAGATACCAGAACTTCCAGATTTTATTCTCACAATGAAATATTTTTTAAAAAAATCACCCCACATATAACAAAGAATAGCTTCTACTTCACATTTGCAGTGCATAATTCAGAACTTCACCCATTCTAAATTAACTCCTAGTTTACTGCTCAAGTAGTGACTTTTGGAACAAATAATACCTACCTTCTTTGTCAGTTACTGACCAGGAATATTTCTGAAATGACTTATTTGATGGGAGGGGATCCATTTCCAAAACTTTATAGATCTGCCCAAAGGCTGATAATCTCAGCGCGTGCTGAAAGGGACAGTAGACATACACATTAATCACAGCAGGATTTTACCTCAGTTGCTCAAGTTTTTTAGTAAGTCTTTAGACACAAAACTGCTTCTGTGGTTTTGACAGGCAAGAAGACAGCTTTTACAGCTGGCCTCTGCAATAGCTGTGAGAAATGCTAATGTCTAAAACCATAAGACTCATGAATTTCTGTAACACAGAGTGCAGGGCACACTGACAGGGAGCCCACCCAGCAGCTCTGTGCTGGGAGCCGAGGTGGGTGCACAGGCATCCCACTGCCTCTGCAAGGATGAGATTTCACACACATTTAACACTTGCACTCCTGATCTATGGTTTAACCTTTCCAGGATAGTGCAGCCCAAGAACTGTCAGGACTGCCATGAAAACAAGCCATTCTGGCAGAGAATAAATGGTGCTAATGAGCTGAATTCTTCACTGCTGCAGGACACACAGAGTTCCCTACCTGAGCACTGTGTGTAATGGCTTCTTTTTGCTGAACTGTCATGTAAGACAGAGCGTCCGTGGGCTCGCGCTCGCAGGGGTCGTGCAGCCCCGGGCCCCCTGGCAGGGAGAGGAACGGGGATTACTGAGGGGAACGAGCAGTGTGCAAACAGGGACTGACAGAGCAGCTGAGCCCAGCTGCTGCACAGGGGGCAGCACCCCTTCTCCAGCAGGCACTCAGGCCTCACACAATGCAAACTGACCCAAGGTTTTATACCCTTGCAGTGGCCACAGACCTTATCAGAGTAAACACTGCACATGGGTGATAACATTAACTGAAATCAGTTGGTCTGGAAGAAAACACATAATTTGGACAGATATGTAGATTTCAGGGAATCTGTAGAAACCAGATAATCATTAAGTCTATTTACCTGCAACCCCTTAATGAGGTAGGGGTTAATTTATAACAAATCTAACATTGCCTGTTAACTTCTCCTGCAGTGGCAATATCATTCACACAGTTACCACTATGCAAAATCCTTTCTTTTAATTTTATATTTTAAAGAAAAAAACATTAATTTCACTCCACGGCACGTTCAGAGTTCACTGCAGGCATTTCTCATGGAATCCTACAGCAACAGCTAAAATGTTCAGGTGGGCTGAGCATCCCTTTGTGTTCCTGGAGTTCATTTGGCCCCTTACCAGGAAGCAGAATTCCAGATGCCAAACACTCCATCACTCGTCGCAATGCTTCCCCAGCGCCCAGAGGTCTATTACAAGTACCTATAGATTTTTCACATATAAGCTCGAGTGGCTAGAAGACATTAAATTACGATTAGTATGGACACAAGGGTAACTGTGACTGAAAGTTAAAAATGGAGGGGGTAGAGGGGATGAGCATTCACATCAGGACACTTTCTTTGTAATCCACTACAGGTCTAAGGGACAGAGACCTGCCCCAGAGGAGGCCATGTCCTCGTGCAGGGTATGTCTTTGTCCCCCTGGTCTGAGTCACCTTTTGGACACACCAGCTGCTCTCCACTGTCTGTCCAAAAAGTCAGAAAGGAGAGGTCTCTAAAGTCGAGTCAGATGAATGTTCTCCTCTCAGAGGGCTTTCAGTTCCACACAAGAAAAACCTCTGCTGCCCTACAGAGTGTTCCTCTCCAGGCACGCAGGGCAGACCTGCCCAGGAAAGGGCAACAGCCGCTGGCAGGAGCGGCATTGTCACAGGAGCAGGATAGTTTTAGAATGCTAAACAAGAGGGATGGAAGGCAAGAAGTGGGAGTCTGTTGCCAGTCCTCTGGGATGTGTGAGAACCACAGGAGTGTGTCCCTTTCCATGGGATCGGTGCATCACAGACTCAAAGACTACTTGCCTTCTCTCCTCTACACAGGGAGCAGTTAATGGCGAGCAAAGGAACAGGGGCAGAAGGAGGAGTCTCATACAAGACTCTGCTTTCTCCAGTCCAGATACTGCTACAAGTCTCAGGAGATCTGAGACTTAACCCTGTGGCCTTCAGCTCTCTCTGTACTTACCCAGCCTTTCAGCGGTGCCCATGTGGGGACTCTGTTGCACAAATCCCGCAGAATACGAAGGACAATTACACATGATTTTAGTCCATTTGCCCTGGCCTAAAACAAACAAAATGATTCCAGTACGCCTGCAAAAGCCTGGTCTTCAATTTTGCTTTTCTTTTTAAATGCACAGAGTCCTGGGATAGATTTTAAATTATTATTACTTAATACTTAATCAGCTTCATGCAAAATAAAAACACTTATATAAAAGTACACTTGAATTTAGAGAGACGTGTAAAAAAGGCAGTGAAGTGTCAAGATTGCTTTTGTAGCCTCATGACAACTCTGGACCAGCTGACTGTCTCCCTGTCACGTTTGCCCTCGCACAGTACAGCACTGGGTTGGAATTCTAGACCTTTGCTCTAGGAGGGACTAGTCAGAAATTAAAGAGGCATTAAAATTAAAACTGTCTCAAATAAAACCTCGCAAGGCTACAATAACAACAAGGTAAGAACAAAGAGCCAACCTGAAACCATTTGGCGTGCCGCAGAGACGCCAAGGCCTCCAGGCATTTCTGCCTGTCCAATAAGTCCGGAGGATCTTTCATCGCAACATTATCTACTGGTAAAAATGGGATAAAAAGAGACAGATACAATTTGACCAAGGGGTTTCTGTCACAATACAAAAAGAGCGGCAGCATCTCAATGAGATAATAAGACTCCCAGAATTTAAGTGCACGGTGTTATTTAATTTAAACAAGCCATTAAAGGTAGTAAATGTGCACGTGTGCAACAGAAGCAAAGGCATTCACTCCTTGTAAAATAATAGTAATAATAAAGATGGCCACTGCTACAGACAATCTGGGATCTTATTAAAAATGTAGAACACATTTCAGGGCAGAAAATAGCTCTATAGCACTTTTCCTTTTTTTTTTCTGTTGGGATGTACTGGGCTTTTTTTTCCTCTTATTCTTTGTGACTTTTATTCCACAAAGGTGGCACAAAATTTCAAAGCTTCTTTGGACAAGAGGAAGATATTCTCAGAGGGTAATAAAAAAAATGTAATAGGTAGAAAGTGAAATTACATCCATGCAATTGTTGAGAATTCCAAAGAAAAACATTGAATATATTTGAAATATTACTGCATGAACAGTACTAGCCAGTATAATTCAGTGAAAAAAATATACAGGAAACGCTAGTACAATACTCTAGTTTGATTAGTCTTTCATATAACCAGAGCATATGAAAGAGTGGTTTTGGTAACTTCCAGGTCATTAATGTATTTGAGAGGAAGTGCCCTCATGTAAAAGCTTCCCAACAGCAACTGAAACCAACAGAGGAAATTCAAAGATGGATTTGAGAGACAAGACACTGATATCTTCTGTCCAGGTTTACACTTTTTTTGCCTTTCCCCCCCTTTATCAACCAACTTAGAACAAACTGCTTTTAGCAGCCACATCCAATTCTACATTAAGGGGAATTCTCTATCAGTATTTATTAAACTCTATCAATATTTATTTTATTTTAATCCAAAAGAGTTTGTGACATCCAGATTCTCTGGAAACTCTATATAAATGACAGATTTTACATTTCTGTGAAATCACATTACAAAGATACTAGTTTTAGCTGATGTTGAGAACAAGTGGAATAACAAAATGAATCCATGACTTATCTAAAACCTTGAATATGACATTTTCCTATGACTACATAGTTACTCTTGACTTAAAATTAAATAATTTGGAAATACACTCTTTTCATTATTCATAATGGTTAATTCTCCATGTCTTTAGAGACCTTTGCAGAGGTGAATGAAATATTAAATCCATTCCAAACTGAAAACTCTGCTAGATGAGCAAAATCCAGCAAGACATCTAAAATACCAGGACAAGTTATGAGGGAAAAGTACCATCAGTTTGTTAGTGCCATCTCCAAGGACATTTCCATGGGTTCCTTTGAATGGGATTGGCTGCACAAGCAATTGCATCTTTAATGTTAAGGCTGCCTCTCCTAAGCCATTTCCTGGGAAGGTTACTCTGTAAAAGCACTTGATGTTATGATAAATAAAAGAGCCCAAAGCAAAAAAAACCCCACCAGTGTAAAACTGAACAGAACCAGTATCTTGTCTGACAGGTGATGGCTGCAGTTCACAGCTGCTGACTCAAGTGCTATAAGCTTATTTTCTAACCCCTGTGAACTTCACAGCAGATATTTGCATTGTTTGTTATTGCCCTCATCAACAGCATTCCAGGACTGGGATTAATCACTCCTCTTGTCTGCTTTGCAAATCAGTGTCCAAATGAAAGCTGCAAAGTCTCAAAGCTCTGGCTTTCTTTGAGCACAAAAGGTCACTTTGGAACACAAGATTTGCTTCTAAATTTCCTTTGCAGTTTTGTTGTTTTCAGGAGTGACATTTGTGGCACAGGATTACTCAACATCCATCTGGGTAGTTCTCTGAGAAAACTTCACTGCAGACAACATAAACATCTGCTTAAAGCTCAAGTATTGTATCAAACAAGTACTGTCAATGAATGATCAGAATCTTATTTTAAAACGTTAGAAATGGCAAAGGTGACTGACTGCAAAATCATTATTTTTTTGCAATGAACTGGGGCTCAGTGTTATATGAGGCTTCGCTAAAGAGTGTTGCAGCCATCGATAAAGTAAATTGATTTTTCATTTAAACTACAAACCAAACAGAATACATGTCACCTGTCATTCAGGTGAACCAAAATCCTCCTAAGATGTGTTTTAACAATTGAGAACCATACTTTTTTCTTACAGGATTAAGACCATTTTCCAAGGCCTAATTTACAAATATCTTGGAGAATTTTGCCAATTGCTTGTTCAGCCCCAGTGTCCTGATGTTGCAGTCTGCCAACTTTCGGGTGCAAGATTCTATTAAACAGAAAGATGAAGAGAACAGGCAGTGAAGAGGGCGAGCGGCTTGCAGCGGGCTCCCTTCAGACCCCCTCGGGAGAATGGCATGTTTCTTCATGCTCTGCCAGTCAGGAAAGTGAGACCAAATCAAAATTTTCAAACGGGATTGCAAAGCTTTCCTTTTTTCCTTGTAGTTTTAACAAGGGCAGTGATCCAAGGAGTTTAGTAAAGAGTAAATTCTAAAGCCCTGACGTTAGCTCACACTATGCAACGCAGAACCAATCCCTCAGGAATTCTCTCCCCACTGCTGTAGCATTCTCTTCACACAGGAGCTGCCAACTCCATTCATCTGAGCCCTACGCGGAGCCTTGTGTTCTCCAGAGAGGGGAGGGCAGGCTGGGGCTTGCTGCCCCTGCAGAGGCACTTGGCCCCTTGGGAGCGTCACTGGCCATGTCCTGCTCCAGGAGCAACGGGACTTCAGCCCCACTTTGGTGAACCAGCTTGTCTGTAATTACATAATTTGTTTTACTGTATGCTCAGTAACAACAACTGGTTTTCAGGATACAAGGTTCTGGTCTGGAAAGCCCAATTTATATTTGATGCTGTGACAAGAAATTCAGCTTCTTAAGAAGTTTAAAATTTAAACTGGTGCAAAATGCAGGCAAACTTAGGTGCTTGACTTCTCAACATGAGAAAGCAGAGCTTTATGGGTAGCTGTTTGTGAGAAACACCAAAATGCACACACACACTGAGCCACTATTTATTTTTGCTAAGGAGCAGCAAAAACAAATAGGACAAACACCACATCTTAAACATGAACACTTTTCCAAAGAGGTGGGGACTGAAAAGAAATCCAGGAATGTTTTTTGATACATTCTGACATCAGGGCATGAAGGCACACACAGCATTCCTACAGAACAATGGGAGCACTGGTAAGGAGGGCCGTTGGCCTGACCTGGGTTGTTAGAGGACAGATTAGTGCTAATCCCACCACAGAAACCTTGGTCAGTTTTCCACAGGCTCAGGCAGTCTGGGCCTATCTTACATGGAAGATGAAAGGCAAGTTCAGCAGCACTTTGAGCTCCTTCAGTCAAAAGAATGCATGGAGCCAACTGACAGGTTTTTAAAACTGCATAGGGAGTCTGCTTACATTTGGTTGACACTCTTCAGTGGCAGTGAAAAAATATGGCAGTCCTTTGGAGATCAAGGTGTTTTCACCAGTTTTCTCCAATTATTCTCACTATTCACATGAAACTTTTTTGGTCTGAATATAAGTGATTCCAATCTAAATGGTTGGAAAGATTACAAAAAAATTGTATTCCTCCCAACTTACTTAGTGACTTCTGCATAATGCTCCATATACCTTGAAAAGGAATATGATAAATGTCTCTGTTCTTTGTGATGAATCAATGCCAAGGAACCTGGACTTTAAAATGAGATCCATGACCCTATTCCCTGTTCTCAACAGCTGCACAGAATGACAGTGTATAACCACTTCAGGAGAGGTGGTAAAACCATTTTAAATTTAAAAAATATAGTACAGACCTTTGAAAATATTTTAAGATACTGAAAAAAAAAATAGACCACCTATGTTTTAAGCATGAGAAAGCATAAAATTCCAACCCTCCTTTAGTCTGAGATTAATTCAGAAATTCCTGGACTTTGCTGGCATTACAGCATCAATTTTTACAAGAAAATACTTGGGCAGAAGCCTTTGTGTAAAACCGTATCCCCTGGTGGGAATCTCACAAATCCTTCACCATCGAAATTCGTCCTACACTTCGGGCTCTCTCATGAACATGGATGAGCTGCAGCAGCTCCAGGGCTGGTCTCAGCATCTTGTGGGAAGCTGAACAACTAAAGCAATATGCAGTTTATTTTTAAGGGTCTTGGAAACAGCATTGTTGCTAATTTCAGAATAAACAGCCAGTGTAATTAAGGGATCTTTGCCATTCATCTGTTCTGTAAGATTTTTCTACATTCAACTGCTGCCAAAGTGTTACATGTCACTTGGAAAGGGATCCTTCCTGCCATCGCCTCCAAGAAAATGAGGAGAAACTGACCAACATTTCTCACCCCGTCGGTATTCCATGTGGGAGAGGGAGGAAGCAAAGGACTTGTGGCAAGTCTAGAAATGGGAAGAGAGCAACAGGGAGTTCCCTAGCCCACACGGGCCCAGCTGCCTCAGTTGTCATGACAGAGAGTGGCCAGTTGGTCAAAGGTCTGACATCATCCAGTGGCAAAGTTTCTAGGGATAGGTTTGGGAAGCGGAAGCAGAAATTACTGAAAAGATTTTAAAAATACAACAAAGTATGGCTACATTTGCTCTTCTCTATTGCTCACAGTCTGTTTCCAGCCTCACTGGTACTACAGGCACCACTCCTGCAGCACAGAACTGTGTAGGACACCGTGGTGAGGGAGAAGGAGCGGAAAGGACTAAGTGACAGTTTGCTAGAACTATTTTCTCTAAGAACATGAGGTACAACGTTCAATTCAGAAGCAAAAGTGCTGTATCACAGCACCATAACTTCAATTGTATCCCAGTTAGGAAATTCTTAAAGCCAGAAACATACACATCATCAATCAATAAAAACTGAGGGCCAGGATGACACACTGGCGAGCTTTGCAGGAGAGGGCTTTTACATAAAGAGAAACATTTTTATGAGTTTTTCAAGAAACTATGAACCAATCCCACTTGACTGACTTAATTTGCAAACAAGACTGTGCAGCGCCAGGTGCTCAAGAATTAAATATAGCAAGTCCAAAAGAAAGGAGAACTAAGATCTAATTCTATGTCAGAATTAACACTGTAGGAATATTGCTTGAAAGGAAAAATACACATATTTACATGAAATTTAAGTAACTGCTATCTTTTTAAGGCAGAAATAATGTAAATCACGGTGGCAATAGCCAGTCTAGTCAATACATGATACATAATTAAAAACCTACTTGCCAATTAACCCTGTGCTGCACAGTCAGGACATTTAGCTAGAACAGTCTTAAAACCAAGTTAAAACGCTCTGTGTACCTCCTTCCTTCTTCTCTGCTTCATCTCGGATGAGAGGGGATGTGAGTATCACCTTCAAAGTGAGCTTGGGCTCCTTTGTGTTATGGATAACAATAGCTGCCTCATTTACATGCTCCTCCACCAGATACTTCTCTTCTGTAAGTTTCTGAAAGTCACCAAGAAAGATTTCAAGACTCTCCCAAATCGACTGAAAAAGTGAAGAATCTGTATGTGTCTCAGCTCATGAGAAGGCTACAGGGCATTGCAGTAACAAAGGCAGCCTTGCCTCCCTCATTAAAAACAATTTAAAACATTTCTTTTGTAACCAGTGCTACAAGTGCCTTACAGTTTGCTCCATTAACATGCACTGTATCAGAGTTCTCTGCAGGTCTTTCAGCAGCTCTTTGGGACCTCTCACCCTCCAGAAGCACAAGGGCAGCCACAGATGGCTCAGAGGCCTCCAGCCACCCCTTCTGTGCAGAGCCTGGTTCAGCACACCGGTGGTTAGGATGTCTGCTCCGACCCCTTCCCTGCTGCAATCTGCTCTGCAGCTCCTTTATTGTTGGGATGAAAATGGCTGAGCATCTGCTCACCATGAGCCTTCAAAGTGGCAAAGAAGCAGCTCCTGAGTCTCTGAGCCTCGCTTGTTCCTTTTGTCCACTAATGGGCCTAAACCCTCCTTCACCTACAGCATCTGATCCCTCTGCAGAGCCTTTCCTTGTCCTCCATGCCCACAACAGTTGGAGCATTTCACGAGTCAGAGTCCTCTTCCCTCATCTTTTCTGTAATCCCGCACAGTCCTTTCCCTGACCTGCCTGTCTCTTGAATTTATTCAGTCTTCACATATTTTAATTATGTCTATTCTTTCATTTTACTTCATGTTTTTTGAAGGACATATTAACTTTTCTTCTCACTTTCAGCCTTCCTCATTTCATGCCTCACTACAAGCTTTATTCTTTAATACTCAATACATCCCTATCATTTTCAAACAAGTAAAATTTACTCTTTACTACTCAAAAGATCCTTTGCATTGTTAGCTATGGATAGGGCCACATCTCTAGGAACAACACTAGCCCATTAAAACAAGCCCTTTGTGTGACAAAATTAATGGTGAGAACTAACAGCTGTCAAAAATGGTAAAACAGGGAAAAAAGCAGATCAGAAGAAAAGCAGAGGGAGTTTGATTGTGGTTTGGAGAGGGGCACTTGCAGTGGAACATTTGAGGGCAGTTCCTTGGCACCAGTGTTGGTGAGTCTGGAAGCTGGACTGATTGCTCAGCCTCAAAAGCATCCCTAAACAAGCTGCAACTGCTGCCCACTGGATGCCAGCATCAGAATTAAGTAGCCATAAATAAAAAAATGCGAGGTCATGATTTACATGAGTCCAAATGAGTGACCACCTAAAGTGACATGTTCGCACCTTGGCAGCACAGAGGGGTTTATGTGGGAACAGCCCAAGCAAAGCAGCTGCAATGGGGAACTGCAGGTTCAGGCAGGGGACAACAACAGGGACTGAGTGACACACTTGAGCAGGAAAGATTTCTGCAGTTCAGCTGATGCTGGGTGGACCAGAGCATCCAAACCCACCCTGGGTTAGTTGCACACACAGAGGTCAGCTGGTCAGCTGCCCTCAGGGAACTGACAGCACAAACAGGAGTAGGGCAACAACAGCAGGAAGAGGTTACATTCTGTGAGTAAGGACTTCATATCACCACATTAAACATGTCACATGCCCCAGATGCCATCCTAGATTCAGAGTATATTCCTTTACATCACTTGTCCTTCTTGTTGGAACAAATTCCAGCCTTTCCCCAAATAGCTCTTGCAGTGCTATCAGCCATTGTGGGAGGGCTGCTGCAAGTGAACTCACCTGAATTTGAGCTGGGAGATTGTCTTTAACGATACATAACAAGGTCTTTGTGGGTTTTTCTTTGCACATGAGAACCAGCTCCAGATCCATGTCATCTTTGATCAGCAAGCCCTTTGCAACCAAGCCGATTCTCATAACGCCACATAATGTCCGACCACCTTGATCCCTGGAAATGAAACAATTTAGGGTAATTAAAGGGGATTTTAGGCTCCAGCTACAGTTTAGGGGAACTTTTCAGAGTCAGAGTAAAGAATTTGCAAAGCGACATAGGAACATTTAATTTTTGAGTGCTGAGAAAAAAGACTGTGACAAAAGCCAGTTTTGTAGACTAGGATTGTTTAAAAGCATGGAGTAAAATGCAAGAAATGCTTCTTTGACAGGCCAGCACCAGCTCTTGTCTCATCCAGTTGTCTCCAAAGCATTTACTGCACACTTGGACTATTTTTTAATAAAAAATCAGCATCTATGCTGATTGGGGCTGATATGCTCAGTGGGGCTGAGTTGCCAGCAGGGGTTAAACTATGGCAATAATGGAAAGTAATGGAGGCTTAGGAAACTTTGTTTGCTGGATTATAAAAACTTCTTTTTTGTATCAGACTGCAGGAGCCCCCACGTACATGGCTGTCAATTTGCACTGGTGTGTTCCAGGGAATTGTATTTGCTTAAAACTGCTGAAAGGCTTGTCTGCTAAATGCAACTTTACAACATCACAGTAAAATAAGCAAAGAAATAGAGAGCAACTGCTGCCCACACTGGGCTTATTGCCATTCCGTGCACTCCCCCCACGTGCCCTCACATCAAAAAGTCCAAATATATCCCCCTCCTTCTATCAACATCCATCTGCAGCAGAGCCAGGTGACACTACGACTCTTATTTGGAGGAAAGGAGCCACTGAGAGCAGCACAAGGACACGTTGTGAGCTGAGGCTTCACTCACTTGGCAGTGCCTTCTGCAGCTTCCTCCTTGGCTTCCACATCACCCTCACACTTTGCAGACTTGTTCTTTTCATCCATCCAGTCAGAGACATGCTTAAGGGCACATTCTACTGTTGAGACCATGTTCTGGACAGCTTCAAGCTCCTCTGGAGATGGATAAATGGTTGAATGTTTCACCATTACGTGGCGGTCATCGTTAGCAAAAGATCGGATCGATCTCTGTTGTGGAGTGGGAAACAGGAAAAAAAGAGAACAAACTTACTGGAGCATTGAATGGGAATCCTGCCCGGCAGGGAGGGCGCAGACTGGGCATAGCACGTGGAAAGGAGGGCAGGCAAGGAGAGATGACTCCTGCTTTGTAAAAGTTATTGATACTGTCCAAATACCATTTTGCATATTCTGGAAGTGCTGAGTGCAGCCAGCTCTCCTGTATTTATGCCAGGGACCAGAGCAGCACACCTTGGAACAGGCAGTCAAAGAGCCAATCCTCACAGGTTTGCTGCTGCTGCAGATGAAGTCACAGGCAGCACAGAACTGTGAGAGGCTCAGCCACTGCGCAGGGATTTGCAAAGGCGTGAATGAAGATGAGAATAAAGATAAATGGTAAGAGACTGAAATTTCTTTTTTTAAAAACATTCAAATGAATAGGAAGATAATCAGAGTGCTAATTAAAAAAGCCTGCAGTGAAACTCAGGAATCCTGAGTGATACTGCTGAGGGAGGTAAACTTCACTAGTTGGGCAACCTGTGCCAGGAAGTTTAGAGTTTGCTGCAGACTATTCAGGTGAGACTTTTTGGGTGTAAACAGTGCCCCAGACCAGCTGTGATCACAGCACAGACCTGTGGCAAGGGCAGCAATAAGTCTTGGTCTCTACAGACACATCAGTCACTGCTGAAAGCCTCCCAGAACACAATCACCAGCCAAACCTCTCTGTTCCTCCTACACAATAAGCACCTTAATTAGGTGTCATTACCAGCCCTTCTTCAGGGGTTTGGAGCTGTACCCCCTCCTAAGGACACAAAGGGCCTTTGAACAACCTCACAGGCCTGTAAGCTGGATCCTTATTAAGGAACTGTCCATGATTTCCTGGTTTATTGCACTCCCTGTGTCTCTTCCATTGAAGGTCATGACATCATTCCCTTCCTAATTTTTGTGTTCCTACCCAGATGGATAATTTGGGCAGTAACAAGTAATCTGTCAGGAGCTGGTTTTATTCCCTGCAGTTTGATAGGCTGCAGAACGCTTCCAGGAGGTCCCTCTTGTGGTTATCCACAACATGGGTACAGCCGGGCTGCAGGGAAACAGCCGAGCTGCATTTACCAGCTCACCCACCATCTTCTACCTTCAGAAATGTCAGTTACAGCAGTGGAACAGAAACAAACTGCTAATTCCTAATTATGAGACACATTTTCTTTTCTAATGAAGAGGGGCTAACACGATCAACTTGTCATTAGAATTCAGGCCGAAAAGAATGACAGAGTGGGACACTATTTAAAATATAGTAACAACTCTGCTTTGCAAAGTGTTCAGAATTCTCCCTTTCCCTCTGTAACTGGTAGAAGTCTTGGTTTAGGTCTTTTTTTTTAAATACAAATAAAACCACACAGCCTACCTGCAGCAACCAGCCACACAAATGTTAGCAACTGTATTTAAAATTTATTGCATTTATTCTTATTTCCATTCTCTCAATAAAGCCTTAGAGGGCTTAAAAATATATAAATATGTTTAAACTGCTCTCTACTCATTGTTCAGCAACTAAGTAGGTTTGCTGCCTTTTTGTAAACACTTTTCAGAATCTCACCATGACAATACTTCATACTCGCACATCTTTACAAATCCCGCATCTCAGGGATTTCTATTTGTGGCCAAACCCAGACAAATGAGGAGTGACTCCTCACTTAAACCATACACACCAGGTATATCTGGTATACACATTTCATCTACACTGCCACGAAGTGTGCACAGAGGCACCTTCAATCACACACACATGGATGTGAATAATCAAAACTTGCTTTTGTGAAGTAGAGGTGGAAGGGGAATGTGAGCATTTGGTAATGAAATCTGTGAGTTCAAGGTCACTGATGCTGTTTGCCACAGCCTGCTAATGCTAGTTTTATTAGAAAACCTTATGAGCATCCCCTTCATTTGTATTTAATAATTCATGTGCTGCAGGCTCACAAGAACACTCTTAGGCTTTAAGAGGCTGACAATACATCAAACCTCACTTGCTCTGCTCAAAACACACAGTACCATCCCTCAGTTAGTGCAAGGCCAGAAAATCCCCTCTCTGGGGTTTGATCAGGCCCCGTGCAGGCCTGGCAGCAGAAAACACTTTTAATGCACCCCTGTGAAAGACAACAAATACCTACCATGGTTTGTTAGTGTTTCAGCTCTCTCTCCCTCCCTTTCTCCTTTTCCCTCCTCCTTGGTGTCTTTGCTAAGCACTGTTTTGCCTGACAGAACCTCTTCATAAGCCTCTCAGTCCCTTGACAGCTCAAGAGTTCATACAGCCAGGGTGCTCTGGGAGTCACTTTCTCTAATTCACCTGCAAAAGGAGAAAAACAACTTGAAATCAGCAGTGATGGCATGTTGATTCCAGAAGTGGTGGATGCAGCACATGAGGCCAACCACTGATCCAAGCACCCCAGCTTCCAGATGGGACAGTCACTGATCCATTTATATCTGAGCAAACAGATGTCACTGTGGAAAGCAACTTTTTTGTGATGTGCCCACACACATGTAACGACTTTCCCATGCCAGTTAGAGCTGATCCCAGGGAGGTTTGTCAGCCACCTGGCAATCCCAGCTTCTGGGATGAGGAAGACAGGAAATCCAACATGGCAAACATGCTCCATGTGAAACCAGCTCACAAAGTCTCTATTTTTGTGTCGCATGCACGTTAGGAATCAAACAACTACATTTAATTACCAGAAGGTAATTCTCTATGGAAATCCTCAGTGCAGCCCTCAATCCTGTGTCACATGCTGCACAACAACCAAGGCTTCAGGGTGAAATAACTGCAAGTTGTTATTTAAAGGCAGACAAGCACATTCTAACAAACTGCAGACGTCAGACTCGCAAGGAGCTGAAATCACCCACACTGCCTGTGCTGCCCATGCACTGCCTTTCCCAGCACAGCATGGAAAAGATGCTGCAGGAGCAGCCTTCTTGTACTAAACTGGGAAACAACACCAGCACTGGCACCATAAAACTGCAAAGAAATGCTCTGTGAGAGAGAACAGAGCAGGTAATGTTGAGAGAGTGAGGCATAAGCTCACTGCACAGCAAGACACTCCAGTCCTTGCAGAAAATTCCTGTTTTCCTTTCTCTACACATATTGTTGCAGCAGCTCTCCAGCAACATTTTGAAGCAACTGGAAACCCAGTCAGTAAATTTTTGCAGATTCACACACACACACACACACACACACACACACAATGTTTCATTTTCTCCTGTATGCTGAGCCCCTTCACCAGCAACACTTTGCATATTGTGTGTCAGAGAAGCCTGACATTGTTAGAAATTAAAAGCATGTTTGGCAACAGCAGGATAGGTGAGATGACTTGAAAGCTGAGGAGATACTTAAACCTGTGATGTGAC
The DNA here is from genome assembly GCF_963513975.1 of Fringilla coelebs. Taxonomy (NCBI): domain Eukaryota; kingdom Metazoa; phylum Chordata; class Aves; order Passeriformes; family Fringillidae; genus Fringilla; species Fringilla coelebs. The sequence continues at coordinate 10,996,854 of NC_140047.1, forward strand.
AGGGAATAATTAAAATGTTGCATCCCACAGAGATTTGAATGTGACAGGGGAAAAGGTAACAGCAGATCCTGCTTCCCTGTTTCCCTGGTTAGGAACAAATTAAGGAGGTTTACAGCACCAGTAGCTTTGGCAGCAAGGGCCTGATAGTTGTTTGTAAGTCACACCACTAAACTGAGGATGTAGAATTGGGTAAAAGAAAAAGCCAGACAAGAACACTGTGCAGGGACCTGTCTGCTCCAGCAGCTGAAAACTGCCAAGGAAGAAACCCCAAGAGAGTTAAGTGCAGTCATACTAAAAATACTTGGGAAAAGCAAGTTAAGGAAAATGCTGACTGACCCCACTTCTCATCACAGAGGCTCTGTTCCCACCAAGGTGTATTGACACTCACCAAACTGCTTCCCAGAAGCAATCAACGAAGGGGATGTTCTTTCTCTTAAGAGATGCTGGAAGTCAGACAGGGGCAGCTGGGAGGAAACCTAAGCAAGGATCACTGCTTTGGTAGTATTTATTTTGTGAACTAGTCATAAGCTCCTCCACACTCAACAGCCTTTCACCATCTCCAGAACCAGCCAGACTCTTTACAAGGTCGTTTTGCTTTTTAATAATGTTAACTTGAGTCAGCAAATAGCAAACTAGGGAGACTTTTATGAGACACATTTATAGATAATCTATTTCAAATTACTTCTCTCTCCAAAGTGAATTCCAGCTATCTTCACCTACTCTTCTTCCCTGTCGCTCCCACATTTCACATTTTCGGTTTGTTCTCTTCTGGGGTAGCTGCAACTTGGCAATTCCAGGCAGAGAGAAGGGCACTGGAATGTGTTGCTGACTTCAGCATATGCCCAGTACAGTGTCTCCAGACGCCAGCAACACTCCAGGCCAGCCTCCCTCCCAAGACTACTGCAAGCTGTTGCTTATCAGCTCGCCCAGGCTGTGGCAAGCAGATGGCCAGAGATGGGTGGCTGAGCAAGTTCTGGTGCTCCCTAAGTGCTGAGCAGGCTGCTGTCCAGAGGGTGAGTCTGCAAACACTCCCTGCTCGGGGGCAGCCCTGCCTGTGCTGGGTGCTTCTCAGGTTCTTGAAAACTCCAAAACAGGCTGGAAATGAATGTGTCACAGCCACAACAGAGGTTAATCTGTGCTGGGCTGATGAAGTGAAAACACCAACACCTCTTCATACTCTGCCCTAGCAGTGTATGGAGCAGTGACCTGCTTTCTTGTTCTCAAGACAAGTACAGGTTGTTGGATGAAGGTATTTATGAGCTCTTTACCTGCCCTGTTTTTTCAGCAGTGCGTGGCTGAAGTCAGGGTACAGACAACTGACTTACAAAGGGATCTTTATTATAATATTCAGAAAGCTGGAAGAAAATCCCAAAAATTGAGTCGAAGCTGATACACGATGTCTTCCAAGTCATTAACATCCTACGAATATTTCAGAAACACGCATAGGAGTGAAACCCTAATTTAGTTCAGACTTTGAGAAAACATTTTCAACAAAAGCACTAAACAGGAGGGAGTTTACTATAAAAGTGCAGACACAATATACAGAATAAAGTACATTTGACAGCACACAGAATTAAATTAAGGAAAACCAAAATCAAATCTGCTCCAACCATATGGACTAAGGCAGCATAACATAGCTCAGCACCAAATACATCAGAAAGCATTATGTGAAGTGAGCAGCAATTCCATAAATCCAACAGCCTCATTCCACTACCAGACTATAGCAGGATATTTGCTCCTGCATCCTCAGGGAAGGAACAGTTGATGCTCAGACTAAAAAGCACAATATTTAAATGCGTGGCTGTCTTACCTAGGGGCAGCCGCCCACACTTGCAAGGAAACTTGTACAGAAAGCTCCTTGCATTACTGAGACCTTGGTGACCTTGAAAAAGTCACTTCTGCTCTGCCTCATGTGCCCCTAAAGTGTAAAACTAGGGTAAATAATCTCTGTCTCCAAACCAGGTCACAGTGGAGCCGCACAGATTCTGCAGTGTGGTTTAAAATCACTGGGGATTTGACACATTAGAAATGTTATTAAAACACCATGACAGTGTAGCAACGTTTCCATTAAACATCCCATCCTTCACAGAGGAAGTTTATGCTTTGGCTCAAGACAAGCAAAAAGAATTTCAGATGAGGCTTTTGTAGTAGGAGATACTCCTGCATCCTGCAGCTGCATTCCCAGGGGACAGACAGTTAAACAGCCAGGGGTGATGAATATGCTCAGCTACCTCCAAGTGCCTGTGAACAGGGAAGTGAAAAAGCAGGAGAAACAGGTACTTGCATTCCATGGAAACTGAAATACCAGAATTAGGGTGCTCTGAGACTCTAGAAAAGAGACATGAACTGTGTTTGGCACCCCAGTATTCTCTTGCAGCAGACCTTGCACAGAAGCATTACTGGTGCAACAGAGAAGAGAAAATTGGGGTCACTGGACACCAGAGCTCCAAACCCCTCACTTCAGTGAGCTGCTCTCCAGGCTCCTGGCCAGGCCAAGTAGAACACCATGAAAATTGGTTTCAAATGCTCCATCAAGAAGGCACACGCTAACAATATTCAGCTGAAGCATTAAACACCCTCCACCTTCCGAATCTACCCTGACACCAGTATCTGCCATGGGAAACTGCAGTGTGCAGCACCCCAAGAGCAGACAGTGTTTACACTGACAGGGCAGCAAGAACAACAGAGGTTGCTAATAACAAAGCAATGAGTATCTAACACAGCCCGAGGTGTATCACACTCAATAATAGAAAATAACTGGAATTTATACCGGTTTTTGTTACCTTCAAAAGTCAGAGTGAGAGGCTTGCAACTTCAAATTGGAAGTTTATTTTAGCCTCTGCTTTGCATTCAGGAGACAGGTAATTTTTCATCACACCACACAAAATGCTGCTGAAAATATGTTGTGTTTTTCTGCAGTATAATTTTATTGCTGGCCTTCTGCCAAGAGTCTTTCTGGCAGCATCTCCCACAGTTGGAAACTGTGTATCTGGGTCAGAAAAGACAAGCCGCTTTTCAGAACAGCTCAATACATTTGGCAGAGATGCTGATATTGTAATTGAACTCTTTCAGCAACTCTCTTTATGATGTACCCAGACACCAAACAAAACAAGATCTGCAGTGTTGATTAATGTCAAAATAACTGACAGAGAAATATCAAAATAGTTTTCCCTCATGTTAAAAGTATCAACAAACCAGGGGGGAACAGATAAGAAATACAATTCATGAGGATTCAGAGAGGAGCACAGGGCAGAGAAACCTGCAAAATATGACTGACCTGTGCCTTGTACAGATATTCACTATTTAAGATCCCAGCTCCTTGTATGGAACTTCCCCTTTTCCACACAAAGAGACAAAGAGAAATCCTGGCCACTCAGAGCCCCAGCAGCATTGTGGAGAGCAGTGCCCTGTAACACTGGGACACACATTTAACAAAGCTCAGGCTGCTTCCAACAGTATGCTCAGCATCCAATTTCACCTGGAGACCATGTATTCATAGGACTTTTATTATTTTCCATGTAATGCATTTCCTGGCAAAGTTGCATCTGGGATAACCTTTAGAAGGCTGGAATTTTCCATCCAAATGAATAATTACAAAACAACACTATAGTTAGAAGCTGAAAAGGTACTTCCTCTGGCAAACTCTGCACTTCATATAACAAATACTGGAGTCTGGGATTACTCCTGCCTGTTCAGTTCTCATAATATTTCAATCAAAGGCTCCTGTGCTCGGAGATCTCTTGGGAGCAGGCAGCCCCCACACCCAGCTCTAAGTGCCAAAGACAGGGTAGGCACAAACTTAATAACCAGATCTGGAACCACAGCACATGTAACCATCAGAACAGAGAAATCAAAGTCACCTTCCAGGCTCCAGAGCTCTGACAAGGCTCACAGTGCAAGGAGCACAGCTGCCCACTTGTCAGCTGCAGGAAGCTGCTGGAGAGCTCCTGGAGAGAATCCATCTGTGCCAGGGCGGGACCCTCGGGTCAGAGATGCAACTGAAAATCACTGAACACATGGAGTCCCCTCCACTGTGCAGTAAGGAATGAAGAAAGAGCCAAAAGAAATCACACTGGTACAGTAATTAAAGAAGTTGAAGAATCAAAGGCAAGCAATTGCTTAATCTAAATTAATGCATTAAGGTGAAGGAAACAGGGATGTGTGGAGTGTAGCTCATATTTTTAGCTCCTGGAAAGAAGGTGAAAAGATGGTCTAAGGGGAAATCATTACCAGCCTCACAGGAAGGTTAAAAAAGGAACAACAGAGGCACTGTGTGAGCACATATGCAATCATTTGAGGAAAAAAATGCTCTATTTCAGATAGAATCACACCATCCAGTCTCAGAAAGAAATAGACATTAGTTGAAGTAACTGCAGCTATTGAATTGTAATGTATAAGAAAGATAAGAGTTTTGGAAAGAATATAAATCCTCCTGGGATTGAACCTACTACAGACTCCTGAGGACAGGAAGGTATTCACCACACTCACCACACTCACCAGGTGGCCTTCAGAGCAGCACACCAGCTGCAGACCTCAAGGTATTTTTTACATCTCCCTCTAGATTTTTATCTGGCTTCACATTCCCTGAAACCTGTACAACCCCCAGCAGAGCCAGGGCTACAGAGAGTCTCTAATGAAATAATTCTGAAATTGCCTTCACCTCCTGGTATGGGTGTCAAGATGCAAGACTGACTAGAGACAGACCAAGTGCAAAAAGTTTTAAAAACTGGCTGCTGACACTTAAATAACAAATTGACACATGAACAGTTTAATGTTTTTCCCGTTCAAACAGTAAGAAATATGCAAAACTGAATTGCCTGTAAAACTGAGAGCACTGCAGAGGACAAAGTATCTGAAAGGGTGCATTTCTTGGCAGGTGTCTTAAATAAAAATTTACAGATTAGATAGTACATAAATAAAGAATAGCAAAATATTCATTTGAGACAAGGCAGAAACCACCACTGGATTCTCAATGTCTGTGAAACACTGAACTGATTTGTGACTTGAGACCCCTAATGTTGCATTCCTGCTTTCCTGGCTAAACTGGTCAAAGGAAACATGAAGGTACTTTGCAGTCATAATGTGACATCCACAGTCAAAATCATCTGAAATTCTTAACTCAGACTGCATTCATTTACAGTTGAAAAATTAACTGAATTAATAACAGAATTACATTGCACTGAAATGACACTCACCATCTGCAACGTCATTTTCCCAGAGACAGAGCTGGTTTAAGCAAAATTCTGGATCTATGCCTGAAATGACATCACATTCTCCAAAAGAGAATCACAGTTCTACCTCCTCCACCCAGTTTGTGCCATGCTGGGTCCTCACCACGCCAGCCCTGTCCTGCATGAAACCCCAGCACTAAAGCCTCGCACATCTCCAGGCTCCCAGAGACTCCCCACGTCCCTGGATTTGTGAGCGCTGCCTTTACCTGCTCGGCTTTCACTGGTCCAGAAACCACCACAGGAAACAGCCGCGGTGTCGAGGAGATTCAGAACAGGGACATTCCTTCCCCAGCACCCTTCAGCTTCACTGAAATAGCTGCAGTGCCCCAGTTTCTTTGCTGCTGTGATTCATATCCCATAGAATATGGGATTCTGCAGGTGGACCCGAGCTGCAGCCCAGCAGCCAGGATGGGGGAACTGCTGCCAAGGAGGCAAAGGCACACTCATGAAAAGGGCTGGAAAGCATGGCATTCCCTCTGTGTTGGCAATTAATAAACTACCATTTCAACAAAAAGAAGGAGGCTGGAGCCCAAACTGTCCTACAGTAACACTGGATCTGCTTGTGTTGGTGGTTTGCACTTTTCATCAGTTCCATGAGGCAACAGCCAAACACTCTGGCTCTACTGTCAGTCCCCTGCTCTGCAGCCCAGGCTAATGCATATCCTGGGAATTAGTAAGAGGAAGGAGAAAAGCAACATGGATTCTAAAGCTCTGGCTATAAACAAAGCAAATTTAGTAATTCTTACAAATAACACAGTGCAAATACACGTTTGAGAGTTGTGTTTTCCCAGTGTTTACATGAAGTGTCAGAGCATTAAGAAGTTTTTAAGAATAAATGCTCTCCTTCTGACTAAAATTTCAGCAACCCTCAACGTGCAGTTTAAGGAAGTTTCTCCCTAAAATTTCTTCCCTGATGTCAATTATACAGACCCTGTATTTGCAGTGTTGCAAACCCCCTTGGTTACTGTGCCTGGCTGCCTTTCAGCCAGTTTAAACATTCATGACTCTACCCTGAAATGCATTTTCTAGTATGTCAGTCTTGCTGCCTCAGTGACTTTTTTTTTTTTTAATTAAAGAGAGAAGATTTAAAAGGATTTGGAATGGAAGATGACTAGACTCTGTGAGTATTGTGTAAAAAGCTCTTGTGCTCCCAGCCAGTGCACATCCTCCATCAGACTTTTCCCAGGTTTTAGTTCCACTCTGACTCCTGAACAAGTTCAGGATAATTTTTTACTTCCTGACTAATTGGCTGTTTTGTCAAAGAACACATTGTCAAAGATTCGGGGTTACTAAAAGCTTCAGGTTTTAAGTGTTTTCTCTTGCCATCTCGTGCCCATCCAACCACATTATTTTAAGTTTGATTCAATGTCACAACATGCAATGCCACAGAAAGGTCTGAAACAGAATTTGTAACTAAAATCTTGGGCTGTTTAGGGAACAAATCTGGCTCTTTTGAAACCCTTGAGAACCCAGCACCCGTTCAACAGAGAGCTCTGGGGTTTGTCTCTGGGGAACAGTACCCTGGCATCCATTTTCAGCCTCAGAACACAATTATTTGCTTCAAATGCATTATAACCCTACCAAAAGATTTGAATTAGGTTACTTAGGCATGAAAGCTAGCAACAATATCCATCAAAGTAAAACACCACACCAGCCTGAGATTGCAGAGAAAGAACTGTCATTTGTGACCCAAGTCCACCATTTGCCTGGGACAAGATCTTGTAGCAGGAAGTCCCAGCTTGGCTACGAGAAAGAAAAAGAGCCACAAACATATTTAGAGATGTACAGAATTAGTGAATAAAAACGAAAGTCCTGTTTCCCTGGAAAACCATGAGTCTAAAAATATTTTAGATGGGCTCAGTCCAGCATCCTCTTGCCTCAGCAGACCTCCACTGCATGCATGTGCTGTCACATCTGCCAACTTCACTTGCAAAACTCATCTGTTATTCCCCTCTCCAGTTCACATGGCATGGTACAGCCATGGAAATGAAAAAAAGGATGACTTTAGCAAGGACCATCACTGGTGGAAATGCTCAGTTTGTAGACCACAAGCTAGGTTACTAAATTAATTTCTCAGCCTAAGTTCTATATATTAGTCTTATCCTTAGGAACATCCTGAGATGAGTAATGAATTCCACAGCCTTTTTTTGTTTGCTTATTTCTAATTGGCCATTGAAATAAAAATTAAATTAGGTGTCTGTAATACTGTACTCTCCAGTATCTTTGGAGAACAGAACTGTGTAAGTAATTGATCTCAAACTTGAGAAGCTACAGTTAATCTTTTTTTAGCTTTAGAATTTCAAGTAAAATCTGGGGGGGGGAGTGAAAAAGGAGCTCCCAGGATAAATGCACCAGTCCCAGGTGGATGGTGTTTTTAAACCACAGACACAACTCAGCTGGTTTGGTCTCTTCCTTTACATTTCCTACAGGGCTATGAATTAGTTTAATTTCTCTTTAAAGTGATGCCATCTCCATCAGGCCACTCACAAGAGCACCAAAGACATTTCCAGCTCTTCATTTGCTAAAGAAACTTCCTCAGCCTTTGCATTCTCCACCAGACAACACACCCTGTCCTCCCACCAGCATCAAGCAACCAATCTCTGAACAGCAAAACAGGATCAACATCTTGGGAAGCACCACAGTTGCCAGCAGCCCCAGGAAGCCCCTTGGGCAGGTCAGTTGCCCCCCAGCCAGGCTGGCACACACACACGGGGGTGTGGCACAGCTGCTGCAGCTCCTGGAGCAGGGGCAAACCCCACTTTCTGTGGGAGGAGCAAACAGCCTGGCCAATCAATACCAGCATTCCAAGAGCTCTCAGCCTTGCAGGGACAGCAGCTCTCAACAACAGAACTCTCTCTCCCCAAAGCTCCTTTCATACACTAGAGCTGCTAAAAGTAACACTTGGAATTACTGTCCAGGGAAAGATTAAAGAAAAACAATCAAAGTTAGTTTATTTTGGGCCATTAGCTGCAATTTGTGTCTGGCCACTTCAGTTCCCCCAACAACAGGAAACCTGCTGTGCTTGAATGCAACACTGATGGGGTTTATGTTATTTCTCAAAGGGAGCTGCACTTGGAGAGCCGCAGCCTGTCAGGGTAGGAGAGCACACGGTTCCGGATGCAGAGGCAGGATGAAAGGCAGGATTAGAAACCAGCTAACCAGCTGCCACAGACTGAGGGTGTTCTCCTCAGGTGGGCAGAGAGATAGAAACCCTTTCATCCCTCAGTCCAGATTAGAGTGTAAATGTTTTTATTGCCTGCTTAGCTACCTGTGGAAATCTGTGTCCATATCAACACCATCATTATATTGAACTCTGCTCTTCTCAGCACAAAAAACCTGCCTGGTTTTCAGTCCAGAACTATACTTTTAGTGATATAAGAATGTCAGATTATAATGCCATCAATCTGTTTTATTCCACAGTTAAACAGAATTCATCTCTATAACCTGATGCTTCTGTGTTAGTGAAAATAATTCTTTTTTTAAAAAAAAAGTACATAAATACTTTGTGCACTGAAAGAGCACTTGGTTCTGCTGGTTTATGAGGTCTTCACTTTGCACAGCTCCTCTGTTGTGGAAACAAAAGTCCTTGTATTGGGCTTTCTCAGTGATATTTGCAAACTCCTACACTTGCTGTAACCGGCTGTTCAGAAACACTTCTTACTGGCCTGGGAAAGTTAGGTCATTGTTTATTAACTGCAGAATACATTGAAGAAAACAATAACAAGGTAAAAGAACATTGTTGCAAAGGCTTGTTGCTTGTTTTGACATAAACAGAAAGTAATTAAACCTAGCTAACACCTTTTCAGTGAGCGTTTTTCTCCAAAGCATTTATAATTCACACTCTGCAGGACCAGGAACAGAACAGCAGAACCACCAGTGCAACTCTGTCAACACAAGGAAAGGCTGTCCCTGAAGTTCAGTGGACAAATACTACCAGGCAATTTCATGCTTTACCAACACAAAATCCAGAAGTTAAATTTAGAAGCATGATTTCTGCAGACGTTCAGATGTTTCTGTTCTAAATTTTCCAGAAATTGCAAATTAAAACTTGGCAGACCTTAAAGTAACCCAGCACGTGTCTTGTGCAATCCAAATCATGGTTGGTCCTATTACTCTGCAAAACTCTTAGGAAAAAAAAATCATGCCTTTCACCACATGGTTTCAGACAAATGACAGAGACATTCAATTTATCTCTGTGCTAAGAACAAAACTTTAGTAACTGTGTTTTCCTCTTGGAATATTGCCATGAGAGTTAAAAGCTAACAGAGGAACCAGCATTCTGCCCACTGAAGGATAAGCACAGTTTGGTGGATAACATCACTTACAGAACTGCAGTCCAAGTGGTTGTGGCCAATTTCTCCCATTTACCATGGGGAGAATATACTGCATTTCTAGACTGATCTCATTCCTGAATACTGCAATGAGATATCAAAGCATGCAGGTGTCACCAAGGTGCTTTGTGGAACTGCCAAACCCTGCAAAGTTTCTGCAGCCTCTCAAGAGACAAAGCATGTTTTTCAACACCACGAAGAGTAAATTGAATGAAACAGCTCAGAGGTAACAAACCAAAGAAATCTTGGAAATTACTTCTCTGTCTCCCAGAAACCAGACAGGACTGCCCACCCTCCTCTTGCTAACCTGGGGGAGATGGCAACCTCCATGCTGGACTTTAAAGGAGACTGAAAAAACATTACTCAGTCTTTTCTATTTTGATTGCAGTTATCAAGTTTCAGTGTACTTCTATTAGGAAAAAAAGCCAAAATCAGACCTTAGATACTCAAGAATTCCACAACTCTTCAAGCATCACTTTTCTAATTGCTGTGATAGGTGTAAATGTTGTGTTGTTCACATGGGGAAGAGACCTCACTGCCCAAAAATTCAAGTGACTTGCCCAGGGCCATAGTAACTCAGTGGTAGCACTTGGAACAGTGTAAGTTTTTCATTTACAACACACACCAAGCACGGAGCATCCTCTTCCCTTTCTAGCTTTCCACCTCCTTAAGGCTTCATTAGCTTAATTCGAACAGACACTGCATTCCTGGCTGCTTTTGTTATTCAGTCTCTCTTGCAGGATCATGGGTTCCTCACAGGTTAGCTTGGCAAACTGGCCCAGGAAACGCCTGACAACAATTACCTGTCCATTCATGAGAGTCAAATCAGCAATTCAATATCTGAATATGGTATGATTAAACTCAGGAACCTAATTCACAATGTGTCCTACTTTCAGGCATCAAATTTTTTGAGCACTGTGCTCTTTTGAAAGTCAAACTGACAAGGACTCAGGAACCTTGTGTCTTTTCCAAAAAAGACCAGTGGAGCCCCTCTTTTGTCAGGCAGCAGGACACACACAGTCTGTTCTCAGGAAGAAGAGAAGCCAAAAAACAAGAACACTTCAGAACACTATGGAGGGACCTGAGCCATTGTGCAAGACAAGGGGAAGCTTTGCAGGCAGCTCCTCAGCACTCTGCACACCACATTTTAGCACATCATTGGCTTTGAAGAAAGGACCCAAAGGCTCTCTTTGCCACTTGCTTTTTCTAAAGCTCAAACTGACAGAGGAGCAAGCTGTGGAGGAGAAGGGAATTTCTTCTCTCTCTCTCTCTCTTAACAAAACAACAAAATAACCAGTCAAAACCCAGCTTTCACATTAGATACAGAGTGACCATCTAAAACACCCAAAATCAGATGTAAAGGATGGAGAGGGTCTGAGAGAATCTCTCTTACAAACCAGGAAAACCATTGGGAACCCAGATGAGCAGGAGTGCATGGCTTCCCCTGCCTGCACCCAAACCACACCCCTCAAACACGACCCCTTTGGACTGCTCCACATTGAGCTCCAGCCATCCAACAGCAGTTTATAACTCCTGTGAGATCTTTCAGGATGGCTACTTTGATCTTTTCAGGAGATATTTCAGACTTTGTTAGAATACGATCAGCTACATCGATCACCTAGTCCAACTGTAACGAGAGCACAAATAATGAAAGCAGAGCAAGGGAAAGAAAGGAGAGGGGAAGTACAGTAACTCCTAAACTCCTCAGCTCTCTGCCAAAATTCAGTCTTCTATAGACTGTGCATGAGACTTGCTACTGTGCTGTGTGATGAGGGCAAAGAGAACTCATTGAGACAAGGTGCACCTGCTAAAACTGGCACTAAAACCAGGCAGCTACTGCAAATCAGTGGTGCCCAGCACCAGCAGAAAGCAAGTCTTTGTTCTTCTGGCACAAGAGGACTCCTTTACTGCGAGCACCACATACAGATCAAACACTTATAAGCAAGAGAAAAGCTAGCCAAGGGATTTGTATTAAAATAAAGATTGCAGGTCGCAGTGTGAAAGAAACAGGGAGCGTACCAGTGAGTCCCATGCCCAGCCCAGCTCTCCCCGAGCAGTCCTTCCTCTGAAGGAGAGCTGCAAGGAGACAGCCTGAGCCAACAGTTTCTACAGCAACTGCAGAAGCACCAGTTCAATGATATTCAAACCCTGCAGTAACTGCAGAAGCATCCGTAAATGGATACTCCAGAAGAAATATCTGACAGCTTCTCCTGGACTCCCTCTGCCTTCCTGGGCAGTCCATTGATCCCAGTCAGCTCAGTTCAAGTGTGGAGCTGCCCATTTCTCTGCAAATGCTTCTGAATCCTCTTTACATTTAACAGTCTTTCAGCACACTTGCTCCCCTTCAAAACTTCATGGAACAGCCACCAGAGAAAAGTTTTGTAGACACAGTGCTGGGAGGATGAGTGTCCTCATCCTGCAAGGGAGAGACCAATGCATCCATGTGTGGTGGTGCTGCTGCAACTCCTCACAGAGGGTGGAATGCTGTTATGACAGTGGCACTGGGCTGCTGCTGCTGCTCCACTAAAAGAACACTTGGAAGCATCTCAAGGTGAACCAAAACAAAGGCCAGTTACCACCCAACTGCACAGAAAGAGCAGATCCATTTATAACGTGGCTATTTTAACACTAATGTAGAAACCATATTAAGGAACCCAAAATATTTCACCTATACACTTGGTAAGTTCTAAGAACTGTAATTTACTGAAGGATGTTTAGGGCAGGACATCTCTTATTCCCCTTCTAAGAATCTGCTGTAATAAATCACAGCACCTCAGCAGTCACAGCTTCATCATTTCCATATTGCAGGAGGTTTTCCATAAGTCTGCAGTGTTACTTTGGATCACACTGAAACTTGGCATGAAGCTCAGGCTCCTGACTCGCAGCAAAAAGTTAAACAAAATTGCTCGTTTGTTTTTAAAAGGGTCAGGAGGTTTCCAGTTTCAGGCTCCTCAGTGTTCGGGGTGGAAGGGAACAGTATCTACAGTCACAAGTCAGGGACATTCAGTATTCAAGCCTTCTGTAAAGAATGGGCTTGATCAGAGACCTGTCCAAGATGCACATTGTAAGCTGCTCTCTTCTGTTAGGTTATTACATAAGGCCACATCCACAAACCCAGGGTTTTGGTCAAGAGATCACTACTTATATAGTACTGACTCCCAGCTACCTGCTTTAAAAAATATCCTTTATCTCCTCAGCTAACAAAAGGAAAATTACTGAATCCTCTGAAAGATAAAGCAGACCATATGAATATATTCAGTGTAAAAGACAATGTCATGCCCACACTAATGGTAGGAGAAAAGAAACATGAAAGCAGAAATATTTTGGTTTTATCTTCATGCCTTTTACCATGATTTATCCAAACAACACCATCACTGTGACTGTGACAGTTGTTATTTCTAAAATATGAAGAAGAACTATGAAATCTTAAGTGGAAAAGCATCTTATAAGTTGCTAAAGTATAAGCATGCAAAGATGACTTCTGGATCAAATATATTCCTTAGCAGGCCAGTTTTGAAGGAATAAAGACTGCTATTCCAGACAACCATCTTTTAACACAAATTAAAATTTTAGAAGTTATTTATGTAGCAACTATGAACAGTGTCAGGTTCCACAGAATTTGCTAAGACTGAAAATTCAACCAAATTTTTTAAAATTGTCAAAAACCCCCCAGTTACAGGAGGTTCTTCTGTGCCTCCAAGGTGGGAGTCATGATTCTTTTCTCTTACACAAATTTAGACAACTGTGTTCTCTCTTCAGCCTTCTGGCCATCTGTAGAGATGAGGAGGTGTGTACAGATGTGGGCTCAGAGCAGAGCAAGCTACTTCTCTGAGCTCATATTTTTGGCAGTCACCAATTTCACCCTCACCCACCAGAAGCAAAGAAGTTATCAGTTTTGTCTCCCCGCCCTTTTCCCAGTATTTGCCTTTCTTCCTGGCTTTTCTAGAACACTTGTCGCCATATTTACCAGAGTACATTTATTACTGGTTTTAAAATAACAGTTTTTATGAGACAGGAAAACATTTCAGATCTTTATAGGAGGAACTTCAGACACGAAGAAATGAAATTGTGTGGTAAGTCCACGGCAGAACCTGAAAAGGGGCCAAATGCTGCCCTAATCAATACTTGCAGGTTAATTGCCAGACATTCTTCACTGGAACACAGTGTTGCTCAGTGCCTGCTGTTGAAGAGTTTTACCCATTTCCAGTTTTGGAAGCAGTGCTCCCAGTTCTCCTACGCCCCATCCCCACGTACCACACACTGCAGTTCAGCCCCGGTGATGCTCTTTAAGGTCACCCAAATGGCACAGCTGAGCACTTGAAAGGAACAGATTAAGTCTCTGCATGATTGAAGACTTGGAGAGCATGACTGGGTAACCAAAGAAGCCCTAATCTATTTGCCAAGTCCAATTACCTAGCCATCAAATCAAGAGATCATGAAGCATTAGGACACGGAATAACTGCTCACCAAACAGTTTTAGCTCTCTGAAAAGATGACAGTCACTGAGAGCCTATGACATGGAAAAGGCATCCTTCAAAGCAGAGGTGGGGAGAAATCACTTCTTGGACATTTATGTTTTCCCCTTATCTTCTGTTGAGCTATACCAGCTATCAGTAAAGGGGAAGAGATTTGGACTGGAAGAGCAGTCCAGTCAGAGAGTAGGAATCCAAGTGTTCTGAGTCTGTGTCTGTTTCCTTGAAATCCCATCAAGTATCCTACTTACAGACCCATGTTTGCTGTTTGTTCCATCATACCACAGCCCTCAGCTTTCCAGTGCCTGTGCCTGCTCTCCAGTACTTCACTCCCTGGAGTCACAGGCTGTACACCTACAGCTTCCCCTTCTACTCCAGAGTCTTTTCCATTAAAGCAAATCCCCCCATGTCAGACAGAGCAATCAGGCAGATTCTCACATCAGACATACAGCAATCAGGCAGAGCAGAGAAGGAAAAGTAGAAGAGCATCATGAGTGCCACAGAGCAAACTCAGCCCCCATACCTGGAGAAAAAGAACAAGTTTCCATATGCAAAGAGCTGCCCCTTTCAGCACAGCTGTTATCAAAAATAGGAATAAATTACTAATCTATATCCTTGTCTTCATACTGGAAAATGCCTGTCTTCAGCCAGCCCCAGCATCAGTCACACCTGTCAGAACATCACACAGCTTCCTCAGCTGGGAAAACCAGCCACACGGGTTGGGCCACTGCCACCACAGCCAGGGAATGAACAGCACATAAATGGCTGTTATGTGCATTCAGCTTCCAAACTGATCAAACCTTAGCACATGTTAGTGCTTCCACACCACTGCTGTGATTTGTTTGATGGTTAACAGAAACACCTCCAGCCCAGTCCCACAGACCTTCCCTACACAAGGTGCCACCATTGGACCCTTGATGATCATGCTCCTACTCTGTCAGGAACACAGCACAGGCTGACTGCTGTGGGGCAGCTAACTCAAATGCTTTTTATTTTCTTTGTTAATACAAGTTACAATTTGTTTGTTGAATGGATCTATTCGTACTCTCCTGACATGTAGTCTCCATGTCATGTGTTTGGTCCAACAGGTCAGTGTCTTGCTAAGCAGGCTGTAAAAAAACCTTGTCAATCAAACACCAGGTATATACGAGCTGGCAATTTTAAAACATCACCTATTTCAACAATGGCAACTAAATTCAGTGGAGTGCAGCTTGTTTCCTAGCTGAATTTTGTACAGTTTCTTTAGTGAGCAAGATACCACGTTTATGATTTCATGTTAGTTCATGTTATGAAGAAAGATACCATCTTTATGGAGAGGGTTAAATTGGGACCCATGCTTTGGCTGCTACACCCTAAAAAAACCCAAAAATAACCCCCAGCCCTGCAACAAGTGAAAAAAACTTTATGCCTCCTTCAAGATCAACCATGACTTACCACAATCCTGTTATGGGACCCATTCCCTGCAAAATATAGACTAAAAAAGATGCATTAATTTCACAACATCAGTGGAACTATGGTAAACAATCTTTTGGCAAAATCTTGCTGGAAGGAATCAGCTGCTGTGTGCCCAAAAAACCCCTGCCACAGCCTCAGGCCTCCTGAGCCTCTCGAGGGAGAGTTTGGCCAAAGCTCATTCTGGAAGCACGAAGCAGCTGCACAGAGGTCGTGGGGCTGGGCTTCCCACACACCCGAGGGCTCTGCCGGCCTTCCCACAAGGCAGATCCTGCCAGCTGAGAGCTGGGATTAGGGAACATTTGGTTTAGGGTCATCATCAACTGAGCCCAGTAGCTCCAGAGGAACATTCCCCCATGGAACATCATCCCCCTGTCTCAGGGAACACTAAAGACTCTTGAGGGCCCAACACTTCAAGACGCTGTGCCAACACTCCAATCTGCTGTGTTGCAAGTAAAACAAGAAATGTGTTCAAAGTGTCTTCCCCCACAAGAATCAGAGGAAAAAGAGAAAAGTACAAGGCCTTAAACTCAGCCTGCCCTTTTCTGCTCCTACCAGGGGGCAATTTCTATGGGGCAACACCCGTTTCTCACCACTGAGTTCATTTACTGCCAGGCCAAATGCCAAGGTCTGCTTTAAAATCTAAATGAATTCTGGTTCATAAGATTTCTTCAAGTTTGTGACATCTCACAGCTACCCACGAGTAAGAGTGTTTTTTCCCAACCAGATATTCAAACATAAAATTTTTCAATAAAGACAATTTAAACTAAATGCACAAAAAGAACAAGAAGCAGCAAAATTTAATTTACTGGCATAGCCAAACAGACCCCGATTTTATTTTCTTTTTAAGCATACAATTAAGGGTAATTTAATTCCCCTGTGTAGGCATTACATGAAAAAGAAACATTATTGTAAGAAGAGCTCAGTACTGTTGGTACACAAACCTTACGACAGATAAATTAGACCTTAGGAAAACAGCATATAATTTACATTTTGTTATGTCAATCACCAGGAGCATCTTAGGGCTCTGAAATAGCACACCAAACCACAACATAAGGGAACTAATGTAAATCAACACATGTGGCAGGATCACTCAAGTTTCCACAATCCAAAAGATCCCTAAAATGGATTTCGTAAGATTATTCCTCTTCAACATCCACTTACACTTTTAAGTTACCAAGAAGTTACGACAAGATTTTACTACAGAAGAGTGACAAAGTTTTGCACAATTATAGAAAAATCAACGACATAAAACCACAAGGGCATGGGGTTTAGTAATTAATCCCTGGTCTTTATTACTGGAGAAGCCAATGGGCAGATGTGCAGGTGGCCCAGAGAAACAGCAGCCTGGCTCAGCAGCACACAAAATCCAGCCTTGGGTTAGTCCCACAGTTCTTGGGTTCAGCAGCAAAGGAGGGACAGAGCAGCCCAGGGCCATGCTTTACATACCTTCACAAACAGCAGAACAAATGACAAACCCTGATTTTGTTCTGGGGCTTCCCCTACAGCCAGCACCTCGTCCACATTTGACACCACACAGGAAATTAGCAGAAAGGTCAGGATGTGCACTGCACAGCAGAGCTAGGAGCACAACACAACAGACAAACGTGGGGTGGGCTCCAAGAATTCTGTCCCCTCCTATTCCATGATGACTAGAGTAAGAGGACCAGAAACATAAGGTGATTTAGCTACTAAATAAAGTCTAAAAATCCAGAGTGCAAGATGTTTACTCGCTCATATCATTCCTAAGAATTGCTCTGCAGGTTTTTTGTTAAGGGACATGAATTGAGGTTTTCAAAGAAGCTAAATAGAAACACTGTCCCTCTGTGAGCTGACACTGACACAAACTGTGACACTGTTTTCTGTCATCAGTGCTCAGTGAAAAACTTGCACATAAGAAGGAAAAACTACACAAGTGCCAAGAACTGCAGAAGTACAACTGGAAAAAATACTGTCTTTGGCCTTGTAGCTTACATCAGTTATTGCTTTTAACAAAAGATACCAGCAATGCCTTTCAGGTAAGGCTTCTCCTTCCATAAATATCAAGTACAAAGTTTCTGTTTGTCAAATCACGCCACAATTACAACAAACATAGTTCAAACTATGGTTCCTACAAAAGGGTTTGTATTTTTCTGTTCTTTAAATCTCTTAACAGTTTTTTCATATTGCTTTAAACAGGAATTTTCCTTTTGATTTCCTCACTGCAGCATATTCAGCAGCAAAGCAATCTTCACTCGCCAATACTGCTGGGCTACAGCAAATCCAGGACACCACACCAGCCAAGTGCTCCTCATGTGGCCGTTCAGAAAAGTCCTCGCTCTCCCCAGCCCAGTACAAAGTAAGGCACAGACCCCAAAACGCCGAAGTCTGCTGTTGGCATGGTGAGAGACACCATAACCCTGAACCCACCAAGAGCTGGAGGTGAGCCCAGAGAGGTGCAGACTGACCCTCTGCATCCTCACCGCCCCCAGCATCTCCCTCAAATCAGATCATCCCAGCACCTCCCTGCCACCTGCCCCGAGCGTCCCCTCACCCAGCCCAGTCTGTAAATACACCAACTGCCACTGTTCTGCTCTTTCCATAGTGATACTTGGGCACACTGGCCACTTCCAGGTGTATGTACCTCAGGCCAGGCCAGAGTCCCATGCTTTAACAGACACTTCACCAAGCATGTTCATGGCGGCTTTTCACACACTCAGAAGCTTGTTAACCAGCCAGAGCCTTTCCCACTCCCCCTTTCCAGCCATGGATATGCTCTTCAAAGAGCTCTATTTACATGCCAGGCTACAAAGCAACGTGGAAAAACTGCAGCTTTTATGATTCTACAGTGAGGTTTTTCACAACATGAAGCAGCTTCTTAGACTACTTTTTTTTTTATACATTTTTTTTATTTCCAAACAAGATTTCACAGTTCAAAAAAAAAAATCTCAGTCCACCCACAGGCTTTTGAGGAACATTAACAGAGGGGCTTCAAAAGAAGAGAGCTCTGCGACCTTAAGCATTGCATTCTGAACGAACATCCATGGGAAAACTGCGTACAAGGCAGAACCAACAGTCACCAAAACCCACAAATCCACTACAGTTTAAACTACTCCTCCCGTGTTTAGGTCTGTCATAGCTTGCTTTATGCCATCTTCTGTTGTACCTTTCCAGCTGCTTACTGTCTTCTCATTTACTTCTGAGCTTTTGTTTTGAAACCAGCTATGTCTGAAATTCCTTCTCGGACAAGCCACAAAACTGGGTTTGGTCACTTCCTCACAACATTGACACCAGTTACCCCTGGGGCTCCCCCAGCCCCCAACACACAGGTATTTCTATGTGGAATCTTTCTCCAGTTCCCCAAGAAGTCAAGTCCTAGATTTCCACCTCGTATTCAGCCTGTCAACCACACAAACCTAGAACTGGCACTTTATCAGTGTCTTCTTTGTGCAGAGATGAAAAATGCTGCCAATAGTTCAGCAGAAACCAGTCTGGATGAACAGCCCGCGCAGAGAAAGCCCTTTATAAAACCAGGACTAACCAAACTCACAAGACTAAAGATTCTCTTTGAACCACAAATGCCAAAGCAGCACCAGACAGGCACCATCAATGATGAGATTCCGAGGAACAGGGCACTGAAAACATTAAACCCTCACTCATAACAATTCTACCCTCTCTTCTCTACATCTCTCTCTGCATTCTACACAACATGAAGCAAAGGAAAAATGGTTGGAAAGCTCCAGACAGAAGAAAATTATACATGCCAAGAACTTCCAGAGACAAGTCTAACTTCCTAAAAATGACCAGGAATTTAGTAGAAGCTATAGCCAGCTGCAGTCTGCTGACAC
Source organism: Fringilla coelebs (assembly GCF_963513975.1). NCBI lineage: Eukaryota > Metazoa > Chordata > Aves > Passeriformes > Fringillidae > Fringilla > Fringilla coelebs. The sequence goes on from NC_140047.1 coordinate 11,016,167, forward strand.
AGATTTTGCCTTCCTCTCTACACTGGCAGGAAATAACTACAACCCAGCTTGCACACCTTCCATGGAAGAGGTGGGCTCGTTCAATTCTTGGAAAACGCTTTTGCTTTTCAGAGAGAACAACGACCTTGAGCAAACACAGGAGTCCAGCAGTCTCCAGAGACACTGCCAGGCCTTCCTTGCTTCCCATTCCAGAAGTTTTGTTCTAAGGCCTCCCCTCCAAGTAGCCAGCACCGCTCCATACTCCTTCCTTCCTTCCTCTCTGCCACCACGGCTGCTTCCTACAGGTCTCAAAAATGGTCACCATGTCTTTAAAAATCAAAGACTAGACCACATTTGCAAATAGTCCTTTCTTCTCCATTCTTTTTAAAGATGTTAAACTATTCTGCATGAATGGAGGAAATTATTTTAATTTTCTGTCTTTACCCTAGAAGGACAGGCTTCAAATGTTTGCTAGAACACAAGTATTTTAATTTAAGATAAATAGCCCAGCTATTTTAATTAACTTACAGTTTCATAAACATTTTTTGGAACTGGAGATCTGAAATATGTAATATTCTGCACAATAATGCCCATTTAAATCTTTCTTTGCTTTAACCACATTTAGCCTGTGTTTTCACGACAAAGTACGATAAAACTTTTAAAAACTGCTAACAAACTAGAGGACACGGATACAGAAAATAATTAATTCCACTGTATCTAGGACCCCCCACATTATAAATTTTCTCTTCTGCCATACCCTGTACAGGACCTGCTAGGAAGGCTTACTCTCTTCTTTCTGTAAATCACAAGGCAGCATTTTCAGAGCCACGTAAATAAATAATAAGACATTTAGGCAGATAACGCATATTTCCACTTTTCACTCAAAACTCAAGTTTTGCTCTACTCAGTGGCAGGCATGTGACTCCCCGGTTATCCCTTCCACGCTCTCACTTCCAGAAGGGATAGCGGGTTAATGATTACAAAATCCAGTGCAAAGCAAATACAGAATGAAAGAGAAGGAAAAACCCAAACAAACCGTGGACCATAACACTGATGAGTGTGCTCGGAGCCGGGAGCCCGCCGGGGCCCGGACGGACTCGGCTGCCCCGCGGGGCCGGGGCGCGGAGGGCGCTGCACCGACCGCGCCGGAGCGAACTTCGGGCCGAGCACGAGCCCCGGCGGGAGCCGCCCAGCCCGCACCTGGCCGGGACCGCCCGGGGACACCGCGCGCAGCGGCCCGGCTGCGCCCGGCCCCGCCGCCACCGGCACGCCCGCGGACAGGTAACGCGCCCCGCCGACAGGTGCGCGCCCCGCGAGCAGGTAACGCGCCCCGCGGCCGGCGGAGGGGCGGCCGCCCGCGCACGGCGCCGCCGAGCCCCGCACCCCTCCCCGCCGCCCCCGCCCGCGGCCCCGCGGGGCGCGGAGCCCCCCCCGCCCCACCGCGCCCCTCCGCGCGCGCAGCAGCGCCCCCCACCCCGCGCCGCCCCCCGCGCCGTGTCCTGCCCTTGCCTCCAGCCCGCAGTGCCCGGTGCAGTGGGAGGAGCGGTGCCCCGGGGACGGGCCGCCCGCCGCCCCGACACCTCCCCGCCGCCCCCCGCCCGCCTCACCCCGCTCGGCGCCGGCCCCGGCGCTGCCCCGCGGCCCCGTCCGGCTCCGCGGCCCCGTCCGGCTCCTCCGGCTCCGCAGCGCCGAGCGGGGCTGCGCACGTGACCGCGCCCCGCGCCCCCATAGGCTGCGGCTGCCGGGCAACGCGCGCCCGCCCCTTCCCTGCACCTGAGAGCGCCCTACGCCAACTGCGTACGGGGCGCCGCGCCGCCCTGCGCCGGCTCCGTAGCGCCGCGGACCCGGCCGTTTCCTGCAGGCCGGCGCAGCCTTACGGAATCGGCGTAGGGCTGCTCGGCCGGCCCAGTTCCCCACCTGCGGCCGCTGCTCCCCGCGCAGCCCGCGCGGTCCCGCCCGCCGCCCGGGGACCGGCGCTGCCTCTCGGAGCGTTCCGTGGCCGCGCGGTGTGGGAGCGGTTGAGCCGCACCTGGAAACGCCGCTTGCGTAGAGCCCCTCCGAGAGGTCGGTGTGTGTTACGGACTCTCCGTAATGTCGTCAGCGCGGGCGCCGCACCTGAGGGCTCCCGCCGCGCCAACGGCGTAGGCGCGAGCGTGCCGGGCGCAGAGTGCGCAGCGCTGAGGGCACGGGCTGGGCAGGTGTGTGAGGGCAGGGCCGGCCCGGCTCGGGGCTCCGAGGCGGGCACCGACAATGCGGCGGCAGCGGCGCTACAGCGACCCCGGCCGTGGCCGCGAGTGGGAATAGCTCCGGCAGCCCCGGCCCCGCCAGCTGAGGGGGGCGCCGGGCGGGCCCGGGGGCAGCGCTGAGGGGAGGGGACCGGGACAGGGGTCCGGCAGGGCCTCGGCCCCTCACGCAGCGCCCGACCTTGGAGGGTTTAACATCTCGCTGCCAAATCCAAGGCAGTGCAGAAAGAGCAGGTTCCCAAACCGAGTTGAGGAATAGGGTTTCCATCTGAGGGGTTGAGCTCCTTGTGGAATCCTCGGTGACTGAGGACAAATCAAGGCACTTTCGTGTTGTGTTTGGGCAGGTTGGGCTGCACAAGCAGTGTGGTAGTCAATGATTTTCATCTTTCTCTTCTAGAGATCAAGACAAATGGATTTAACTTAGTTTTCAGCCCCCTGCAGTAGTTCTTCCCAATCCCAGACATGTGGCTGTTCTAGAGCACATGGGCACTGCAGTGGTGGTGGAGAGAGCTCCCAGAGCTGATGATCATCGCAATCCAGAGCAGCCCTGACGAGCAGAACCTTTAGGTATGAGGGGAGAGAGAGCTGAGTCTGATGGATTTTCTTTCTTCTTTGTATGTGGGTTACATAGGACAGTTACAGAACTTAAAAATCCTTTAGCATTCCATGTGCTTTGACACTCAAATGGCCAATATAGTCACTTGAGTGCTTCAGAATTTCTGCCAGATTTTCTAGGTTAAGTGCCTTTCTGAACTCGGCTTCTAGCATACATGTGCATGGCAATCATATTCGATATCACTTTTTATACTTTTCAGAACTGATTTTATACAGGCTGTGAAGATGAAAGACTGGGGAGCTCTATTCCAAAATAATCAGTACACAATGTGCTGTGCTGAAGCAGCCCCCGAGGGAACTTTGGCCAAAGATTGTAGGATCAGGAGATTTTGGTGCTAAAGTGAAACAGTAACTTTCATTCAAAAGAGTGATTTCAGCATTACAGTGGAAGTGGAAAGCACGTGTGCATTAATAACTTTATGTGCAGGGAGAGGTCCACCTTGTTCCAATTAGACTTACATTTTGTGTACTCCTTTGCAAGCCTGTGGCTGAAATGTCACCCTGGTTCTGAACAGTCAGACATTGCTCTGCCTTTGTAACAGACTTTTATCTTGTTATGTTTGAGGATTGAAAGGAGAAACAAATATGAGGAATCTCAGTAACTGCTTTCATGTCTTGGATCGAGAGATTTCAAAGCGATGAATGAATTTAGCCAAATCTCCTGTGTGACCTTAAAATATTAGTGTGGGCCTTGAAAATAGGCAGAAAATAATGGCTGGAAATCAAGGACTGGTCCAAGGACTTAACATAAGAACAGTTTTATTTGAAATTGATTGCATCAAATAGAGACACTGCATAAATACAGCGTGGAGAAAGGCTGCTGGGTGGATGGTGGGATGGGAAGGGACAGCTGTGAAATGAGTGGCTGTGCAGTGCAGCTGGAAATGTAGTGAGGAAGGAAAAATCTGCAAGAGATACCACCTCAGGTAGTGAAGTTATTGCAGAGGTACAAGAAAGATGTTTTCAGCTGTGGTCTGAGTGAAATCTTGAATTTTTCTGTTGAGTTCTCCCTTGGGCTAATGATTTGCCAAGGGCAAAAACGAAGAGGAAAGGGGATTGATGGATTAACTTAGAATACAGGGGATTGGAAGAGCTTTGGTGCTGCAGTACAAGGATGTACATTTAACAAGGAAAAGAACATCTGAGGCTTGGAAAAAAGTTAACATCTGTCTTTAGGCTTCATGGAATGAAAAGGAAGAAAATTGAATTCATAGCTCTAAGTGTAGTCAATAAAAGATGGGGATTGAATTGTACCAAAAGCAACATGGAATTAAGAGTTACCTTGGTGAAAGTTGAAGTAATTAAGAATAATTGTCCTCTTTCTTGGGACAAAATACTGGCATAGAAAGAATTATTTTTTAAAACGTGTAACTACAGTGGAAATAATGTGTTTTTCCTACAGATTTTTCCATAGAAATAGTCAAGACATTGTCATGTGTGCTTGAATGTCACCTGCTCCTCAGACAAATGAGGGGCCCTTTGTAAGGCGTTGCTGGTTGGTGCCAGTGTGAAGGTTGGAGAGAGGCAGGCGCTGGCCTGTGCAGCAGGGATGGGCTCTGGGGATGCAGTTCTGCCCCAATGCTGCACTGAGCACTAAGTGGCCATTAGCTACAGGACAGGGGAAACCCCTAAGTGAGCAAGGATGAAATGCAGCCTGTCAGATCGCAAGTGTTTGGTATTGTTTACAGACAAATGGGAATGCTCCTGTAGTGCCCGAGGGAAGAGGGATTTCTTTCTTGTTATAACTCAGAAATCTCTGTTTGAGACTTACCATTGTCCAGTGACCCAGTTCTTTATGGATTTCAAATTCTGCCTTTAGACATATACTTAAGTTAATGGGATTTGTGCAAAGATAGCTGAGGACCGAATTTGAATTGCAAAGCATAACTTTGTGTGCATGTCTTTTAAAAATCTTCATAGGAAAAGCTGTCTTTACATGGGAAATTAGTCTCATAAGATTGATATAGCAAAGAGTTTTATTTTGAAAAATCCTCACAGGATCTGTATTAATTTTTATTTTAAAGTGTATCTCAGGCATGGAAGGGAGAGCATCAAGCAGGTAAGTATCCAGTGTAGAGGATACTTAAAAACTGAGAATTTGTGCTGCAAAACAAAAGATTATATGATTTATGCTGGCAGTCATTTGTGTACCTAACTCTTCACCAAGCTTTACACAGTGCTTGCTAGTATCTGTTGCAACCCTGAATGATTCTCTGAGCTAGAGCAAAGGAGATAAAATGGTACTGGAGGAAAATTAGACACCAGGAGAGGAGGAATCACACCACAAAATGTTGCACAGGGCTCCTCAAGTCCCAGAGCAGGCTCTGAAGGGTAACATTTTAGAGATCTTTTAAGCAATAGGGATGAGGATCAGCTTGAAGAGCAAGCAAAACTGGAACTAAGGAAATGGGAAATACTTTCAGGTTATGACTAATGCAATTATTAGAGCGGCTACTGAAGGCGCTGTGGTGGATTTAGCCTCAAATAAGAACAGAAGTTATGCCATGTGTGATTGATTCCAGGTTGGGTTACGATTTAGAAGTGCAATTAGTGAGTCATCTGTTACTTTATATCAATTATTAAAACCAACAAAGGTCTAGGTTAAAAAAAAGAGTGCATGTCTCAATATGTGCTGCTCTAGTTGTTAATTTTCTGATTTCACTTTCTTGTTTGAGGTGTCTCAGCTTTGTGGAGTTGTGGCATAGAGTGTTCCTTAATCTCTCTTGAGCAAAGCAGCGCTCCCCTGCCAACCCCTGTGGTGTGGCCCTGTCACACCATCCCACACTCACCTGCTTTGGCCAGAGCTAGCCCAAAGGCAGTGTGTGGTCACCTGCAGGCCAGCAGCTTCCTGAAACATTTGTAAATGCTAGTGCTTTAATCTTATTTTTATAGGTGCTGTTTAGGACAGAGGGCAGCGCAGCTCAGCATTCCTGACAGCTCAGTTGTTGTGTAGACTGTGCTGCCCTCAGTGCTCTGGCTGTGTTCTCACCCCATCTGGCAACTGCTGAATGTGTAAAACTTTTCTTCTGGTGGCCATGACAAAACTCAGCAGTAAACACAGCTTTGAGGGACAGTACCAGGCTCCATGGGACAATTGATCTGACCCAACAGAGCATTCCTCATGAAATAAGAAGGCCTGGAAGCAAATGATATTACCAACCTTCAGTGGGCATTTAATTACAGTTTCTAATTAAGGTGATGCCCTAAATGGTCATGTGAATTCTCCTATCTGTAACATGGTGTAACATGACATATCAACATGGGGTGTTGGTACTTCCTCTGCCCTTCAACATTTTGGTTGTGAATGAAGGTGTGTGTGCCTCTTGTGCCCATGGGAATGGAGGCTGCAGCTGGTTGTAGGGCATCTCTGCTGTGTGGGCTGTGAGGGAAAAGGGGCAGAAAGGTTCTTGGGTCCTCTTGTCACTGAACCTGTGGGGTTGGAAGTATTGTATGCAACAAGTTGCACACTGCACTTTAAGGGTGTGAAGTTGCAAAGACTGAGTGCTGGTCTGTAACTCTGCTCTCTAGACATGCCTGGACCATGTGGAGAGACGTCCAAAGCAGGACTGAACTTCATGGAGCTTCACAGTTTTCAGTCTTGATACTTTGTAATACACATTTGAGATGTGATTCTGTGATCACTGAGCCCTCACAATGACTGTGGTTGATGTGGTTTGCACTTTTGTGCTACTGGGCTTGTAGACATGCTGAACCAATCTGGAAATCAGCTGGCTTTTCTATTTGTAGGTAGGACATGATATGTGTTTATCTCATATCAATATGAGATAAGTATTTTCATTTATATCAGTGGCAAGTAGATAAATATTTGGGGGTATATGTACATCCTTTCTAGAAAAACAGAGATACAGAGTTGTAAGGATTGTTGTTTTAGGGAAGAGTGTGATTGGATCAGATAAGGGATGACAGGAGTTTGGTGCAGGTCCTTAGACAGATATATTCGGGTGGGTTTTTTCCTTTTCCTTTGAAGTTTAAGATTGAAAACCTGCCATCATTCCAAAGCAGAAACAACTTGGGTGGCCTTTTTATCACTAATAGTCAGAGGAACTAGGCAGGACTGACTCCACTGAAAAGAAGCTCTGTCATACAAGAGGTTTCCCAGGTCAAGATTAAAAGCAAAACAGCTCTCATCACATGAGCCTTTGTACTGCACCCATATTTTCTAAATGCTGTTGGCTTATCTTTAATGTTTATGCTGCTATCAAAAATAAACCCAGCTTCTGTCTCCCCGGGTGTTGTATTCAACATCAACAGTGAATAGGCTTTTTCATTCCTAAATGCTAATTTCCTTTCTGTTTTCAATCTGTTTCTGGTACAAAAATTTTTTTGTTTTCACTGGGTTTGGTTTCTTCCCTCTTTGGTTTTTTAGCTTCATGTTGTCTCCTTCCTGTATCTGTTTCTCTCTTGGTACTCAGTATTTTTTTGGTGGAAGCAGTAGCTGAATGTCTATCAATGACCCTGAAGCCTAGAACTTGAATCAGAGTTTGTTTGAGTGCAGCTGGCAGCACAGTCATAATAATTTAAAGAAAAAAAAAAAAGCTTTACCAAGATTAATTTTTCATCAGCAGACTGTGAGGTACTCTTAGGAATAATTGTAATTGTCTCACTTTGAACTCTGGTCAGAAATACGGCCTAAAAATCTTGCTATAATGAGCATTTTGGTTTTAATGAAGTTGTATTATAACTTCATCAAAAATGTTGTGATACTAGAGCCAGAATTCAATGGCATTTGGAAACTGCTCCCAGGCTGTACCCTTGGGGTAAAGCACTGACTTTGCTGAAACTGGTGGGTGTTTTCTGAAGGCACCAGTACCTGAACCCAGCACAGGACATGGCTAGAGCAGATTGTCAGCCTCATGTTGGTTCATCTCCAGGTGGCTGAGGCTCCAGAGCAAACAGAGAAGGTCCAGCATGCTGAAGCCTGCAGGTGACAAATGGGTGTTGACCAGCACCAAGGGCTCTTTGCAGTCTGCTTTGTCTCCTCTCTGATGATGTGCAGTCCCCTCATGCTGCACAAACTAGAAGTAACCTTTGCATATTTGAGACTCTTCACTCCGTGTACCCATGAAGCTGCTGCTGTGCTGTCTGGTTTTGTCACATGATGTGATAAATGGAAAACAGATCTGCAACAGATACAAATCATATTCCAGACTTTAGGCATATACCTCAAAATTTCATCAACTTTGATGTGCCAAATGTTATCTAAATGTGGATATGCAGTAGCTGGAGATGTCAGGGAGCTGTGACTAGCAAATGAGCTGTGTGTCTGCTGAAACACTGAGAAAGATTTGGATGCCTGTGTCGTAGGAGGTATGGAGACTGCAATGCTGACTATCAGTTTTGAAGTGTATCACATTTCTCTCAAAGGGAAAATTGAGCCCAGGCTGTAAAGAGGGTGGACAGCCCAAATGTTTGGACAAATAGTTATCCTTGTGATGAGCACTTACAGTAAAGGATGTACCAGGGTTTTCTCGCCCCAGTGCAAGTCCAAAATGGTCAGATTAGGCATTTGAACAGAAATGTACCTGTATTTTGGGGAGAGTATATTTTACATGTACTTTCCCATGATGATCTAAGCTTGCTTGCATTAAGAGTGGGAAGTTGAGCACTGTTGGTGTATCTTGTTCCTGGTTGTTCTTTTTATTTTAATTAAACTGCCAAATAATTTTAATATGTGCATGTAGTGCTATCCTATTTGGCCTTCCTGTTCCAGATGCTGTGCAGCAGTTCTGCCTCATGCTCTGGTGTTCAGCCTTTCTATCAGTTAACTCAAATAAATGTAAAAAATCTATTACATCCGAGTGTCCACAGCACTATAACTTTTTATTTATCCTGTTTGTTCTTTGATGACCTAAATTATTTCAGCTGTTCCTAATTACTTATTTAAGAACTATTGATCTCTCAGGGTTTTTTGTGGGAGGACTTAAGGAATAGTGTGTCTCACAAGCAGCATTATAGTTGCCTGCAAATTAAGGTAAGCAGACAAACTATAGTAATGCTGTAGTAACCAGCTTATTTTATATGGCTTATTTTAGGCTAAGTTTTATGTGAAATATTTATGTACTCCTTTAAATGCTAAAGAGCTGGGGTTCCTGCAGTCCTGAGAACACAGCTGTATGTCAGGCAGCAGTTTTGTCCTTAGTGGAAAGTCCCCCAGTTGTGTTCTGAAGGCATTCAGCAGCTGGGGCCCTTTGCTAGAAACCTGGAAGCTCAGGTGCTGGGTCTTTTAGCCTTCTCCGTCACAGTGGTTTGTAGAGTGTAGCACTAAAATCTTTAAATTCTGCTGTGCTTTAGGTCATCTTGGCTATGAAATGGGACATAGTGGGGATTTCCTGAGGGTTTAGAGAGCTTGCTTCATAATTTGTGTTTGAAGCCAGCATGGTGTGTTTGTTGTAGATATTGCTTAGTGTAACAAGGTTTTGTTATGCGCAAAATTAAAGTATTTTTAAATTATAGGGAAATGTAAAATGCGAAAGCCAAAGGAAAAAAGAGGTTCTGCTGTTTCCTTTTGGTTTTGCTGCATTGTGCATCTTGCAGTTAGTCCCAACCTATGTTAGCACTCCTGCTGGATAACGATCTGCCCTCCTCCCAAGGGACGGCACAACGCAGGCAAAGCTGCTCCTCTCCTCTGTGCTCACTAATTGATCTCTGGCTTGGCCACTTCCAGCAAGGTCACAGAACTGGCAGCTACAAAAACAGTGTTCTGTGGAAAATTTAAAGGGGAAGAGTAGAAGTACTTAGGATGGGGTTATAATTTTTTTTAAAATTTATAAACAATTTATTGGATCTTCTGTTTTGTGTCTGCAAAAGTCTGAAACTTGGAAAGGACTGAGTGCAGAAGATTGTCCATTATGACCCATTCCTGCAATTTGTGAGTGAGCCCTATCCTGCAAATTGCTCTTTTCTCACTTTGTAATTCCACTTCCATTTTTATTAGAACGTAGCACGAATATTCCTATTCAGATCCTGTAAAGGCAAAATGATTCCTAAGCAAGTATAGTGTGATCTTCTCCAGTTTTTTTCTTTGCAGAAGGTTTGTCATGCTGGCCTTGAAAGGCATTCCCGTGTTTTTGTTTTGTTTTCTTTTTGCAAAAATGCTTGCAATCATTTATGCTGCTTTCTCAGAGCTGACTCTTGATTAGTTCAGGTGCTTTACCATTAGAAAGGTGATGGAAATTTGGAGTTAAAAAACCTGGACAAGCACCAGCCCCAGGCTGTCAGTGCGGCAGTGCCATGTCACTCACTGAGCACCGTGCCAGTCCCTGTCATTGTCACAGCAGGGCCTTTCTGGGGCTCTCAGTGCTGGGGCTGTGCTGGCAGGGACAGCTCCATGCTCAGGGAGAGCTCCCACAGCCCTGCCCAGGCCACTGCATGCCTGGCTGAAAGCTTGGTGCCATGCTGCAGGGAGCAAACCCAGGGAGAACTGCAAATAAAAACATGCCTTAGCATGGCTTCTTTACTTGAAAAGCAGAAGACTGTGCAGGGTTTGAATAAAGGAAATGGGCCAAACTCTGTGAAGGCAAGGCTGGAACACTAAGGGCAGAACGAAGCTGTGCTGCATTATCAGGGGATTCATGAATGGTGTGGCAGAGAGGGGCAAAGGGGCTTGGTTGACCTGGTGTGATCTAAAAATACATAGAATGTGCTGTCATAGCTGTTGTAGCATCTTCAAAGGATAAAATATGCAGCTTCCTCTGAAGTGGGAGGATGGCAGGGTCTCACAAAGCAGGCGTTCAGAAGCACCTTGTGTGGAATACTGTTCATTCACGTGATCCAAATCACAGTGAGTAGCATACACTGTCTTTGTAGCTGCTCTCAATAAGCTGGTAATTGAATTAACAGCTAAATATTGAAAGATTAGACACCATGTCTTTGGGAGAGGGGCGTAGAAGCAAGCCTAATTTGATTATTGCATCAAATCAATTTTCTCTTCATTGTAAGTTGAAGCAAATAGTTGATGGTTCAGAACTCCTTATGCTCCTTCTGTTACAAAGAACTCTGCCAGTGTTTGGTGTTTTAACTCTTGTGTGAGACCTGATACCACAGAGAGGGAGCAGAAAAAAATTAAATTGTGTTAAATTGTCGTAAGCCCCTGAGCTGATGAACTGGTTTGATACTGTTTGTTCCACTAGAACTCGAAGCGATTAATTGAATAAACGTTTGTTTGAGTCTTTAATTTGTCTATAAATATGTATAGTAAGTAATGAGGAGGCAAGAAATCATCTTGAGAGTCACCTTGAGCAGAGGATAAGCATTCCTGGTGCATTCCCGGGAAGCAGCGCTGTGGTGACGGTACCCAACCTCTGCCACCGCGTGGCAGCTGCAGCTCAGTGCCGGGCCGGGCTGGCTGCAGAGCAGCGCCGCTCCTGCTCAAGGGAAGGTCATTGTGCCTCAGGGAAAGACAAAAGCACAAATATTCCTTCTGCAAAATCACACCTGGAGTTTCAGAAGTTCTCCCTGCACAAAGCAAATGTCAGCCTGTGTGTGCGGCTGCATCTGAAGTTGACAGTGTCGGTTTTCTGCACAAAACTTGCTTCAGGGAGCAGGGTTTAGTGTTTTGCCCCGTGCGAGGCACAATCTAAGGAGGAGGTGGAGAGATGTCTGGCTATGGAAATGCATAAGGACAGACCAAGCTGTAAAACTGTCTCGGAGGAGAGAGGTTTTGTACTCATGCCTGATTTGTGTATGTGTACATTTATTATAGATCCACTATAAGTAGCAATGGCAGAACTTGGGATAATGGTTAGTGTTGACTAATGATATAATGATTAAAGTTGACTTTTGTTTCCAAGGGACCTTATAGCCAGATTATATGGCATTATGAGAGGTGATTACTGTCTGTGCCTCACAAAAATGGTGAAGGTGTAAATATTGACTTAGAGTAGCAAAACCAGTTATTACAGTCAACAGAATAGCAAAACTGCAGATTAGACAAATGCCGTACATTATTACAAAGCACTGACTGATATGAAAGGCATGATCTGTATTTAAACACTTGACATTAAGTAAGTTAGGTTTTATAGGTTTAAAGTACCTATGGATTACAGTATTCTTGAAGAGTACTTGGGCTAAATAAGAGCACAGCAGGATCTAGGGGAAGTAATTGCTCTCCAGCAATGGAAATGTGCTCCTCTGAGGGGGCAGCAGGGATTGCTGAGCAGGATGAGACAGCTCCTTGCCGTGAGAATGGGTGTGCAAAATGTCTGGGAATGGCAGGCTTCCATTAGACTGGAGAGAGCCTGGTGCAGAGCAGTCTTGTCTTATCCTGGGAGGAAGTGCCAGTGCACAGTGCTGCTTCCTTCCACCAGAATTCCTGCGTGCCCTCTCCTCCATACATAATTCAGATGCAATGCATAATTAAAGGACTATAAAGCCACACTTACTTTCATGTATTTAAATTCCTTGATGAGCCATAGATGGGTTTTGCCTGGTCTGTGCTTTTGCTTTGCCTGTTTCTGTAGTTTGTTGAAACAGTGAGGACCACAGCCCAGTGAGTCAGCAGCTCCTGAGAACCACTTCCAAAATACTAATCAGTGCTAACTGTCAGGATTAGTATTCTGTTAGAAATAGAAGTATAACTATATAACAAAGAATAATTAATTTGCAGTATTATAGACTTGCTTCCTCTGTTGGCAACATCTTTCTTTTCAAAGTAAAAAAACCCTGACTTTTGAAGGGTACAGATCTAACAGTAGCAGCAAAAAAGCTCTGCCTTGGATGGCCTAGGCTGTGATCCTTCCTAGCAATAGTATCTGTGTGTCAGCTGAGTGTGTACAACATCTGTTTCCTCATACAAGTCTGCAATAAAGACTGGCTTGCACAAAAGGGAAAACATTAATTGTACATCTTGAACTTCCTCCCTGTTCCTTTCTGTTCTAGATTCCTTCTCTTTAGATCAGTAGTTTGTGACTGGAACACATGATGGTATTTCCAGTACTTCCAGTGCTGTAGTTGCTCTGTGTGGAAAACATTGCTGAGATGCCCTAGGCCTTTGCATTTCAAACATTGGATGTGTAACATTTTATATATTTAATCATCATCAAGTAGAGTGTTTGGATCCAAGCTATTTAGAGCAACTGTCTGTACTATTGCAACCCACTCAGGGCCCTGAGGGAGACCTATGAACAGAGAGAAGGCTCAGATTTATTTGAGTAACTCAGTATTGCCAAATACTTTGGTTTGCTACAGCTGCTGGAGAAGTATTGGGAAGATCTAACCAGAGAACATGGTGTTAGAAAAGATCTGTTTAAAGATTCAGGAGATTTAGGAAAATGCTCCTGCTTTCTCCTCTGAGCACCAGAACTGTGAAGGTATGGAGGTAGAAATCAGTATCTGAAACATCCTTCAAAAACAGAATTGAAGGCTTAGATCCTTTTAGGCTCAGGGCAGGAAGAGCCTCTTCTTTCCTTGAACAAGTTACTGTTTACAGCAATTTTTCCTTTGCTTGAATGAGTTACTGTTTACAGCAATTTTTCCTTTGCTTGAATGAGTTACTGTTTACAGCAATTTTAATAAAGTATCTCCTGGCAAAAAGACTAAGTTGTAACATCTCCAGACCTTTTATAGATGAAACAGCGTCCTTCAAAATCCACACTGCTCAGTTAAACCTTGGTAGCTTGTGTTGTGATAGGGATACCCAGTCTTTGATAGACTGTATTAAGCCTTTTCCATTTTATCTTGATAACATTTAGTTCCTTCCACTTTTGGGATGTTTCTCTTCTGTACTTTCCTTTTTTTTTTTTTTTTTTTCTCCTCCTGGAAACAAACAACACAAAGCATTATTCTGTCACTTGGCACCTCTCAGGAGCTTTACTGCTCAGAATTTGCATGAATACTCCTGCAAGCAGTTTAATTCCAGGGCTGCTTCCAACACCAAGCCATGGGTCTGCTGTAGCCCTCACCATGCCCAGTGCCAGGACCTGCCCTGCTCCATGGTGTGGATCCCCAGCCCATCCTTGGGGCATGTCAGACCCTCTGTCTCTGAGGTTAAGTGCCTGTGCTTATCCCAGCCTGTAGTAATTGAGGCATTTTTCTGACAGGTCACTACAAGCAGGATTTCACAGCACGAGGATCTCAAACAGAGGGGCTCTCACTTTATTATTTTTTCTGTTTCACGCTTTGCTATGACACCTCCATCTGTAACCTCCTGATCCTGTGGAAATGCAATCCCAGCAGCAGCCCTGGTCATGAGAGTGAGGCTGTGTGCCATGAGTGCAGGTTTGTGGTGAGGGCCAGGCATGTCTGTCATGTTTAGCACAGTGTAGTCTGCTTCCTTCTCTTCAACACTTTGTCTGCAAAAAAGGGTGAGTTTTTCTTGTTGTAATTGGTTTTGTGCCTTATTAACTCTTAGTCTCTGTGCCAACATACATAATGACTGGGTTCTGTTGTGCTCACCGTTGTGGCTGTTGTGGTTTGGTTTTCAGAATATGAGTTAATTTTCTTTCCCACCCGATGGTGGCGTAGTGGGCCACAGTGGGGAGGGGTCATTAAGGCTGAGTCAATAGATCTTGGTGCATCAGTTGATGCTCAGCTGCAATGCTGCACTGCCAGTCCATCCCACAGGCTGCTCCTGAAGCAGGACCTTCTGCAGAGGCACTGCCTCAGGAAAGGACGTGCCGTGGTTCCAATCTGTACTGCCTTGAAAAGAGCACATTGCTCTTGCATTGCTATCGAGCAGTGTAATTCAGAGCATTCTCTGAAAAGTGAAGTGGCCAGAGCAAACACAATAACAGCTCCATCAAATATTGATAAAGTAGGATTATTAATTAGAATAGGGGTGTAGGATTAAAATGTCCCTTGAGTTGCATTCCCCATTTGATGTGAGAGTGTGGTTTTGTGGTCAGAGAGTGGGAAGCTCAGGATAACTGGAATCTTTTCTCATCTCTTCAATGTGTTTGCTTAATGTCCTTAGTGGTTCGGGGGATATATAATACTATTGACCAGAGCTGCTCAAATTCTGATATGCTCCTATAGTGGCACTGCTTGGAGTGAACTTTACAAGCATATCTCTGTTAGTGTATTTTGGTCTTGTTTGTAGCTCATATAGCTCATAAAAAAGAAAATCCCCTCTGACCAAGCTGGTAATTTGCAGTCCTGTTGTCCTGAAGCTTTGTCCTCCCTCAAAGAGCTGCATGTCTTTGTGAGAGGGTGAAAAGACTGGATCAGTTCCATGGAGCCTATGACACTGGACCACTTGGCCCTCAGGTGCGGTGAAGGATAACATTTTGCTTCTGACAGTGTGTGTAGTGCTGAACTAAATAGATATAAAAGCAAGGAGAATGGATTGAATTTCCCAGTTACACAGCCCTGGTGCAAAAAGGAGCTTTCAATGTCTCCCACTTGAAAAAGACACTACAGGTTAGCTACACGATTTCCTTTTAGAACAAAGCCCTGATCTGCATCACTAATAACAGCTGTGGTCATTAAAATTGAAAGAATTTCCCTTTTAATTTATTTTGAACAGTATCTGCATTCTCTGTGTCACTGGTATTAGCTTTTTTTTTCCCACGCTTCTGGTCCATCAGGGCAGTGCAGTAAGGATTTATTTTCCTCTTAAGGTTCTTCCTTAGGTTCTAATATTCTACCTAGAAGAAGTGGTTTAGACCTGTTATAATTATACCAGTTCTGCAAATTCATTCTTCCATTCCTGTGCACAAATTGTGTGTTCTTGGGTCCCTCAGAATGTGTCTGTGCAGCAGCAGTTTAACATCGCCGTGTGCCCCAAGGCTCTTTTAGCTGATAGAACTCTCCAATCTGAAGCATCTTCTCTTTTTTTTCCCCCCCTCTTCCCCTTCTGAGTGTTTCCCTGCTCTCTCTAGAGCCATTAGGTGCTCTGACTATGCACTTCAGGAGATCAATATGCTTTTGGCATTCACAGGCATTATTATTCTGAGACTGTACCACTGCTATGTATTCATCCTATTAACATCTGCTCAAAATTCCCAACATCCCAGCACAACTAACAGAGAGTGACCGTGTTGTCCTTGGCCAGGCTCTGTGCAATGGATGTTGACACCTGGTTTATTGTTGGACAGATTCCACTTCCCCTTTTACTTTGTTTTGACCTCATTTCATCCCTGGAAGCTCCATTTCAGCTGGAGATGGATGAATAAACTGGGAAGCAATGTGTCTATTGCTGCTGTGGCAATTCCTCTGTGTTACTGCCCAAATAAGTTATTTAGTTCCTGCAGTGTAGGGGCCAGTTCTGACCTAGCAGCAAGATTCCAGCAGCCCTCGAGGATGTGCCTGCAATGGAAGCACCATCTCTGCAAAGCAGTAGAAAAAGACGAGAGTCTGCTGGGCAGATTCAACAAATCACTGTCTTTGTGGCTGATGTAACAGAGGATTATGAGCTTTAAAGTCATGGAAAGAGGCTTTGACTTCAGTGATAACTCTGTGGCTATTGAGTGGTGGGAATACAATGTCAGCTTTCTGATTGTAACAAATTGTGGCAATAGGGTTAAGTTAGGAGAGGAAAGAAACAAGGAAAGTGGAGCTAAGTGTGTCTCAGTGTGGAAGTTAATAGCCATGAATGGGATTCACTGTTTTAAAATCCTGTCTGAAGTATGTAGCCTCTTATGAATGAGAAGAAACTGTGTCAAGGGAAGCACAATGTGTTGACATTGCTGTGTTTCGCTCCTGCATTTTGGTTTGCTTTAGTTTTCTCATTGCTGTTCTCCCAAGAGTTGGTTGCTATAATAAGAGGTTAGTTCAGATTGTAATGTGCACAAGATTACTTAGGGTTAACTCTGACAGGCAGAATCAAATTAAAAGTAATCATTTGCTCATCCAAGATTTCAGGGAAATGCCTTATGATTCCCCAAGTTAAAAGAGGAAATGTTATAACAGCCCATACAGGTTTACTTCTTACCTTCCTAAGTGAAAGGAAGCTGTAAAATCTCAGAAATACTGGGTATTGGGCACTGATTAATCTCCAGTGTCTGGCCCAAATCAAAGGAAATGCAAAAGCCAAGGGAACCTGTGTTTTAGCAAGCTTCACAGGAGGCAGAAATGGAATTAAATCTTCACTTAGTCCCATATATTACAAGTGGCAGTGGTTTGTCATTTTCTCAGAACACACACAGACACACGTACACATGCCCCAAATAGATTTTCTTGCTTCTTGAATTCTATTTTTTTCCAGCTTGCTTGCCATAGTGACCTCCTGCGAAGGGAGACTGGCAGAAATATGCAAAGTGCCCTGGTTCAGAGTCATGCACTAAAAAAGGGTTTGGATCAAATGGAGTTTAAACCTTCAGCCGAAGGTTTCCTTTGAAAATCACTGATGGGCCCTCGTGACCTTCCAGTGACTCGCTGGAGGTGTGGCTTAGCAGAGCCAAGGAGCTCTGATCGATTCGGCAGCACGGAGCAAAGCTGAGCTTCTGCTGCTCTCTGCCATTCTGGGAAGCTCAGCCGTCTCTACTTTGGCTTCCCTTGTGCTCCCAGAGACAGCAGAGGAAATTTTGCTAAAGTCCTGTAAAAGATGGGGACCTAAAGCTGAACTGGAAGCAAAAACGTTCATAATTTGCCCAAAGAGTGTGGCTGGGCTGGCATATGGAGTCACTCCCAAAGCTAATGAGGGTTAAATTGTCAGGTTTGTGACTTCTGTCTCATAAAGCATTCAAGCATAACAAATGGTGCTGACACACTGGCCTTGGCATGGAAAACTTCTTTAAATATACAAGATGCTGCTTCTTACTGGGGTATGTATAAAGTTGGCTTAGATGCAGTGAAGTTTCTTGGGGATAAAATGGATACTGTTCCAACAAGCTGTCAATTATGTTTCTTTCCAGAAATGATACATATAATTGGTGAATTGCAAGGCCGGATTGGCATTAAATAGTTGCTTTAAAGTATTATAATTCTTTTTATGTTTTCCCCCATAGTTCTCGGGAGGATTCTAGATCCATCCACTTCAATATTTTGTAAACAGCCTCATAGGAAGCCTTATGTGTGCCTCATCAGAGAGATGCTTAGGTGCTTATTCTTGCTCTTACTGAAATGGTTGTAAACCAGATGAAGTGGTACTTCATAGTGCTTTTACCAGTTCTTAGAAAGTTTCTAGATCCATCCACTTGAATATTTGTATACAGCCTCATGAGAAACCTCAGGTTTTGGTTTTTTTTTTTCCAAAAACCATCGAGCAGATTTTTTTTTCAGACATATTGATGAGCTCCTGTGCACATTCAGCACACCAGTTCACAGAGCAAGAGTTTCAAGCATTTGTGCTGCAGATCAATATCTCCTCTGACAGAAGCCCAGCAGGAGCTTGGTTTGCCTGCTGTTGTGAGACATGAAGTAGAAAATGTGCATAAACCATGCTGCTAAGAGGAGTGGAACAGAGCTTCCCTCAGGGCAGAGGGAAGTGCTGAAGCCCTTGTCCCTGGTCCAGTTCTGCAAGTAGAAGCAAACAAAAAAACTCATTTGGACTATGAAAGTAAGCTTGAATGCTGTTAAGACTTCTGTGAAGATATGTGTTGGTCATTCTTAGAGGTTTGTTAAGCAGTCTGACAAATGCCTGGTGATGGAGACACCAGGGTTTAGCATCCCAGCAAAATGTGTGCTGTGTAATCCCTGCCAGAGCCTCAGCCAAGTGAGAGCAGATCCAGCAACTTGTGCACACCTGCTTTAGGTAGGGCCATTGTTCTGGGGCATTTGTGAAGTAGAAACAATTGATTCACATGGGAGATTCAGTCTGTGAAGTAATAATGCTAATACTGCTGTGAAACAGTACTTTCAGTATTTTTCTAATATTCCTAGTATTTCCTAGAAAGGCAGGAGTGTGCCAGCCCAGAATACTGAAAGTACTGGACAATATCCCCACCTTTGAGTCAGGAAACTGAATGTGGGACTGTGTCTTTCTAGTTGTCCCGTGCCTTCGTACTAAAAATCTGTCTTTAGTTGACTGGATTAGATTTGGAGATAATAGAGGTGTTTAGTACTCATTCAGGTGCAGATACACAAAAGTGAGCCCCACATCTTTGGCATCTTGGAGAACATTACTCATTCCTCAACATTTGGCACATTTATGATCTGCATCCATTTTAGTTCCTGCCACCTACTCTGGTGACCATGTCCAGTTTTCCCAGAGGCCTTATTACTGAGCAGACTGTGTGTGAAGTCTGTGAGGAAAAGCAGAGATTGCAGCTGGAAGGAAAATGAGGCAGAGCTTGCTGATTTTATACAGAATCCAAAGGTGCACTTTCTGTGGCAAAGATAGATGTCAGACAGGATTTTGAGGCTACACTCGTCTTCAGAGCTCACACGGTGCAGCTGGATGTGTTTGTTTTTCAAGTCCAAAATTTTCTGTTCTCCCACTCCCCTGTTTGGCCTTCCTGGAATACAAACTTCAGCAGGAGGAGGTTCCTTCATCCGGGCTGTGCTGCACGGCAGCCTCCCTCCCTCTGGCTCCGAGTGTCGGTCCCTTTGGTTTTCCCCTGAAGCCCAGCCTGGCTCCAGGGCTCTGGCAATGCGGAGCTCTGCAGCAAACGCTGCTAATCCAGCCTCTGCAGGCAGCTTTGGGGCTGGGAGCACAGACCTGCCCTCCAGCGGCACCAGCGCCTCCCTGAGCCCCGCTGGGAAGCGGCTATTTACAAACGCGTTGGATCGTTTGTGACACAAACAGCAGCAAAAAGGCCTCTCAAAACAGCCTCGGATCCTGGCAATGTATTGGGCACATCCTTCCTGCTATAACATTTTACTGCAGAACAGCTTGCCTGAGACCCTTTTTACACTGTTTTGGCTGCCTCCCGTTAGGTGATCAACATTCCCATCCTCCTGTCTGCCAGAGAGGCCCCTTGGAAGGGATTCACCTCCATCAGGCAGCTGTAAGCAGGGAAGAGGATCAAAGGGCATGAAGCTGACCTGCAGCAGTCCAGCGGGGTCTCATGTAGATCAAAGGGTGCATCCATGGTCAGAGCCTGACTTCTGTGGCTTCCTTGAGAGAGCTTGGCAGGAGTTTGGCCCTGTCTTTACCACAGCCTCATCTGTGTGTGTTTGAATGGTTTATCTGCACATGCTGGATATCTTTGTTATGGTCCTTACAATTAGCTCTTTTTTGGAATGGGGAGTGTCATGAAGATCTCTGAACAAGCAGCCAATAATGCTGCAAGGCAGAGGAGGTGATTTCAGACCTCAGGCAAACATGTTCATTCTGCCCTTGTCCTCTGGACTGTCCCCCTCCTCTTCCTCATCACTGCAGTTTTATCTGAAGTTGATGATTATGCTCCAGGAAAGTGAGACTGTGCCAGACCTCAGCACACCCGTGCCAGACAATGACCCTCTTGCTGTGCCTTGTGAGCCCACTTTTTCTACTGCCATTGCCCAGGACTGACCAGTCTCTCAGGACTCTGGCATTTATCAGGCAGTGTGATTTGCTTGCCAGCAGTTCTGATTGGCAGTGATAGGAAACTAAATTTATTGTGTCTAAAAAATGCAATTAGGATGTCTCAAGACTGGACATTTTGTGTGATTTTTGCCAGGTTTTAATAGCAACTTTAAAGTTTTGGCTCACAGCCCAAACTCTGCCTTGGCTGCACTGCTGTGGGGATGTTGCAATAGGTCTTGCAGTGTCCAGGGTGCTGCTGGCACAGTTCTGCAGCACTTCAGGATGTCCCCAGTTGCTCTGGTTCCCCAATGCTGCTGGAACGTTCATTTCCTTCCAGCTCTCCTGTTTTCCCACAGGGGCCTTTGGCGACTTTGGCAGTGCAGAAGGGACATCTAGTGGGCTGATGGGAGAGTGGGGACAGTGCCTGTTCAGGGCAGCAGGAAAGAGCCAATTTCCAGTTAGAGACTGGACTCTGGGGAACCCTTGAGCATTACAGCACTGAATTGTATTTAACATTTCAGTGTACAGAATTGGCCTGTGAGTCTGGAAGCTTGAAATTCCAAAACTTACGGTGTTTTAAAAAATATTCCTAACGCTTTTCAGCAGTGTCAGAAAACAGAAGAGTGTATGGAAGCAGTCAGATTTGGCACAGTTTCTGAGTGGAACTTGAGGGCTTTTTCTTTATTTACTTAACTTCCCAAGCCTGTAGACACTGTTAGTATTGCCTGCTTTGTGTAGTGTTGTGCCTAATGACCCTTAGAGGACAAAGCTGGGGAAAAAATCATGACTGATGCTGTTGGCTTCCTTTGTTCAATCCAGTAAAATAGATTTGTGCCCAGTGATTCCAGGACAGTGAGGAGGGAAGGTGAGGCTCTGTCCTCTGTGGCAGTCACAGCGTGCATGAGGCAGGAGAGAGGAATGGCTTTATTTGTACCACTGATATTTGCTGGCCTGTCACACGTCCCCAGTATCCAATCTGCAGTATTAGGATTATTTTAAGCCCTGTGTGAGGAAATATTGTGAAACTCCTGCAAGTGTACATTGTTCTTTGAGTGAGAAGCAGACTTTTGCTGAGGTACTTTGGTATATGATTCTCTCTGAACTTTTGTACAAAGATGTATAGGATTGGTTTATGACAAGTGTACAGAAAGGTATAGAATAAGTGGACAGGAAGGTTCTGCTGAGTACCCCAACCTACTTTCTCCTTTTTCCTCTAATCCAGCTTGCCCACTGCTGCCCCATTTCCATGGCATGCATTTCCGGCTTGCCAAGGTTCCTGCTTCAGGCTGAGAATAGAAGCCTTGCTGTTATGCTGTCCTTAAATCTCCCATAATGAGTGTTACACCAAGGAAAGCAGCTGTGTCCTTTGGCTCTAATTTTAATGCTATGTTAAAGAGCAGATTATGGTGACGTTGGATGGCAGCGATGCGGGGGTAGCACAAACCATGACCACTTTGGGGAAGGCTTTAGCAAGGATGACTAAGGACTTGGAGCTTATGCTTTAGATAACAAATCCACCCAATTGTGCTCTTTTGGAAATGTAGTCAAGCCTAACAAATCAGAGCCTTAACAAAGTTGCATTAGGGTCCTTTAATTGGACTAAGCTGGTTAATACCCACATTGGCTTTTGTATGCCTAGGAGTGCAGCACAGGAATGGTTTGCTGTTTATGCTGACAAAATCTCATAAAGTTGCAACCATGAACATTGATAAAATTGAATTCTAATGTCCTCACAGGTAGACAATGGATTAAGGTATTTTGATTATTATGAGGAAGTTGGATGTAATTGTTTTCCTCTTCCCTCAGTCTGGCTAGTGTGACAAGACTCTGTCATGGCTCTCTCCAGGGTTTAGGGTGTGACAGGCCACACAGCACAGCAGGAACAGCAGGGCTGCACAAGACCTCAGCCTCTGTGGGACAACCTCCACTTTCTGTGTGTGGGGGTTTGTCATACTCATTCTGTTTCCTGAAAGCTGAGCAGGTCCTTCAGGTAGTCCTAGAAGCCACAAATTACCAGGGATTAGATGTTTTCCAGGTGTTTTGAAGTGTTGCACTACTGGATTTACAGCAGTGCCTGGTTAAGAATGGTGCTTTGTTGCCATGTTAATTGTGCAATGATTCATAGGTATTTGCTGGGATTTGGAAAAGGTGGATTGTTGAGAGCATAAGTCACACAGGTGAAGCAAAAATTCTCTGAGCAGAAAGATTCTGCACACGTGAGTGTTTGGTTACATCCCCTGACAGCCAAACCAGAGTCTAAGGAGACAGAAATGAGTTCCAGATGGTTGTGGTAACTGGCAAGAAACTAATACTGAGGCTGATCTTGAGAAAACAGACTGAGGACACCAGAGATGAAAGAGGGGGCAGGGTGGTCCAGATAAGGTTGATAACACATGATATATCATCTTTGGAGCATTCCAAGGCAGGACAGTGAGATGAACCATTTGTTCCTGAACTGCAGAGTCTGGGTGGTGGAAAGGCTTTTGCTGTGGCTGTTCTGCTTCTGCACTGAAGGTAAAACCCCTGCAGTAACTATCCCATTGCCATGCACAAATCCCACCTCTGCTGCCCTGCAAGGATGCTGGGATAATGCAGATTACTCACTGTGATTTTGCTCCTGTTTTCTTCATGTGCAGCCTAGGTGTGTCTGCACCAATGCATTGCTATCTTGCATATTTCTTGTTTAAACTAGGAATTTGTCTGGCATCTTACCTGTGTTCTATTTTTAGTTGTCAGTGAAGGGTGAGGCAATGTACTTAATTCTCATTACAGTTATTTTAATCCAATTGTGATGTGGATTTAGAGAGATTTAGTAGGTCTCGGCTGAGTGTGGGCTGTCTTTTTCCAGTTACTGTCATTAAACAATGCACACTGATAACTTTTTCCACTTCTAAAACTGAACCCATGTATCTAAAGGTGGTGTGATTTGGTGCCTGTGTTTTGCACCATGTTGATCTCTGTAACTGTTCCTCAATTGAGAAGAGGGTTCCTGTACATTTGTGAGTTCAGTTGACCTGTGGTATCTCCCCACCTTGGTGAGACAGTGGTAAAGATTAACGTGGACCAATTCTGCTTTTTGGGGTTAACAGAGTGCTTTCGTCTTATTTCTCTTTGAACAAAGTAGTTTCTCTCAGGTAACTGTGTTCGATCCTACGGTGGAGTTGGTCAGTAAGAGCCGATACAGAACTCGGCATCCTCCAAAGAGCCTCGGTCCCGAAGCAGTTCTGAGCCCCGTCCCGGCGGTGGGGGACAGCCCAGGCGTGTTCTGGGCATTGCGGAGGGGCAGAGGGAGCCCCGGCGCCGCTGCGGGCAGCCCGAGGCGCGGGCAGGGGCGCAGTCCGCTCCGCGCGATCCAGGCAGGCTTTGCCGGCGCTCCGCGGGCTGCGGGCTCTGTCCGCGGGCTCAGTGCTGCTGCTGGGCCCGGGGCGAGCGGCCGGCCCGGGGAGAGCCCGCCCCGCACCGTGATGCGGCCACAGGAGGGGCTTGCTGGGCTCCGGCTCCTGTGTCTGCCCGGAGGGGTGTAGAACGGCCACTCTGACACTTGTCATGGAATTAAAGAAAACTACCTCCAGGCCGTACAATGCTGCTCTCCTGCTGCCACTTTTCCTCTTGTTTTGGGGTAAGTTTTTGTCTTCTGTGCCTGATTCTTACCCAGCTACTATGCCGTAACTTTGATCAAGTTTGTGATCTGCCCTTATATTAAACAAATTGTCATCTTACAGTTAGACTTGTAGCCTGAAAACTTTTGTCAGGAAGATAAATAGGCATTTCATTCTAGACGTGTTGTTCCTTCTATTTATTTCTTGTCTCTTTTTGTCTTTCTCCCTGTGCACATGTATGTTTGCATTTATTCACAAGAACCAAAAGTATTTAAGTATTCATGTAATTAAGTATTCAACTATTATAGTAACCGTTTTCTCCATTGGAAAGGTCTGAATATTTTGGTTGTGCCCACACAGAAGAAACACAGACCTTTATTTCCATCCTGTATGCTCAAGAAATACATCTGAGCACAAGAGGATGGTACCCAGAGGAGTGTAGTGCCAGATACATCTGGTACAAAATGTGAAAGGAGATCACAGGACAGGAGTGTCTCCACTAGAAATTTTGTAAAAAGCAGATCTGTCCTCAAAGTGCAAGAAGCAATGAGGTAACAAAAGAGTCTATGGGGAGTTGTGTTGTTTTGTGTTTTTTCCCACACTGAAAACTTATTTTATAGCCAAAGAATCTGCTTGAGTACACTGAGATTCTCCAAATTCCCTAGGCTATCTTTGGGTTCCATTGACACCCTTGTTTACAATATCTTATGTTCCCTGAAACATAGGTATCTGTTTCTTCTGGAATAGGTGCCTAGAGATCTGCTGGGCCTAGACATCTGTTTTAGTCATCTAGGGATTATAAGGTCGTGTCAGGAACACGTCCAGCCTTTTACTGGAAAGTATGATTGGGATTGAACTGGTCTCCTTATCCTGCCCTCAGCACTGCCAGGCCAGTTACCTGTAGGTGCAAGTCAGGTTTGGTTTCCTCTGAGCAAGTACAGGTATGATCCACAACATGCAGAAATGGATGTAAAACAGGAGAACATTAAGAAAATACAGTCAGAGCCTTTTCTCTGCTTGTGCCTGCTGAACATGGCACTTGGCATTTTCTTGCATTCATAGGTGATGTTTATGTAATTTTTGAGATTTGGAGAAAGTTTTCAGCTTTTCCTCTGATTCCCCAACAATCTCTTTTTTTCCTTCTGAAACCTGCCAAGATTTCTGTTGCTCTGACCACCTCAGACCATGAATCCATGAATGTGAAAGTCAAAATATGTTGTGATTTTTGTCCCTTTTTTTTTTCCTTCCTCTTCCTTTTACCAGTTTCTTTGTCTGGTGTGTTTGCTCCAAGTGCCTGGAATTCCTCTGGCCACAGGGAAGCAGCGGGACTGTCTTTTGTATCTAGTAACCATAGCTACTGGTTTGGAGTGTGAAGCAATTACGGTGGCTTTGTGTTGGGCAGAGGCAAGGCCGGGGGCATGGAGGATCTCCCGCGTGTGGCTGCCAGGCCAGGCCAGGCCGTGGCTCGGAGGGTTTGTGCTCTTTGCCCACTGCACTTGTGGCTTTTCACTCCTGGAGAGAGCTCTTCTCTGGAGCACTGGTTTAGGGAGAACTTGGCGCTCTTCTGAGTGCAGGTGGACGACTCTTCTTGCTGGAGCCAGCAGAGCTCGAGGGAAGTGCTGATTTTCATAGTCTTTTTCACCTACTCCTATTTTGCAAGGGGAATTCTGCCAGATTTTAACTGGAGTGAATAGTGCTATTTAGGTAGCACTTGCAAGTTTTTAAGGCCATAAAGAAATGTCTTTTCTTGCCCTTAGAAACCATATCAGGACTTCTTTTATTTCTAATTGACTGAGTCTAAATGTCATTGAAGCAGAGATTGCCTAAGCTACTTGTTCAAAATTTTTGTGGAAATTCTGAGAATGCAGTTGGCCTGGTGCAATCTGTACCCATCAGAGCATCCTCCAGGCAGATCCTCACAATCTCCCTTGTTTAAAAGAAACCCCGGGGAGGGCAACGGTGCAGGCTCTGCCTGTGACTCCCCTTTTACTGCTGCTGCCTGTGTAATGGGAACACAATAGAATAGCTCCCAGCTAATACCTTGTCTTTAAAAGAGAGGGCAGAAGGAGTGTCTTCTCACTTCTGTTCCCACAGCTCCAGCCATCAGCAGGCACGTACCTTTTGCCTGGAAGATGCTTTGGACGCCTGCTGAGGGAGAGCATGTGCAAGACAAGCCTTTTTTGCTATCAGCTCTAATGCCAGCTCTTGAGATTAGCTCGGACATAGGGACAGTTTAAGGCTTACTTCAAAACTGGGGAACAAACAGAACCTATCTTCCCAGCTGTTTTGTTTATTGTCAGTATATTTAAATAAGAATTGGAAATTAAAGCCTGTGACTCACTCTGGTGAACTGAATACACAGGAAAGTCCCTGTCCCAGTGTTTGATCTGTGGAAATGGCTGAGAGATCAGAGAATGTGTGAAACATGAAGGTCAGCTTGGAGGAGTGTTCATTAAGGGAAAATACTGGGGTGTCCTGAGCACAGGAGATCAGAGAATTATGGTGGCAATATATTCAATGCTGTCACAAACCAGGGATTCACAGCTCCTCTCTTCTTCCCAGTTCTAAAAGCTTGATAATAGGAGTTACACCTCCAAATTTGCACAAAACCAGTGAGCAGATAATGAACACAAGGGAGCTGGCTTCTTGTTCTGTGGTAAGAATGAGTTCAATTCCCTGAGGTGGTATTTCTGACTAATGCTGTTAATGCCTTGGGCCATGATGTTGGCACTGCTGGGCCCTGTGGATTGGTGCCCACTGTTTGGCACCTTTTAGCAATTCACTGGGCAAGCTGGGGGGGGCAGAGAGCCAGGAATCACCATTCTCCTTCTTTGAGGAGGTAAATATTCTGCATATTTCACAAGAAGAACCTGAGCCACACTTCTGGTGCCCGAATGAATGAAAGTCTAGGTCTAGGCCTTCGTAAATTCTATATAAATATTTTACGCCAGTAGACTGTGTACATATATCTGGCATGAAAACTCTGTCACACCAAAAACCTCATGTGCAAATGTGATGTGGAATTTGTTGATCTCAAGTAACAAAGAGAAACAATGTCAGAAGCAGTCTGAGAAGTGATGGGCACATCATATCTGGGTAAAACTGTAATCTGGTCTGTGTGCAGGGATGTGAGGAGATGCCTTGAAGTTGGTATCCAAGGTGGTATTTGGCTGAGACACTGGGCTTGTGTGTTAAATCTACCAAAACTCTCCAAGAGACATCAAAGTCATAAATAGTGAGGCTCTTTTAAAACTGACTTTTCCAAAAGGCACTCTTGGCATTGCTGGGGTCCCTGGCATTTTGTCAGGCCATTTATTCAGTATTGTCTTAGAAGTACTGCCTGCTGATTGCCAACACTGCTTTTGGATTAGCTAATCTTTATTTTCAGGGTTTGTGGTCTTTGGTCATAGTGCCATGTCCTGCTTCACATAAATTATCAGATCTGATAAGATGATAACCTGAGACAATAACAATAATGTTTTGTTTCAACCAGCAGATATATCTCAGAATCCTTTCTGCCATTTAAAAAATGGGAAGGAGGATCTTGACTCTGGGCCCCTGAAGCCACCTGAAGAGGCCTTGTACCCTGAGGAGGTTCTTCTTTCTGAAGAAGAATTTGGTTTTATCCTTCCGTTCTCTTCCATAGCTGTCCTTCCAAAGTGAGCAGGGGTGGGGAAGAGAGGGTGGATATAAAAGCCCCTTTTCAAGCCTGTCCATTTCCCTTTCTGGTTGTGTGGATCCTGGGAACAGGCCAAAGTGTGTCCCCTTTCACTAATCCTTTACACTGACCAGGATAGGGAAAGATCAGCAGAGGTCAGCAGGGATTTACTAATATAAGCACATGCCTTCCTGTTGTCATGGAGACCTAACTCTCCATTCCTTTCTTCAGAGTTTATTTTGTAGTTGTGTTGCTCTGGGTTCCTTCTGGTGGAAGGGTTCCCTTTCTACCCTTGGCCTCAGGATCATTCTCCAGTGGGAGGTTTGCTGGGATGAGCAGCAGGAGCACAGCCTGACTGATGAGAATTGCCCCAGGCTGGGCTTTGACCAGACATGGTTTTGGAAACTGGATATCCCTCAAGCTCTGTGATTGTTGTGGTGCTGCTGGGACCTGTGGTGCTCTGGGAATCCTGCTCTTCTCACCCCTTGGTTGTAAACTGGGTTTTATTCAGTTGCTGTAGTGAGTAGGACAGGTGAAAAACATCTGAAGGAAGCTTCTTTCCACTTGAGGTGGATCCGGCTTGTCCGAGCTCATATTCAGTTTTTTGCTAGGCCAGGAAATAACATTCTGGCAGCCTGACTCTTGAGGGAGCTGTGTCAATGGTTGTGAGCATTTTGTGCACAGGTGATGGTACATTTTCATTTTTCACCCAGTGCAGGGCATGTGCATGGACAGGTATTCGGGGATGGGGATTTCCAGCAGGTACCACTGCCTCTGCTCAGATTTTTTTTCTGTCCTTCAGTACAAAGGAAACTGTGTGCTGAGAACCCCAGTGCTGCCTCTTCCCTGCTGGAATTTTAGGTGATCAGCAAGACACCTTTAAGGTAGTTATCAGTGCAGCACTGAGCAGCTTCCACAAGGTCAGGAGCATCTGTAGATTGACAACATCCATCCTCTATCAGTTACCCAAGACAAACTTGTGCAAAGCAAATCCCCAAAATAGAAGCCAGTGAGTAATGCTAAAGCAGCATCTCCAATCACAGAGGTAATTGCCTAACTTCTCATTAATTTCTGATTTTTTGTAGTCAAAAAACTTATAGTTCAGGTGTGAAGTATATGATTATTAAAGTTAATTATTAAAACAGAGCCTGGTAATGCAGCTTGTTTGCCTTAAAAGTGTTACAAAAGGTCACAAACTTCATCCTTTGGGGAAAATCTTTGTCAGCTACCTTTAAAGTGTAAAACCAGCCCTGTCCTGACAGAGCTCAATGAATGCTTTATATGGGACTCTGGTAGCCTTTGAAGTTCCTCCTAATCCACCCCTAAATGCCTGGAACTATTCTTCAAAGGAGCTGTGGTCTCCTCCAGTTTCTATTCAGCACAGGCAGGATGGTATGACTGCAATACACTTCTGGGGTTTTTTCCCTTACAAATATCACTAACTTATATTTTTCTTGTGAAACATAAAGGAAAACTTGTGAATGTCATTGTTAATCCAGCAACAACTACTTCGATGAAAAACTATAAACTCTTGTCATTCAGTGATTTCCTTGACCTGATTTTAACAGTGCTCATGAAACAGCATAGTCTGAACTACATGTTTTCATGGTTGTTATATTGTGCAGCAGGAAAAGCAAATTTATTCATTTTTCTTATTAGTGTTTGGTGCATATTCATGTGCTACTCACATTCATATATTAATCTATTCCAAAACTGAGAGCAGTAAGTGTATGCTCTAGGACTGATGGTTGAAAAGAATAAAAACATCAGATGTGCTCTTTGTCAAGCCAGATGTTCAGCACTGCCATGGAAGGAGTGTTAGGGTTAGAATACATTCACACAGGGCCATGCTTTGTCCTTGGGAAATATTCCATATTAGTACAGGCATGCTGGATACTGTGTGATACAGGCAGGGGACTGTGTGATGCACTTTGGGGTTTGTGCTGTTAGGACTCCACTGAGTCTGTCAAACACGGGGGGGATTTTCTGCCAGCTGCAGTTCACAGAATAATTTGCAGTTATTTAGATAAGTTGCATTTCTTGTGATTTACACTGCATTGTCCTCAGCCTGCTCCATGCATGCCCTGTGAGCAGCACTGTGTTACTTCAGGATATCTGTTCCAGAAAAGGAATATTTTCCTCCAAAATGCTGTCCTGCTGAAGTACATGTATTAACCATATATTAATAGAAAGCTATTGTTCATGGTCACAGTGAGTTTTGAGCAAACCAGAGTTCTCCCTGTTCCTTCACTGCTGTCTTTGGTAGCCAGGAAGGCCTTTGCACTTATTAGGGAAGCTTTGTGTTGTCTGTGGTTGTGCTATATGATAGACCAAACCAGAAAAGGTACAAAAAGGTGTGTCTGTTGTGAAAGAAGTTTGGGAAAGGCAAGAAATTGCAAAGGGCTTTGATGTTTAGCTTTATTTGCAAAAAAGCATTTTGCCCGTGTTCTTCTCATGGAAGCAGAAAGCCACACATGAGCTTTGGCAGTGACTCAGCCTGGCTATGCCAGCAGTGCCTGGGGATTCTGTGGAAATGGGAATTTCTTTGCAGATGGAGTGTGCTGCAGCTCCTTCCCAACATGCACCAGACTCCTTTTTTGTCCCAACTGTGCTCCTGGCCTCTGGAAGGTGCAGGCAGGGGCGGTTACTCATTAAGCCTACAAAGGCTCATATCTCCTGCCTAGTAAAGCTCTTTTGCAAATAGTTTCCTGGGCTTCCACTCTAATTGCCACAGAGATTCCAGGCAGATTCCGTCATCCTTGTTTTCTGCCTGACTGGGAATCTGAGAATAAAAGGGTTGATGGCAGAATAATGGGATTGCTGGACAGTGCAGGGCTCAGCAGCTCTCCCCAGCATCACATGAGAGAGGAAGGGAGGGGTGGGCCATGGAGATGATGCTGGGAAGAGAAAGGGCTGCTTAAATCCCTGAGTACCCTCCCTCCCCCTGCAGCACTGCCTCTTAAAAGAAGACTTAGAAACACTACAGTCTTTGGTGGGAGGAATTTGGGGGAGGTCAGGGCAGGGGCAGGCTTTTGTAAACCAAAGTCTCCTATAAATCCCTTTCAGGTCCTGAAGTCGGTGTCTCCACCTTCAGGTACAAAGAGCCTGAGGAGCTGATGGGGCAGAGTTGATAGAGCACCACTGACACAGATTAACTACCAGGGGTGGATAAGGTGCGCCAGAGCAAGGCAAACGTGCCCAAAACTGGGCCAGGATAATGCTGGCACCAGTGAGAGGTCAGCTGGGGAGCGGTGCTGAGGTGTGTGATCCTGGCCAGTCCTTAGCATGGAGCATGGCAGGGTAAAGCAACATTCCTCAGGGAGCAGGGGAGGCTGAGGGAGCTGCAGGGATTTGGGATCCTGCTCTCTCTCCACCTGCAGCTTTGTGGGGTTTACAGAGACTGAGGCCTGTCACTGCCTGGGCCACAGCTACATAGAGAGGGCAGCAGGAAGGGTGAAGAGCTGCTTGCCCAAAGGCTTCGAGTGATGGCTTGACTTCCAGCACCAGGGATTATCTCACCAGTAGCAATTTCTCAGGAGCATTTGCTCCTTCATGAGCTTCATTTCTGCTTTGAGACCATTTTTCATAGACATTTTCCAAACATCTGCTATATAGTTGTTTGCAGAGTTACTTCCAAGTCTGGATGTTTCATAACAGTTATACAGGAATCAGGCTGGGATATCTCTGCCACACAGCTTCTCTTATTTTTCTTGGAAAAGCTCTGCCCTCAGAAGGCCACAGTGGGATGAGGTGCTAATGACTGCTGCCTTTGTGGAAGGCAAAGTTCTCTGTTTCCACTGCCTTTGTCCCTTTATTTAATTTTTGGTTGGTTTTGGTTTATGTCTTTTGGAAAGTGCTTAATTGTGGCATTGAATCCAGGACATATATCCTAATTCTAACATAAAGGCCGTTATCTCCTGTCCCCTGGGCTGTCCTGCCCTTTGGCCAATCTGCCCCTTGTTTTACAAAGTAAATTTCAAATTTCTTTTGGAAAAGAAATGAGGATTCCTCCTTTTGTTCCATTCTGCTCCATTTGAAATATCTATGTTGAACTTTTTTTTTAAATATCGTGTATCCTACTTAATCTCATTTATATGAACTAAATTTGCAGTTCAGTGGGCACGTCCCATCACATTTCCGGGTGGCGGAGTTGCTTAATGGGGCAAGAGCCTTTTAAACCCTGCCTTTGAGGGGACAGCAAGGCATTGTGGCTCGGTGTGAATTAGCTGATCACATCCAAATGCTCCCAGATTTAGGGAAATCTGGTCTCAACATTAGTTCCTGGTTATCTGGTTGTTAGACTTGGTGTTTTGGCTCAGCAGGTACTGATCCAAAATGCATCAGCACAGTGATCTCAGCAGTCTCTGCTCTTCCTTGCTAAAAACGTCCTACTGTGTAAATTTACATGTCTAACATGAGGAGAGGGTGAGGGTCAGTGGTTATCAACCTGAGCTGCCTGATGTAATCAGAGACTCTGTGAAATGTGCCCCTTTGGATTTTGCCTTGGGTTATTTATGGGAGCATCTTCAAATCACTTCTGAATTTGCTGAGAAAAAATTGTATCCCCAGAAGGAGCAGCTGGGACATCCAGAGCTGCAGCCAATACCTGAACTCATCCTGCCTCTCTGGATTTCCAGGCACAAATGCTGTGCCCTGCCAGTGAAAGGGGTCATGGAATTTTACAAGTTAATCTTGTGAATGGATTTAAGGTGATATGTGTCACTGCTCTCAAAGTGACTCATGGATGAATAAGCACAAGTAAAATAGTTGGTTTGTGAGTGTCTCCTAAAAAATCAGGTAATTGGTTACCCAAATTGGCAAGAGATTCTTGATGCTCCCAAATGAAGGGCTGTTGTCTGCTTTATAGTAAATGTTTGATTCTCCAGTAGCATCCTCATCTCCTGGCTAGTGCAGCCCTGTGGAGTGTGGAATTTAGCTGGGCAGTCTCCAAGCTGTACGTGGGGATTGGCAGAACTTTTTTCTTTAGAGCTGCAACTAATGACTTACAAAAAGTCTCTTTTCTCATCAGGAACTTCATACTCTGAAAATGACAGTGGCTGTTCCTCCTCCCCATGTGAGAATGGGGGGAGCTGTAAGGATTTGGAAGTGGGTTACCAGTGCACGTGCCCTGTGGAGCCTGTAGCTTACACGGGCATAAACTGTGAACTCCTCTATGATGCTTGCATTGAACACGGCTGTCCTGCCCACATGACGTGCACCCGGACTCCAGGACTCCTGCAGTATGACTGTGTGTGCACAGCTGGCCCTGCAGGTGCTGCCTGTGACAGCGTTGATGAGTGCGAGAGCAGCCCCTGCACAGACCCTCGATTCGAATGCGTGGATAGCCCAACTGGATACACCTGTAGATGCCAGCCGGGCCCCGCTGGAGAAGGCTGCCAGGCAGAAAGCTCCGTGTGCTCCAGCCACCCCTGCCTGAACAACGGCACGTGCGTGGCGGCTCCGGGCGGGTACCGCTGCCTCTGCCGGCCCGGCTTCAGCGGGGCCACCTGCGGGGACGACATCGACGAGTGCGCGTCGGGGCCCTGCAGGAACGGGGCCATCTGCAGGGACAGCGCGGGCGAGTACAGCTGCTTCTGTGTGCCCGGCTTCCAGGGCTCCAACTGCGAGATCGACATCGACGAGTGCGCGTCCCGGCCCTGCCGCAACCACGGCACCTGCCTCAACCACATGGACCACTACGAGTGCCAGTGCGCGCCCGGCTATGCAGGTACGGCCGGCCCGCCCTGCCGCCGCGGGCCTCCGGGGCTCGGGAGCTGCCTCGCTGCCTCGCTGGGGCTCTGTATTCCCGCAGCGGCTGGGGGTGGCAGTGAGTAATGCTCTAGGGCTGCTGGCAGCAGCTTCCAGGCAGTGCTTGAGGCCTTGAATTCCATGTGTGGTGTAGGTGTTGAGAGACAGGGATCCAAGAGTGGACTGTCTGAGACTGGACACAGGTATAGGCACAAAGTAGCTGTGATTAGTTCTCAGCATAAAATTAAGGGAGATTACATAAAAAGATATTTATCACCAGGAAATGGATGCTTAGAGGTATAGCTTAGCTCTGATGATCTGGCGTGTAGTTCCTTATCCTGTCCAGCAGGATTTTTTCCAAGGGAAGTGGTCGTCTTTTGGAAAAAAGTGTTTTTAGCTGGAGCTTTCCAATTCTTTCATGCCTGGCAAATGTTTATTTAGCATATGATTTAAGTGTTTCTCTTTTGTGCATCTGTGTTAATGGTGACTCAGAGAGGAATCCACACCTGTGAGTTATCTGTGAGGGAGGCAGTGGGGGCCTCTCTTTCCCCCAAGCCCTGCTTATCAGAGTGGAAAGGGGTGGAATGTGTCCATCTCTGCCTGGTACCACCTCGCACATGAACTTTCTCACCCTTCCTCCTGTTCACAGAGGAAAGTGTTTAAGGAGTTGAGTTGCTGTGAAGGAATGCTGCTGATTACCATTGGAATGAGGAGAAGTTACAACATTAGGAATGTAGTCCCTGATGCTGACTCACTCTCTGATAAAAACGAAGAGAGATGAAGGAGAAGCAAGACAGATTTTTTTATGTGGGCCCTAAGGTTGCTGGTGATTTTGAGTATCAAGCATAATTCTGTCTTTGCGAATCAGTTTCTTTTTTTATCTTTATGCTGAATCCTCAATTCAGGATTGTGGGATTCCCTGCCAAAGGAGCGATAAAGTGACCCAGGCAGCTGGAGGAGTTTGTTGTGCTTCAAGTTATTCTGATGTCAGTCATGAGGCTTAGCCTTGGGATTTAATTCTTCATCCAGAGGTTTGAGCACCATTGGCTGGCAAGGCCAGGTCGTTTCCTGGTGCTTGCAGCTGGAATTTGGGTGAAGGAAGTTTTGTGTGGGTATTGAGGGGTTTGAACCAGATTAGGGGGCCCACATTCCGCCAGGATTAGGATGGCCATGCCCACTCTGTGGAGGAGTGCCCCAAGGAGGGCAGATTAGATGGATTGATAGGTGCCACTGAAATGAGTGAGGTTTGGAGGTGATGCCAGGCCACAGGCCGCTCAAAGAGGTGGAATATGGATTAGATAATTGCATAGAAATCTTCCATGAGGACTTGTTCTGTCAGGGAGGTTGGGACTTTGTACCAAACAAGGTGTTACTTGCTGTGACCAGTAGTGGAGCTAACATTGTATTTCTAATAGCATTTCCCAATAAAATCACTTCCTAACATCAGGGTTTTTGCACTACTTAAGTGCTTTTTTTCCTGGGTATCACAAAGCAAGATATAAACAATTGAAATAAATGGAATTTATTTTCAGAGAAGCAGATAGAGATTACTCTGGTAGCCAGCTGGGGTTGATAACTGATGACATAACAAGACAACTCATGCGATTTAATCTCACAATTCCAGGCGGGACTTATACACTTCTGTGGATTTGTAACACAGATATTTTTCTGTTTTTTTAACAAAGGTGTGAACTGTGATACTGAAATAGATGAATGTGCTTCAGACCCTTGCCAGAACGGGGCCCTGTGCAATGATCATGTTGGGTTCTACACCTGTACCTGTGCACCAGGTTATCGAGGAACCCGGTGCGAGGTGGACATCAATGAGTGTGAGAGCCAGCCATGCCAGAGCAATGGGACGTGTCATGACCTCATTAACAGGTGAGAAACCAGTGGTGGGGGGCAATTAGACACCAGGACTGATCTAAAGGTCTACTCAGTGTGGCCTGTGAAAATCAGAGTAGAAAGCTGTGGGGGGGAATTGGATTTAGTGTTTTGTACATTGAGTGGCAGTAACAATGATATGTGGCAATAAGGGGAAAGCCCCCTCCCAGCAGCAGAACTCCAGGGGTGCTTAAAGGAAGGGAGGAACAAACACAGAGCAGTGGTTTGCAGAGCATGAACAGCACAGGGAACTGCTGAGAACATACCTGTGTGTCTGAATTTACCTTTCCATGGGTAAGGTGCGAGTACAAGTGGTGTGAGCATTGACAGCTGAGCTCTTTGGCTCATTCCTCACCTGGGGCTCTGCTGTCCAAGGCTGAGCTGATGCCTTGCTCTGTTTGGTGCCCCACAGCTATCGTTGTGACTGCAGTGACACCGGCTTCGAGGGGACCCACTGCGAGCTGGACATCCTGGAGTGTGCCTCTGACCCCTGCCACAACAGTGCCACGTGCCTGGAGGGAATCAAGGGCTACAGCTGTGCCTGCTGGCCAGGTGGGCTGGGGCCTCTCTGCTCGTGTGGTGTGCGGGCACACGGCCGTGGCCATGGACAGCACACGCTTGATTGCTGTGTTGGAGAAGTAGAGAATTAATGACCATACTGCATGCCCCCTTGTGAGTTTTCATTGTCTGGAACAGTGATGCTGCACTGCTGCCCTTTACAGTCATCCCAAAATCCAGCTGACCTGCAAAAATCACCCCAATTCCCCACCATAAAGTTTTCTTTCTGTTTTCTGACATTTTCCATCATGAGTTCCTCTAGCATGAGGTGATGCTTTCTTGTAAATTGATGATTATGGTTCCTGTATTTGACATAGGGGAGAAATTGAAGGGCCCAGGAACTGTCTGCTAGATGAGATTTGGGGGTCTTATTCCCTCCTTTGAGTCAACCACAGCATTTGGGAGCTGAGCTCCAGTGAAGTTGTGCAGATGCTGACAGCAGTGTCTCATGGCAGGTTACACTGGGCAGCACTGTGAGGAGGATGTGGATGAGTGTGTGACAGAGCCCTGTCACAACGGTGGCCTGTGCCTGGAGCGCTCCAACCCAGCCCATTACGGGACACAGCCCCACTTCCCCAGCAACTTCAGCTACAGCCAAGCAGCTGGGTTCCTGTGCCAGTGCCAGCCAGGCTTTACAGGTGAGCTGCACAGCAGATGTTCATCCTGTCTGCACTGGGTGGTGCTGCTGTTTGAGGAGATGGGCGATGTTATATCTGCAACAGAAATCTCCTAAGGACTGGTACTTCTGGAGGGCTGGCAGCCTGATGCATCAGGAATGTGCTTCTGTTCCCATTACAGACAGCTGAATGTCATTCCCTGTCCAAGACTGTCTCCAGGCTGAGGCAACAGCCTGTGCACTTCCCCATGCTGCCATGAATGCCTTCTGGCTATGCAGGTGCCATGGTGTTTTCCTTTGTCAGTCTCTCATGCATATGGCAGGATTCTTCCCTAGGGACATCTCTGAAATTCCTCATCAGAGGAAGCTAATTCCCTGGAGTCACAGATTACTATTCTAGGTGTTCTCTTGGTGAGACTACTCTCATGGCAGCAACTGTATAATCCAGGTGGGACAAGAGGAGTTTCTTGGTATGGAGCTCTTGGAACTAGAAGCTCTGTGGATGTTCCACTGAAATATCACCCTTTCCATGGATTGGCGAGACGTGTAAAATGCTGGATTTAATAGCTAAGGAAATTCCCTAGTGGGAAGGCATAAACAATAATACTTTATTATTTTATGAGAGAAATATGAGTGTTTGGTCCACTGTTGCACAGATGGGAATGGTTCAGAAGTTCTAATCTTGCCAGTGTTTGGAAAATCATTTCATACTTCATTGGCCCCCATTGTTCCGTGCTGGTGTTTGTGTGCCAGTGCCTGCAGAGACATGCTAGACTTCAAGGAATTATTTTCCATTTTTAGGTTAAAGAAAAGAAGTGCAAAACTTAAGACTGCAGTTGTCATTTTTGTTTCAGTGCTGCACAAGTGCACTTCTGAGGTGTGTTTGTGTTTTCACTTTCCAGGGGACACCTGCTTTACCAACATTGATGAGTGTGAGTCCCAGCCCTGCCAGAATGGAGGGCTCTGCCAGGACCTGGTGAATGGCTTCCTCTGTCAGTGCCCACCTGGTTATTCAGGTAACCTGGGGAAGGGGTGGCTGGAATCAGAGCCTTCTGCTTGGCTAATGCTGAACTGCTGCATTACTGCCTGGCTGCAGGATTCCAGGATGAGAGGGCAGGACCGAGCTGGACTGGGTGTGTGCTGCAGGATGTCTGCAGTTCAGGGTCCAAAGCTGTGTGAATGTAGGCAAGTAAGTTGATAGACCATGAACGAGATTTGGAGACATAGGATCAACTGCACAGAGTCTAAGATTAGAGTATCCAGGACATCTGTATCCTGGTGAAAGTTACCTGGGAGAACTGTGGGGGTTTCTATAGATGCATGAAATATATAGAAAACCAGCCTTTAAATAAAAGAAGGGATGTTTAGCGTTCTAAGTGTCACAGATTGGCTCACCAGCACATTAGCATCTGTAAAACATCTCCATTCACTAACACCCTGGGATGATAAGAGCCAGCTATCTTTGGCTGAAAGCAGCGATCTGCTATGTTAGGAGGTCAAAAGGTCTTTGTGATGTGAGCAAAGGAAGCCTTCTCTGTTTACAAGGGAATGAGGAGTCTGGATTCTTCCCCACATGCCCTGCCTGACCCTAAGGGTTCAGTTTGCTGGTTGAGAATCTGCGAGATGGTGAATGTTAGCCCTGTTGGGAAGGTCCTGTGCTAACTGGTACTAAACCTCATCTTCCTTTAAAATATTCGTTCTCAATCTGCTTCATCTTTAAATTCCACATGTGTTGGGCAGTTTAACACCAGAATAGTTTATAAGAAACATGATCCCAGCACAATCCTGGATTTCTGGATTTTAGATGAGAGTAAGTTCTCCACAGTGTTACCAGGCTGCCATCTCGTGGGAAAAAGAAACACTTGAAGCCCGAAGAAAACCCTGTCCCTTAAGTTGCAACAGCAGGTAACAACATTCCAGAGACTCTCTCAGGCCTTTATGGCATGGGAAAATTTTCTGGTTTCCTTCTGTGGTTACAGTGGTTGAGCTGTGTTGGTTTAATTCTGTCCAGCTCTTTCCTGGGAAGAGAACATTCCCAGAACATAAAATCAGCTTCTAGTTAACACCTTCTGTAACTGGGCTGAATTATTTGTGGGGTTTTCTGGCCTATCTCATTTGCTAATTTAGGCCAGATCAAGAAAAATTTGCTTTTGTAGATAAGGCCTTTGAAAATGAGCTTTCATCTAAGCTCGTTATCTCTGCTTTCTGGGGCAGTTACAATGCTCTACTCTGAACTGAGATCTTGTCCAAAGAGGTGGTTTAAAGTCTATCCTTCTTGTCAGAATTCCCACTCACATCTTTGCCCTGTTCTCTTTTCCTCCTGCAGTGCCCCAGCACCCACAGAGAGCTCAGAATTTCATTGTACTTTGCCAAACTGTGGATCTGTTTAATCCTTTCCAATTCTTAGCGTGCTCATGGGCAGAAAAGCTGACAGACCCATGGGCTGATGGGCAGAGGAGTGCTAGAGTTCATTCTGTTGCATCAAATTTGGGTTCATTAGTACTTGAAGGGGATTAGAAGCAGGTTGCTCTTCTGGATATGATTTTGGTAAAGGACTTTGTCTCAGCTGGGGTAGTTCTGACACATCAACCCAGCAAAAGGCTGGGAGCAGTCTGTGAGATCAGTGAGTGCGTGTGGAGGCGTGAAGCTGACAGGGAAATAATAGCAATTAATCTCCCCTCCTTTGTCAATTAATCCCAGTACAGTCATGCTGGGTAAACAGCTTATTACTTCATATTAGGATCACAGAACAACTTTGTGAAGCTTCCCATAATGTTTCTCTTCAAAACACATTTCTGTGGCAGCTTAGATCTGCCATGAACTTGGGTTTAAGCTGCCTCCGCTGATTAAAGTGAACTTGCTACTCTGATGAAGAATGCTTTCTTGGGGCGGCAGGGGTTCCTTCTGTGTGTTTGCTTCTTCAGTCTGAGGAATTTGGGGAGTGTTGGGATAACAATGCAAGTCAGGAGAAATTCCTTCTTTGCAAATTAACTGCTTCAGTGCTTTCAGTGTATTGCAGGCAGATGAACCTTCTCTCTGAAATGCAGTTGTTGCAAAAGTGGTGCCTGATTCCTGAGAGAACAACCTAACAGATCCTGAAGAGTCTCTTCAGCACATGGTTTGTGCTTTAGCAGAGGATATAGGTACCCTGAGAGGATACGAGAAGTACAAATCAAAAGATTGCATGGGTACTAAATGAGGTGCGAAGGAGAGGGAATCTTGCATGCTCTTGGAAATTATGTCAACTGTGGTCAAGAGACAAAGCATATTAGGAAAAGTCTGTCTTTTAGGGGAAAAGAAATCAGACAAAATGAATTCTGAATTAATTTTTTTTTCAGAAATGGTTTCAGTCCATCAGGTATTTATTAGGCAATAGGTTAGGCCAGGACGAGAAAAAGACAGGCACCTCCATTTGACATGGACACTGACTTTTAACCTGCAAAAATGTTATCACTGAAGTTTGGATCATTCATTCTTTAGAAGCTTTTAAATGGCCTAAGTGCTCCCACTGGAGCTAAAGCTGTGCTCAGGCAGAAGAGGCTGTGTCCTGCAGCAGGCACTGTGGCACTGGCAGCCCCTGCCATCGCAGCCATCCAGCCCGAGGCACTGGCACCTTGTGATCATGGGAACATTCTGAGTTCTTCTGCAGGTGGCTGAGGAACAGTTCTCCTTTCATGAGAAATCAGAAGGTGATGGGTGTGAATGTGTCCCAGTGTAATTGGAGAGCTTATTGACCATCTCACTTTGTTCAGCCATAATGTCTTGTCTCCTTAAAGAAGTAGAAACCTTCTGTGCAACAGCTATAAATGGTGACTCTGTAAAGGTGCCAGCCCAGATCAAATGGGCTTGAATTCCTGGGTCATGGGTCAGGAAATAAATGGGAGATGCTTCTTCCTTCTAACCACCTTTGGATAGATGTAATTTTTTTGTGCAGGTATTTCTTAAGTCAGATTTGTTTTAGAGACAGAGCCTCTAGAGCAAGGGCAGCTAAAAGGTTAAGATAGTAAAGAGATTAGAGGCCTGTTCCACCTTCAACCAAATCCCTTTTGGTAAATATAGCTGAAGGGAGCTAGGCAGCACTTGGTGAGGCTCCCCCCCTTCCCTTCCGCTCCACGTTTCTTCTCCCTGCTGGATCACAGCTCCATGTTAATCAGACCTTTTGACTTCCCTGTCATCTGACCAGAAGGCTGCGAGTGCTGCAGTCCAGAGCCTGCTTGTGCCTGGTGCCAGGTGAGAGCAGAATCTGTGCTGGGTGCATTGGGGTGCGATGGATTTCTAGGCAGTAGTGTCCAGATAGACTCTGTGTGTGTTTATGGAGATAAATGTGTGGGTGCATAAACAAAAACAGGCACCTTTTTGAAGACATTGAATGTTCTGCAGTCT
Organism: Fringilla coelebs; assembly: GCF_963513975.1. NCBI lineage: Eukaryota > Metazoa > Chordata > Aves > Passeriformes > Fringillidae > Fringilla > Fringilla coelebs. The sequence continues at coordinate 11,056,794 of NC_140047.1, forward strand.
TCACAGTTGTTACACTTTATTGTTGCAGTAGTGGCTGAATGTGCACAACTGCCTGTTTGTTTTCTCCTGAGCAATAGCAGAAGGGTCAGAGTAGCTAACAGAGACAATGTTCCAAATCTGTGCTGGGATAGGTCTGTGTGTGCACAGGTCTGTAGCTATCTGAGAAGTTTTGACTCCAAACAAACACTCACCATATCCCTCCCACTTCAAGTATCTGTAAAAGTGACTGGCATGTTTGGATTGAGTAAAATTACAAAAGTGAAATGGCTAGGGGAGTTGTTGGAATGCTTTTTAAAATATCTTAGTGATACTGCTAATGGAGATTCCAGACAATGACTTGTGGGAGGTTTTGTTTGCTTGGACCTGACATTGATACAAACAGAGACTCCAAGTTTGGGGAAAGGCTCTCAGATAACATTTCTTCACAGAAATAAGAAATTTCTCTGGGTCCTTACAACACAAAAATACAACTCTGCCTCCAGAAATTTTGTAATAGGAAAATAGCTATATTAAAAAGCAAAATAAAAACAAACCCCAGATTCATAGAGGAAGAAGGAGACTGCAACAGCTAATTTAGTAAGGTGGCTAATGAGGAAAGAGAGAGTTTTGATTGTGTACTGCCGTGTCTGAACCTGTACATTCAGCATAATGCAGGGAATTTCTTTCCATCCAGTTTGGCTTCAGGGAAACAGACCATGGTCATTAAAACCTGAGACTTCTCTTAGTGAATACAGCAGAGTGGAAAGGTCTGTGCTCACAGATCACTGCAACAGGGAGAAGGAAAACTGCCTGATGGACCCTGAGTCCCTCAGTAGTGAATGTGCAGCAGGGCCCGGGTTCACTCTGCATTTGGAGCTCCCCTTGTTCCTATGGTTTAGATATTGCACAATGGTGGAAATGCAGCTTTTTGGCTTAGCCTGTGAAAAGAACATTTTGGCCTTATTCACGGACTTTGGCAGGTCCACCTGGAGCGCGGCAAGGGCAGGAGATTGTCTCCTGGCTTTGCCCTGCTGAGCTGAGGCTGTGGCACTGCTGGGCACTGCAGGAGGCAGGGAGCAGGAATATGCTGGAGCACACATTCCTGGTGTCAGCACGGACAGGGGCCAGCTGGGAGGGTCAGAGCCAGAGCTGCGCTGGATTAGACCTGGCGCAGGGCAGGGCTCTGCTCCCCCGGCTCTCCCGCTCCAATCCCTTCTCGTGGGACTGGCACCAGCGAGCGCCTGCACACACTGCCCTGGCAGCCCAGCCTTTTTTGTCATCCCTCCCCCCCTTCACCCCCATTTTTTTCCCTTTACTGTCACCAATGTGCACAAGGAGTCGGCCATGAAATCTGTGCTGATTGGCGTGATCCTGAGGGGAATTTTTCTGCTGGCAGGTAATGAGATGTGTACAGTGCTTGCAGTGTGTCCTGCCTGTGTGCGTGCCCAGGGCAGGGGGCTGGGTGTGTGATGAGTGGTGGCTGGAGGCATGAGGAGGAACCAGAATTGATTAGAAAGGAAGAACGTTTTTATTTTGAAGAGACCTAAAGTTTTGGTTTGGAAACTTTAAGGAGAGGAATTTCCTTGTTGCACGGGTCTGGCTGGCAGCTCCACAGTCCCCGTGCTGCAGTTTTGCCTTGTGGTGCAGCGTCAGAGCCTCTGAGGCACCGGGTCTGTGCCCAGGTGAGCTCTGGAGACACACAGGTGCCCCCTGGCTACTTCTGGGAAACGTTAGTTTTGCTTTTTACTGGTGTTTTTGCAGTTTTCATTTTTCCTTTATTGATTGAAAGCTGCCTTATTGAGAAGTGGGTTTTGTGGCTGTAAGTCAGGACAAACCCTTTGGTGGTCACTGCCTTCCCCAGCTCCTCCCGCCCACTCGCCCCGAGCGGCAGAGCAGGGGTTGCCATGGAAATGGCAGTAATTGTGCAAATATAATTGTGTCAGGGTCCGTTTGTTGCGGCTAATTCTCTGCCTACCCCCTCTCCCTCCCCTCCTTTTTCCTTTTGATAATCATAATACAATCCCTAATTAGGATGCAGCAGGGAAAGGTCGTTAGGAATTCAGTTGCCTTAAGGAGAGGGCAAGGCCATGCTGGCTGGGCAGCCCTGCTGAACTCCCGTGTTTCAAGGAATACCTTGTCCTTCAAGGTTTTTTGATATCTGACAGCTAAATTAGAATATTTCACTTCATTTGTGCTTATTCTTTTAACATTTTATGTATCTGTTGAAGTATATGATTCTTACACTGTATACAATGACTCTTTGCTTATTTATAGCAGCCAGTAAATCATTCCCTCCATTTAGGCAGTGGTGAGCTGTGTGGATTTAATCACACTTGCATCTACGAAACAGGACTGTTCCCACCACAGCAGTAACACTGAACGTGGGGAAGGATTTGTATTTGAATATTTGAATATACTGGAGGCTGTGAAACTCAGCCACTTCTGAGTGTTTCTGACCCAGTCCCTGTGGGTTGGTGGCTTGGGGCTGTTACCTCAGACACTGCTGAATTCACGGAATGTTTGAAATCCTTGACTCCAGATAGCAACCTTTTAGATACCACTTGTCTGATTTTCAGATAACAAGTTCCACTGCTTTGCTATTGTTAGTCTTTAACTAGATAAGGAACTCATTAAACGTTTGAAAGTCTCCTAATGATGTAATGAATCAGATTGGTTGCTTTTACTATTGAGGACTCAAATAAAAGTAAACATTTCAACTATGAAATTTAGAGCGAACAGAGGAGAGTACTACTTGTTTACAAGGAGAATAACTTGGTTTTGTTACTTGTTTTTTTTTGAACAGAGTCACATCTCCCAATTTATTTTTTTTAATAAACCCAAAAAGAGATGCCTGTGCTGCTCTTAGAAAAAACAATTAGTGTTGAACAACTTCTTTATATCTACTTCCCAGTGGGTCTACAAAGACACAACTGCCCATGTCTTGGAGAAGATTGGAATAACAGATATCTAGGAAATGATCTGTACTTTTGGAAACTGCAGTGATATAGCTCCAGATAACTGCTTAGTAAGTCTTCCAGGAAAAAAAAATTGTCATTAGCCAGATTTTTAGAACTCTTGTGCAAACTACTTCTCACCTAATTCAAACAATCAATCTAAGAAATCAAACCAGCTGCATCCCTTGGGAAAGCCTGGTGTTTAATCAGCCCCAGCCTGGGGCTGTGCACCCACCCTGGGGACTCACGTCCCACCTGGTGTGAGGCACTGGGGGCTGGGGGACAGGAACAGCCCAGGCAAGTGCTCCTGCTGCCGTGAGAGAGCTGAGACCTGCTCAGGCTGGGAATGTGGAATGGGAAAATGGGCCTCTCCTGCCTCCCAGCCTTCTCAGAAATGCAAAAATTCACGGCATCTCTCCTTTTGTTATCCAAACCAATGTTATCTTCCCCTCATTGTCTTGGTAAATATCAGCAACTCTGATCTGAAACAGCAGCATCTCTAGGATTTGGGACTGTACCAAACCTCTTTCCTTATGCAACAGCCTCTCCCCTTAAATCTGACTGCACACTTGCCTCCTGCAGCTTGGACAGCCCTCCAAGAAAACCCACCCCGTCTTCTCCCAAACTGGGATTCTCCAGGCCCAGTGATGTCCCTTATACTCTATTTATTCCAACATTCCTTCATAGCTTTGTGCTGCAATCTTAATTCTGTCCCTGCTGTTCCTTTGCTGAGCAAGCCCAACAGTAAGAGGAAGAAGGCTGTGCTGAAGATACTGTTGCTTACAGAACAGCTCTGGCACATCTGGAAAGCGCAGAACTAGAGCCTTGCATTTCTTTTTCAGTGCTTCCCAGAGCTCTGTCCCTACACTGGCACAATCTGATAGTTTGGAGCTGGAAGCTGGTGCTCATCTCTCTGCAGAGCTCAGGGGACAAACCATCACTACAAATAGTCAAGAACCTGTGTCTTTGCTAAGTTTTTATTTTTAATCACACATCAAGTCCAGCTCCAGTGCTCCTAGTGCCCCATCTCCCCTCATCTCTCTGCTCCAGGCAGCTCTCTAATCTCTTTGACATGCACATTCTGTCTAGTGGCTTTTCTTTACAAATGTCCTTTGTGTTTTGATTCCCCTCCTTTGTGTGTGAATTCCTTCTTTTTCTTCCTGCTGCCCTCGTTGTGCTTGCTGGCTGGATCGGGTGTAATGCTATTAGATTGGGATAATCCATGCTTGGTTTATCTGTGGGACTGTCTCTGAAGATTAGTGAAAACCGATGTTATAGGCTAGATAAAGTGAACTGGTTCAGGGCTCTTCTGTCAGTCTGGGATGCTCAGGAAAATGACAGCAGATTTTCATTAGCCAGATTCGGTAATTTACTTGAGCCCCGTTGGGATCCATGTGCTGCCAGGAGACAGAATGGCAGTGCAGGACCTCACCCAGTTCATTTCTGCAGGACTGGGCAGAACTGAAATCAGCTTAGTGCCAGCATGGCAGACTGCCTATGGAGCATGTTGTGTTTGTTGTTTGGTAATGAATTGGGTTTTGTGAGTTTTACAACTGGTGGGTCGTCTTGGAATTGGATTTTTTTAACTGAGGCTTTCCAGTAACTAAATCTACTAAGAAAAAAGCATAAATTCCTTGTCTGTGCTATATTGGTCCTTCCATACCTTCTGCATGTTGAGCTTGGGACAGGACAGCAGTTGGTGGGGGGATTTGGGCTGACAGGCCAACGCTCTATAAATAGCACCTGGGGGGGAACAGAAGTTTGATTCTTGCTCTTGCATCATGAGCAGGACCCTCTGAGTGAGTGTGGGGCTCCTCACTGGCAGCTGCTCCCTGGAGAGAACTAGGGAGAGCTCTGCCTGGCAGGCTCTGGGAGGGCGTCCCAGTCCCACGGCGAGATCCCATCTCTAAATCTCTTTCACAGGTGTGGAATGTGCTGTTAACATCAATGAGTGTGAGGAGGGTCCCTGCAAGAATGGAGCTGTCTGTGAGGATGGCATTGCTGACTACTCCTGCCACTGTGCCCCTGGCCAGGATGGCATTACGTGGGGAGGGAAGAACTGCTCTGTCCAGCTCACTGGGTGCCAGACGCACGACTGCCAAAACGAGGCCTTGTGCATCCCAACCTACCAAGCTGAGAGCCACGGCCACCTGTGCCAGTGCCGGCCTGGTTTCTATGATGCCACGTGCTCGACACCAACAACGTTTTCCTTTGCCTCCAGAGGGTATCTCCTCATTGAGCTGCCCGAGAACAGTGAGAGCGGGAGGGGCACAGGAGGAGCCAGCGTGTCCCTCCGCTTCCGAACCACTTTGCCCAGCGCTGTCCTTTTTTACCGAGGCCACGAAGCTGAGTACTTGTTCCTGGAGCTCTTGGATGGCATCCTGCATGCAGAGCTGAAGAGGGAGGACATTGGGTACCCGCTGCTCCTGAAGGGGCTCAGAGTGGACGACGGCCAGTGGCATAAAGTGGAAGTTGTTGTGCACAGCACGGTGCAGCTGAAGCTCTGGCACAGCTCTTGTGAGGCTGGGGTCTGCCTGCAGAGCTCTTCTGTCTCACCGGGCACTGCTGTGATCCCACAAGCCTTCCTGAATCTGTATATTGGAGGCGCTGAGGATCCGATGGCCAACAACACACGGAGCCAGCAAGGCTTTGTGGGCTGCCTGGAGGACTTGCAGGTGGACGCTGAGGCCGTGCTGCCGGCGGATCTGGCGCTGGGGGAGTCGTCCCCGGTGAGGCCGGGCTGTGACCGCACCGAGTGGTGCCTCTCCCAGCCCTGCTTCCACGGAGGGCTCTGTGTGGACCTTTGGGCCACCTTCAGGTGTGACTGTGCCAGGCCCTATGAAGGCCCAGATTGTTCATATGGTAAGTGCTGTGGGATTGACACCTGCCAGCTCCACAGGTACTGGAGAAGCTTGGATGTTAGCACTGGAAACAGGACTTACCATTTGACTAGGGGGAAAAATAAAGCAAAAGCCTCTGTGAATAAAATTCTCATTGATCCCTTTCCTGTGTTAGCTCCTGCAGGAATGACTGTCAGTTTTGTGGTGCAGATTATTCCTGGTAGAGCCAGAGACTCCGACATCACCTTTTAACAGATCTGTGTGAATGCAGAGGAGCAGGGAAGTTGTTTTATTGTGACAAGTTGATCTTGAGCTTCTGAGTTGAGGATGAATAGGAATATATTGCTTTGTTGAAGGAAGCTCTTTGACAATTTTGAGTTAAAATCATGTGTATTTGCAATTTTTGCTTCTGTAAGGCTTGCATTAGTATCGGGGTTTTTTTCAACTCTTCTGAGCTCTAAATATGACATGTACTGTTGTTACCAAATTTACAAATTTTAAAAGCAACTCTGTATCTCAGAAGTCCTTGAGTAAATCTGCTGGATTGGCAAGGGCTCTGCTAGACCTGTATTTCACTATCATGGTACTTGGATACTTGAATTTGTGTCCTCCAGAGGAAGCAAGGACACATTCACCTACTTCTTAGTGTCACAGACCTGTGGGGAGGAGCATCATTACCCTGGCACACATGGAAAACATTGAGAAGAGACCTTTGCCCCATTCCTAAGGAGCTGCATCCCCGTGCCAGCTGCATTCCCTTCATCTCTGAGCTGAAGTTTGTTTCTTTTCTCTTTCAGAGCGCCCAGCAGCAACATTTGGCCTAGAGAATTCCACCAGCTTTGCCTCTTTGACCCTTTCTGACAGCCTTGGTGCAGACTTCAACCTCTCCTTTTTCCTGCGGAGCCGGAAGCCCGATGGTTTGTTACTGCAGGTCTGCAATGGGACAGGCCCCTGCCTCACCCTGTACCTGAGGGATGGCCAGCTGAGCATAGAGGTGTCACCTATGGACACTGTGACCATTCCAGGGAATGTGGTTGATGGGAGAAGACATTTGATAGCCCTGTCTTTCCAGGGAGGCTCTGTTGGTGCTCTGCTGTCAGACACGTTCCTGGATTTGGGGCAGCTGCCAGCACAAGCCCTGGGAGCTGGCTCTGAAGTGTTCATTGGGGGACACCCAAACCCCAACAGTGCTGAGCTGTGGGGGGGCTATTTCAAGGGCTGTTTGCAGGACATCCAACTCAACAACCACCAGATACAGTTTTTCCAGGTGAAGAATGACAGTGTGCCACAGGAACTCAATAGGACTCAAACTGGAAACCTTGTGAATGGCTGCATCTCTGATGACACCTGCCAGGTATATGCTGTTGTGTTTGTGTGTGCAGGGCTTCACGGTAGTTCTGTTATTACACAGAAGTCTGACTGTTGCTGATACCAGAAAGAGGAGGTTTCTGATGTATTGAAGAACACATGGTTCTCTGTGCTCTCCCCTCACTCAGTATGCTACATATGATTTAAACACTGTCTTTTCTCAAGCTCCCCTGTAGTTTTTGTGGTTTTAGAACTTGGGCAGTGGCTTTTGTACTGCCCATCTCCACTTTGCTGAGCTTGTGTTCATCTTCACAATTCTACCAAAGTCTCTTAGACCTCAAGGTGAATTACACTTTGCCCCTAAATTCCCCTGTTTTGTTTTTCAGTCTGAGCCATGTCAGAATGGTGGCAGATGCATTGTCACTTGGAATGATTTCCATTGCAGCTGTCCAGCAAATTTCACTGGGAAATTTTGTGAAGAGAAAGTCTGGTGTGAAAGTGACCCATGTCCTGAAGCCACCACCTGCACAGACGTTGTGGCAGGATATGTGTGTAAGTTCTGTTCTCCTGCTTGTGTAGAATCCCCCCGCCCATTCCCTGTCCATAATCAATGTTCCCAGTTTGTGCTGTTGAAAACATACAAACACATGCTGCAAGGAGGACACGGAGTGGTGCCCAGGTACATATTGCTGCAGACAGCATGGGCTTTGTGGGCTTGCCCTGCTTGTGACAGAGCATAGCTGAGGAGTAAAAATTGCTGCCTAAGAGCTGGATGTTATTACAGGAGGTGCGGTTGTAAACAGGAAGAGCTTTAAGGCTGCCAGCAGCTCGCCTGTAATCCTGCTCACACTAAGCTTAGGGATTCTTAGGGAGAGAACCTGCCGGGGTGTGTCATTGGTCTGGCTCAAACAGGACACCAACTGTCTTTGAAATCCCTCGTGCTCTCCCCCTTTATTTATAGGTCTGGCTAATGCAACATTTAATAGTTATGGTGCCATAGAATTTACCACCAACACATCAGTGACCAGAACTCTGAGCAGCTTCCACATGGACTTCAGAACCAGAGATGAAGATGCTGTTTTGCTTCGGGCTGTGGAAGAGGTGGACTCCCTCCAGGTAGCCATTAAGAATTCCTCCCTGCTTGTTGACATCAGAAGTGGGAACAGCATCGAGGGTGTCAGCTTCGTGAGCCAGCAGCCCGTCACGGATGGGGCCTGGCACAGCATCTCCGTGTCCATGGAGGAGCCGGCCGCGCTCTCTTCCCGGTGGCTGCTCCGCTGGGACGGCTCGGTGAACGTGACTCTGCAGGGAAGTGCCGGCAGCCTGGACTTCCTCAAGAACAACGCCTCGGTCGTTTTGGCCGAGAATTTCACCGGCTGCCTGGGCCGGGTGCAGATCGGGGGGATCTTCCTGCCCTTCCCGCCCCAGCAGCCGTACCCGCAGGCCGAGCAGTTCCAGCGGGCCGGCCCGGGCGGCGTGCAGCTGGGCTGCTCCGGGGCCGACGTGTGCGCCTCCGGCCCCTGCCTCAACGGCGGCACCTGCGAGGACCTGTTCGACTCCTTCCGCTGCGGCTGCAGCGCGGGCTGGGCGGGGCAGCGCTGCGAGGCCAACATCGACGACTGCCAGCCCAGCCCCTGCGTCCACGGGGACTGCGTGGATGCCGTGGCAGACTTCCAGTGCGAGTGCTTCCGGGGCTTCATCGGGAAGAGGTGCGACATCAACGTGGACGACTGCGTGCGGCACCAGTGCCTGAACGGAGCCACCTGCGTGGATGGCGTTTACGGGTACTCCTGCAAGTGCCCCCCGCAGTACTCCGGACCTCGCTGCGAGTAAGTGCTGGGGCTGCTTTGATACAGGGGGCAGAGGAGCCTCCAGATAAACTGGACTTTAACTTTGTGACATTTTGGGAAAATTTTTCATTGCAAGCATCTCATAGGTAAAGAACCTAAATTCTGCTGTGACTTGGAAGGTGCTGTCCAGGTCCAGGCCCTCACTGACAGGGGTTCAGCCTCATACAGGATAAGGATCCTTCCTTTCAATGTGGGTTATCCCCGTGCTACCTTTCAGAGCTGGTTGAACGGCACATACTCTGGCCTGTTGTCACTTCCCTCTAGCACTCCCCAAGATGCCCATCTCTCTGTGACTTGATTCCCCTCTGCCATATTCCTATGCTGATTTAAAACAAAACTTCTTGTGCCAGTTCAATGGAACACAGGGTTAAATACTGACATGGCTGCATTTCAGATGTCTGATCTATCCAGGATGATTTTCCTGTTGTTCCTGCTGCATGCTGGGACAGACAGTTACCTGGTACTGGCATTATCCTTCCTGGGGCCTGGCTGTTCTGTTGTAGCAGTGTCCTGTCCCTGCCTATATTTTCATTAGCAAGAACAGGCCTGTCTGAGTACTGATAGAGCTCCTGTCTCTTCCCAGGGCATGATCCAAGGAATACTCTGATGTTATGGATGATTTCTGAGACTATTCCCTTTTTCACTTATGTCAAACTCCTTCCTAGAAATACCAAGTACTGTGTTTTTGACCCTTGCCAGCCCCATTCCCCCTGAGCCCCAGAACACTCTGCCCTTCCCCAGAACCTGAGTGCTCTAAAGGCTGTCCCTTGCTCTCCCAGGTGGCCATTCCCCCCTCAGCAGTGTGGCAAGAACTTCACCTGCTTGAACGGTGGCAGGTGCATCACCGAGAGCTGGGGAGCCAACTGCTCCTGCAGGCCTGGCTTCACTGGAAGGAAGTAAGTGCTGCTTTACCCTCCTCCATGTCCTTGTGCCAGTCAAACAGCTGCTCCTAATGGGAACACGAGCTGTTGCTTGGAGCAGAGGGAGGCTTCAGATCATCCAGCTGCCAACACCAGTTTTCGCAGTGAGAACTGCTTCCAAGTTTTTTCAAGCACACTAGGCTGTGCTGGAGACCGGTGTTGGCCTCAGTCCTACAGAAACCACAACAGGAGGGTTGGTGTGAACAGGAAAGAATTTCAAGTTGTTTGACTCCAGAGAAGGCACCTGGAGAAGCTGCAATGGGCGCTTTTCAAACAAAAGAGGCTTTTGTTTGTGTTCTATGGCACAAGAATATATATGACAATTCTAATACACTCTTCTTTTCCAGCTGTCAAATCAACATAAACGAGTGTGACCCGAACCCGTGCCAGAACGGGGGCACGTGCCAGGACTCGGAGAACAGATACGAGTGCGTGTGCAGCGCCAGCTTCACCGGCGAGCGCTGCGACATCAACGTAAGCACCTGCCCGGCCCCGCGCTCTGCTGGGGCCTTCCTGCACTGTCCTGCCTAAAGCACAGCCGGGCAATCCTGAATGGGTTTTTTTCTCTGCAGTGCTGCTGCTTATTGGTCTCCAGCACATAAAGAACTGCAGTAAATGCTCCTCAGTATCTGCATGTACTGCCGTATGGCTTTTGGGGCTGTCTCTGCACATCTCCATAGATTTCACAACTCTTTGGAGAGAAATCCAACTCCTGCAGTTGACCCAGGTTTCTGGAGAGTGGAATTTAATTTGGTGTTTTATCTTGAAGAGTTACTAAACACCTTCCCTCTCCAAAGATCATCTGAGTAGATATGGATGTTTGGAGAAGGGAATTTGGATAAAGTCAGGCCAAGAGTGGTTCAGGTCTGTGTGAAAATCTGAGTCATGTCCCTGAGCTGCTGCTGCCCTGGCCCGTGTGCATAATCCAAGTGTTCAGGGTGGGGCTGGGATCCTTCCTGGGGGGAGATGGGATCCATGCCCCTGCTTTCCCTGAGAAGCTGTTGCATGGACAGGCAGCTTTTTGGGTAACCTGGGAATGTACTAACCCATCCTGCATGGAAAGGGCTCTGTGCCAGGCGGGGTTTGCTGCTGTTGCTGTTACCTAGGGCTCTAATGCACGTGCCAAGGTCACCCTGACATTTCTAGTTTGCATGCACAGACTCCTTCAGGCATCTCTATCTCCTCTGTCCCAGGACAGTTCTGTGGATTCCTTGTATTCATTTTCATCACCCTCCCCTTGTTTTTCTTCACTCTTTCCTTTCCCTCCTGCACAGCCAGGCCCCTGGTGGGGCAGGGAAAGGCTGGGGATGTGCCACCAGGGACAGCTGGAGCTCAGCTGAGCTCCCTTTGCTCTCTGTTCCTACAGCAGCAGCTCCGGGGGGCCCCTGCTGGGCCCTCGTGGTGCAGGACTGGAACTAACCTGCATGGTCTGGAACTAACCCTGCACGCGCTCAGGTGTGGACAGGCTCGGGGAATCCACCTGGACTGCAGGCATTTGAAAAGGGCAGAAGGGCTTGCAGATCCCTGGGAATGTTCCTCCTTTGCTCTGGGACACGAGCACAGACTGAATGGCATCAAAAAACTGTAAATAATCCAGCTTGAATTATTTTGGTTTTGGCTGTAAGGTGGCCAATACCATTGTTAGCAATAATAAGATAATAAGATATTTTTAAGCTTACTGTAATTTTAAAACTCTGTTTCATGACAAAAATTCCACAGTTGTTTTAGTTATGTTGTCTTCCATGTCATCCTTGATTCCACTAGAATCTAGGGAATTCTCATTTCTCTCCTCAGTACTTGGGCTTTTTATCATCTCCATCTCCCATCCATGTCCTGACCTCTTCAACATCTTCCCCTCCCTGCTGCAAATTCTGCAATTCTGTTTCACAGTTTAACAGCTTAATTCTCTGCTTTGCCATTACAGGCATTAAAGCATTACTGAACTTTTTTTTAGTATCATTCCCTGCTTGGGGTAATTCTTTTGGGTTACTGAAAATTTACATTACCCTGCATTAACTCTAAAGTTTACGGTTTTTTGGGGTTTGGGGTTTTTTTGTTTTTTTGTTTTTTTTTTTTTTTGCATGTGTGTTGGTTTTTTGTTTTGCTTTTTTGTTTTTGTTTTGCAACACTGGTCACAACTTTGCCAGTGCCACCTGTGTGTTTTAGTCTGATATTGATAAGAAGGCACCTTTAAAGACACCCACTGTAGAGGCTAAGTAAACTGGTCTTTGCATCTTAAGGTGCCTCTTTTTTGCTTTTCTAAAAACCTTTTTCCCTCTAATCTGACCATTTTGGTCAGTTACTGCAGTTATTGTAACCGCTGGGGTTTCATTGTTTCTCCATTAATTTCTTTTACAGAAAGGGACTCCAGGTGCTCTCTTCCCCTCCCCATTAATTGAAGTAGCTGTCCCTGTAGCCTGTGGCTCTGTGCTGCTCCTCAGTATTGGTCTCATATTCATGGTTCTCACGGCAAGGAAGAGGCGCCAGTCCGAGGGAACCTACAGCCCGAGCCAGCAGGAGGTGGCAGGAGCTCGGCTGGAGATGGACAGTGTCCTAAAGGTGCCACCCGAAGAGCGCCTAATCTAGGCCCTGCCGTGCCCAGGACCTGCACCTGCAAGGTCTGCCTGGACCTGGAGCTCTTCCAGCCCTGGCAGCAGCAGATGCACCCCACCCCCGTTCCCCCAAGCCCCGCTCACCAGGAACGGACGTCACGCGCGGGCGGCGGGGCCGGCCGGGCTGGCGCTGCTGCGCTCCGGTGGCTCCAGGGGAGCCTCTGCCCTCCCTCTGCCCTGCCCCGGCCTGCCCATCGCTCATCTCAGCAGGAGCTGAAGTGGCTCTGGCTCCTGTCCCCTCCCAGGCAGGAGAGGCACATTAAATCTGCTTTCCGAGGCAGGGTGACCCAAGGCACCTGTGCAGGTACAGCTCCCTGAGTCCCATTCAGGAGCTGGGAAGGTCCTGGCTGGTTTGTGTATTCTGCTCTGGTTTTGTCAACAGCTGAAAAACATTCAAACTCTCTCAGCTCAGGTGTGTGAGGTTTTCAGAGTCTTCAACAGCAACAGCAGCTGCGACCTCCCTGTGACAGCCCTGTGTTACAGGGAATTGTCAGGAATGATCAAAATCCTTGTACAAATCAGTGTTGAATGCCCTGGTGCTGTTAGACATTCCCATGGGTACCATGCAGGGAAGGGACAGGCAGGACTCTGGGGCTTTTGCCAGTGCTGGAGCTGCCAGATGCTGGACTTTAGGTGTGCATGGAGGGGAGAGGGGAGCAGGAAAAGACTCACCAGCCTCCTGTGCATTCCCTGGGCTCCGTGGGACAGGGGAAGGGGGAGCTCCTGCCCTGCACCACGGTCAGCACAGTGCAGCTGGGGGAGGCACTGGGGGCTGGGGGGGTGTGAAATGCAGCTGCGTCCTGGAGGAAGCTCTGAGTAACTCCCTGTTCTACCACAGCAGCGAGTGTGGGCGCACCTCAGCCACTCCTCCGTGGTGGGAGCAGTCGGGGCTGCGGGGGCTGCCTTGCTCCTCGCACTGGTTGTAGCCACGGCCATTGCCATGAAGAGGAGGAGAGCGACTCAGGGAACCTACAGCCCGAGCCGGCAGGAGAAGGACGGGGCCCGAGTGGAAATGTGGAACGTGATCAAGATGCCCCCGACCGAGCGGCTGATCTGAGCCCGGGGTCACGCTGGGGGGGACAGCTCTGCACGGCCTCGGGCACTGCCCACTGGCACTGCCCCACAAAGCATTCCTAGCAAACTGCTCTGGCTGTGAAAGCTGCAGTGCTGGGGAGCAAAAACCCCACTGCTGAGGGCCAGGGGAGGGAGCAGTGGCTGAAGCACAGCGGGGACACGGAACCAGACAGAAGATGGGGCTGTGGCACAGCCGGAGCCGGCTGGGCCCCTGCTCCTGCAGGCAGCAGAAAAACCTCCCTGAGTCAGGTCCAGTGAACGGGAATTAAACCACTGTATTCAGAAATAATGTGAATAATAAGGTTTTTTCAAAAAGAGACATACCTGTGGCTCCTCTGCAAGGCTAAGCCAGGTGAGTGAGTGCTGGGAAATCCTTCCTAGAGCTTCTGCCCTTCCAGCTGGGCCGGAGCTGGCATGGCAGTAAGTCCCACTGGGCTGTGCTGGACATGGCTGCTGGAGCTTTCCCCGAGACCAGACCAAACCACAGGAACATGTGAAGTGCCTTTCTGATCCTGAGGTGCCAGTTACAGTTTAACCTTTGTGAAGGAGGACATTTTCATGTTGTTTGATCCAGGTCCACCACTCCCAAGTAGCCTGGACCATGGAACTGACCCTTGTGATGGCCAGGGGCTGAGCACCAGGTGGTACTTGCTGGGGTGAGGAAGGGAGAAGGAAGAGTTCTAGAAGTGACCTCTCTGGACTGATAGGTTTGGGCTTGCTGGTACAGGAGAGTGGAATTTAGTTAGCCAATCTTTTAACCCAAATGAGGGTTGGTGTAAGTGACACAGCATCTGCTTTCCACTGCACTAGAAGAGGTCTGATTTTGTGGCTTCACTTCTCCTTTGTTGCTGTTTTAGCTGTTGAATGTGCTGTTTCTTCTTTAGCATAATGTGGCAGAGGCTGTGGAAGGAAATGCAGCACAGCAGGCCAGGTAAGGCCTAAAGTCATTAGTGTTTCAGGATAATCACAACAACTATCAATAAGGAATATTTTAGAACAGTGTCTGCTTTTTAATGTCCAAAATACTATTAAAAATCAGGGTGGGAACCTGCCTGCTGTAGCTCATTGCCACAAGAAAATGCTGTTTATTCTGGTCTGCTTTTGGATTTTTTTTCTACTGTAGCTGTAAATGGTTCTGTAATTCCAAGCAAAGGGAGGGGCATGGAACTACTGCTCACATGTGTTCGTTTAAGAACAGGTGTGTCTGTGGAAGAACAGGTCTCTGCAACAGGCAGCTGCTGACAGAAAAATGAAAAATTTAAAAAACAGAAAAAACCAGGAGTGGGAGACAGACAATATTTTGTCAGTGAGATCACTTCCCCTCTAGTAGCGGAGAAGAGTCGAAGGTGAGAGCCCAGCTGTGTCTGGCAGTGACAGAGATGCCCTGGCTCTAGGTGGGACTCTGTGGCTGCTTTCCTCTGTTCATCAGCAGTGCCTCTGCTGGCACTGTTCCTGTCACTGGTTTGCTCTGTGCATTCTCCAGCTGCTCCTTCAGGAGGTCCAGCACACTCTGGGAACAGAGGCAGTGGCACTGCCCAGTCCCGTGGTGGCAGTGGGGCTTTGGGAGCAGGTGAGGGGGCTGGCTTTGTGCACAGGAGGCTCCAGGGCAGCAGAGCTGTGCCAGGACAGTGGGGCTGCTCAGCACAGACAGGAACTCCTCCCTGGGCTGAGGGCAGGGGAGTGGGGGCTCATGGCAGGAGCAGGGGTGGGCACAGCCCTGGGGTGCCTGTGCTGCCAGGCAAAGGCCACTGTGGTTTCCTGCAGCCCAGGGGTGCAATAACCTCAGGGGGGCTCAGGGGTCTCTGCCACCTCTACCCCAGCACCCCAGGGCAGGTCCTGCTTCTGCTGTTTTGCTCCACATCTGGTGTTTACTCTGTGCAGAAATGAGGCAGCAGCAGGATGGAGAAGAGCCCCAGTTCCTCCAGGCCACGTGCCGTGTCCCAGAGCTCCCCCAGTTCCTGCCCCTCCCTGCAAGGTACAAACCCCTGGAGCCCCCGGCAGGTCCGGCCGTGCCCCACAGCAGCTCCTCAGGGCTGCATCCCAAGCACCCAAAGCCAGTATTAGCAAAGGTGTTAAAATACTCTGTCAGTGTCTTGAGCATTTCTGCAAAATAATTTATGGAAGGTGGTTTTGTTTTTTTCAATAATGAACTTAACTTTCTTTTGATATTTAATTTTTGAATATATTTTTTCACAAAACTGGACTTGCTGTAGTTAATGATTATGATCCTGATTTCTTTTTTAATTGTAAATTTTATAATTTGCAAATAATTAGAATGTCCTTCAAAAGAAATTTACAATAAAATTTGGTTAAAACCAGACCTGGTTGTTGACTTGTGACTGTTTTTCCCCAAAGAACACCTTGCTGTCTGGATGGCTCATCATGGTCTGTGCCACACCCCCTGCAAAGCTACAAACTTTGATGGCTCTCCACGGTTAAAGGATTTGTTTTGTGATGGTTTGTCACAGCCCAGAGCCCTGAGCACAGGGTGCAGAGGTTTGCCCAGCAGCAGGACAGCGGTGCTGAACACCAAGGGAAGGAGCTGGGGAAACCTCTGCTCTCTGCTCACCTCACTGAGCTGCATTTCACCATTAATCCCTGACTTTATGGGCAATGAAGAGACTGGAATGTAGGGAAAAGGCACTCTGAAGCCTCCACCCAGAGTGAACAAGATACAGAACTGGTTTCACCTCTTGTGCAGCAGCAGATGCACCACAAACTTTGAAGAGGTTTGTCTTGTCTGTTTGTTTTTAAAATAAACTTATTTCTTATGGCAGGAAGCAGCTGTAAATAAGCAAAGTTACACTGAACACAGGGCAAGTACCAGGACAGTGGTACATGGAAACATGTACAGGAACATGGAAAAGTCAAGTATAAAGTCACTGATGAGTAAGACCAGGAACACTTTTTATACTGGATTAATAAAAATGTCCAAATTCCTTCTAGGGCTGAACCAGAACTGGTTCAGATAAGCAAACTATTTATACCTTGCACTATCAGGAATGAATCATGTTAGGCATTCCTGAGTTTAAGACAAGAAATCCCTAAATGCTGTCCAAGGGATAGTTCAATTCCTATGCTAAAAGAAACCCCTAAAAAAGTCTCCTGCTTGCAAACACTGCTCCAGAAATGAGGAAAGTCACAAACTTCTTGTCCTCCTGGATCTCAGAGGTGCTAAATAAAGTGGAGGGTGAATAAATGGGTGTTAATACTCTTCAATGCCCCAAAACTGACTGACCAAATGATCCATAATATGAGCAAAGTAACCAGAGATGGAAATGAACTGCAGTGGGAAAGAATTTCCTGAGAGGTTTTAAAGCATCTGTGATGGGCTCCTCAGTGTGTGATCACTGTGTGACATTACTGAGTTTAAACAGGGCCTTTGGAGCCCTGCTTGGCACAGGTAGAATTGTCCAGTGCCCCTTCACATCTCCCATAATCCAGAAAGTTTTATCATCCAGCTCATTGCAAAGGAGCTCTGAAATGCCTGACTGAATTATATATAACATTCTTATTCTGAACTCTATCCTTTATCCAAATAAAACGGAACTGGTATCTTAGACTTTAAATATTTTACTATTCAATACTAAACCCATCTGTCTTTCAACACAAAAAGAAAATACAAATCCAAGTGAATGGCTTGTCAGAGGAACAGCACTGTACAGAAACAGAATATTCCTGGAATACTGTGGTCTTCCCAAAACCGGCAGCATTTCAGATATTATTTTTCTTTTGTACTGCCCAGACTCGAACACAGAGACAGCCATTCCCATTCCCCAGAGTAAGAAAACTTCCAAGATAACATGAATAAAATAGATACATTGGAAATCAGATACAGCTTTACAAGAATTTCCCCATGTGTCCAAGATGATTTCCTTTATCAAAGGCTCAATGGTGATGCGATTCCCTCTGCAAGAGTGACAGGTTTTACACCAGAGTGTGCCCAGATACAAAACAAACCAAAAAAGCACCACTGAAGTGAAACAGAAATGATTAGAGACAGCAGCTGTCCTGGGGATGCTGAGGCTCCTGTGAAATGTCTGGAGAACACAGAGAGGGGGCTCAGAACACCCAGCTGAGCATCCCCTGCGCTCGGTGCCTCGCGGGGCCAGCCCGAGGCTCCAGCGGGGCCACAGAGCCCAGATCCCCCTCCTGGACACGCCCTGCCCTCAGCCTCTCAGCACACTGGCCTTCCCCTGCACTCAGGAGCTGGGAACCTTGATACCCCACATTTTTTCTCTTCTTTGTAATAATCAAGTAAGATATTGTTACATTCCATTCATATACTGCAATTTATAATATTGATAGATAATATTAAGATACACATATATAAGAACTCGGATACTCTTTATGGCCTCTATTTTCTGATGTATTTAACAAAAACAAAGTCAAAAAAATGAAAACAATTGCTGGTGTTTCCAGTTTCCCAACAGAGATGCAGGACCAATCCCTGAGCAGCTGCTCTGTGCTGTGGTTTCCAGGCCTGTAACAACTCTGCCCTGGCTGTTGGTGTTCGGGGTGGGGGGGAGTCAAAAGTGCCTACCAAGTCCATCTGACAGCACAGCTCCAGGACTGGCTGGGGTTCAACAAGCACAAACAGAAACCAACGGAGCAGTTCAGTGACTTATGGGCTGGTTTGCTGCACTTTGCATGTGGGAACAAAACGTTATTTCTCTGTGTAATGCCTGAAAAACTGACGCCCATTCCCAGAGGCAGGAATGAACCCCAGCAGAGTGGGCTGTGTCATGCTCCAGGTGTGCCAAGGACTGAAAATACAGGGAGGGAATAACTTGTGCATCAGTAGTGCTGCCTGAAAAGCTGTGTGTGGAAATCCCAACCCAACCCAACCCACCTCCCCTCACGCTTTGGTCAGTGCAGGGATCCCAGGGTTCAGTGGCGGGGAGTGAGAGAGCAGTGTCGGGGCTGGGACTGGGGGACTCTGACCTGTGGGCAAAAAGCTCTCGCGTTGAGTTGCAGCTCAGCGATGGTCCTGCGGCAGTCCTGGCTCAGCCTTCCTTAAAAGAAATGCTTGGTTTTATGCTGGCTCAAAAAAACCGAAAAAATCCCTCTGTCACTTCCAAAAGGACACTAAGGCCATGGGGCGCGTCACTCAAAGGTTTCCCATCGCTTTCTGAGCTGCTCCACCTTACCTGGTGTGGGTGACACGTCCTGCTTGGTCTTTTTTAACAGATCTTCAAATGGATCTTTTGTCTCCTCAGATTTTGAGGACAGTAACACTGACTCCAAGCCCTTGGCTGGCCTGGCAGGGACCAGAGGGGGTTCACTGGCCAGAAGAGCCAGGGCTTGTTTGGGATCTACTTTTGTGCTGGGCTGGCCCACCTGTAACGTCTGGGGTTTGGAGGGACCACCCAGACACGCTGGCTGGAGGGAGCTGGTGGGAGAAGGGCTGTGGCTCTGCAGGAGCAAGGAGCCAGCTGCTGGCACAGCTGGAGCCTGGCTGAACAGGTTTGGCATGGAGAGTGTGGCCATGGGGGGCTGAGGTCTCTGCGGTGGGTAGAAGCCAGCAGTGGGGGTTATGAAGCTGGAGCTGTACGCGTGACCTAAGGAGGGGGTAAAGGAGCCCCTCGGGGGTCTGACCAGGGACACCGGAAGGGCTCCTGGCAGTGTCTGGGTGAACGGATTGGGGGAGGGCTGTAGAAAAGGTGGCGGAGCCGGGGCGGGATAGCCAAGGGGCTGGGCAAACGCTGCAGCCGCAGGAGGCACAAAGTCACTGGGCAGGGCCCCGAAGGCGGGCGCGGGGGCCGAGCCCTGCGGTGCCCTGGCCGGCCAGGCCGTGGTTCTCAGCGGGTCCAGCAGGCTCAGCAGGAGCTCGCTCTCGTTACCGGCACCTTCCGCCTTCACCCGCACGGGCTGCAGCATCTCAGCGCTGCCGGCAGCACCGCACAGCAGCTGCGACGGGCGGGAGGAGCAATTCACAGACTGCTGCACTTCGGGCTTTAAGGACACATTCCCAGCCCCAAAGGGCTCTGGGATAAGATCTGAAACCAAGTGGCTGCGCCCATGAGGGGCGAGGATTTCCGCTGACCCGGCTGGAGCCTGGTGCTTGGAAGCCCTGGGTGCCGGTGGTGGTGGCACGATCCCCAGTTCTGGAGTTTTTCTTCCCTGGGGCCTAGGAATGGTGATGTTCCCTTGAATGGCAGGATTGGATTCATCCTTTTCTGCAGAAGCCAGACCACTGTCTCTGCTCTGGGGTGTCCTGGTGATGGGGGGCATGTTACCCAGGGCAGCCAAGGGTCTTTCTGTTGAGCTTTGGGAATATTTGGTGGGAATAGCCATATCATCATGGCCCATACTCCATAGCTTGTTGTAAGGGTGAGACAGTTTCATGCTTGGCACAATCCTGTTCCTCTCAGACACACCAAGATCCATTCTCTGCAAGAGAGCAGAACAAACATTAACTCTAAATGAGGTCCTCACAAGACAGAGCAGGAAGTGAGTTCAGGTTGCTGTGAGGGAAGAGGATCAATCCCCAGGCTGTCAGCAGTGCAGAGGGACGACAGTGTGTGGCCAGGAAGGACAGCCAGCACTCTGCAGCTCCAATTCCAGCTCTGCCGCCACGGGGTTGTTCAGCTGGGACATGTTGTACATCTGTCACAGCCCAGTAAGGAGCACACACCTGTGTCCAAGGCACAGAAGCTGAGAAGCCTTAATTGCTGCATGGAGTAAGTTGACAAATGAAATATCTGAATGTAAGACTAAAATCAATATTATTATAAAGTAGAAATGACATTTGCTTCTTTAATGTCAGATGAATATCTTGGAGTCCGCTTTAGTTTAACACTTTCTGAGCAAAGTTCCTTCACACACAATCCCGTTTCTTCAGAGGGTGATTGTTCAAATGATGCTTAGACCAAAACAGACAGATTTATAGAAAAAAAAGTTTGGAGGAGGTCTGAAAATTAACAACTATTCATTCTCACTGCCAACTATCAACTTCAAAGATAACTCTGTGTGATGGCCACTGGACAAACACATTCTGAGGAACAGGGCAAATATCCCCTCCTTTAGAAACAAAGGCTGCAGAGGAAACAGTTACTTATCACTGAGTCCTGTTTAAGCCATTTCTTAATTCAGAAATTAATTTTGAAACACGTAAGAAAATCCCTGGAAAACAGATTATGATGATGACAATGATGATGATTATTATTAGGATCTACCCAATAACATGAAAAAGATCCTCAGAATGAGCTCTGTGCCACCCCCAGGGCACAGGAAGCCCCCAACCTGGTATTCAAAGGAGCAGCGCTGCTCTGCCTCCTCCTTGGGTGTGCGCAGGTCCTCCAGGCTCTTGGCCTGGCTGAGGGGCTGGGGCTGGGCTTCTACTTCCAAGCTGGGGAAGATGTCTTCCAGGAGGTTGACTTCTGAGGCCTTGCTGGAGAGCAGAGGACTTGGGGGCAGAGGCTCTCTGGCTTTCTCTGGGCTGCCCATGTCCTCCCCATCGGCACTGTCCGACTCCTTCAGCGCCCGGTACGGCTGAGGCCTGGCACAGAACCAAAAATCACATTGCAAATTACCATATTTCTAATTCTTTGTTTTGGACACAATTTCCTAAGGAGCTGGATGAGTTACAAAATCTCCCCAGTGGCAAATATAGTTCAGAGAGTCCCCCATGCAAAGCAGGCTGTGAGCAGTGCCTGAGGGCAGGGGGACATGCAGAAGGGGACCTGGCACCCGAGGGTGCTCGGAAGGGCAAAAGCTGAGTGGGAGGCACTCAGAGGAAAGCTGTGGTCATGCAGGCACAGCCAGGCTGAGGAGGGAGCTCTCAGACCAGGGAGAGTGGGATACCAGCTCCCCACGCTGACTGTCTGGGCTCCCCTCAGGCTGGACACGGCCTCTGCACCCTGTGTTTGCAGGCTCTGACATCCTCCGGCTTCGAGCTAACTCAGCACACAACATAACTCAGTGTTTTCCTGCAATAATTGGGAACACTGTGCAGGTTCCAATGATTTCATTGGTGTCATCTTATCAAGAAACACCACAATCCATTATGGAGACACCTTCTTTACATTACCAGCCAAGGCTGAGTTAGCAGGATGCTTCTCTTGCACATACCTCAGCAAAAAATGGAACCAGCACATTTGCATTTTGGTGTGCGTACAGAGAACAGCAGCACAATGTGCATCCAATTAATAACAACAAGTGCCACACATGGCTGTGGGGATTGGCACTTGACTGGCAGCCAGTTGTACTGTGGCATTTAAACAAGCTTTCAATTAAAAGAAAATATTTGTGAGACCTGCAAAAACACATCCTATGGAAGAACCCTTCTCCCCTTTCCATATTTTATCATAATACATCTATATAGTGCAAATTCAGAGAGCCCAGCCTGCTTCCCTCCCCAGCACACACAAAGCAGGCACAGCCTGCAGCAGGACAGGGACAATGCAGGTACAGGGCAGACAGTGACAGCACACGGCCTCAGGGAAGTCTCACAGCACTCTGGGTCACACTGCAACCCGCCAAGGGATATCTGAAAACAAAACTGGTCTCTTCCACCCCAAACGGGAGTATGGAAACATTTTCTGGCCCTTTCCTACTGATCCTCCCCATCCCACCTGCCTGCAGTCAGATGTCTTCCCTGTCAGCCTCTGAACCTGCATCTGCAGCACACAATGGGATTTTAGCAGCTTCAGACCTCTCTGTCCCACTGGCAGCCTCCTTCTCCAGCCTGGCCCGCCCCAGCTGGGGCTGCTCAGCTGTGACTGGCATTGCCCATCTCCCTGCCCTGAACTGCCTGCCTGTGGCATCATGTGCATTTCTGAAGCAGCAGCTCACAGTACCCTGGCCCCTCTTCCAATAGGTTCTGGTCAAATCAGTGGTTGCATTGTTAAAGGAACGAGTGCAACTCATGCAATTTATCTACCTTTCATCCTCTAGAAATCCTCAAGCAGGCGAGGTTAGGAAACAACAAATCCTCTGCTGACATTCAGTGAGGGCTCAGCTCAGAGCTGCCTGCTGGGATTGGGATATTCAAATAGGCAGCAAGAGGGATTTAGTGCAGCTGAACCCACAGCTGGCAGGGCACCCCTCACCTCACATGGGCACCCTGGGCAGGCCATGCTCCTTCCCCTGCCACAGGCACTGGGCAGGGGCAGAACCCTCCAGCCACAGCATCAATGAACAGTTATGGCCCAGCTACCCAACACAGTCTTTCAAGACAGAGTTACAGAGCCTTGGGAAGGTACAAATTACAAATCCAAAAGCTGGATACAAATAGACCAAACAAACTTCCTGCTTCTTGTGAAATTGTCAGATTGGAGTCAATGGCCTCAGAGGACACCCGGAGGGATGTGATACCTGACAGACCAGACAGGCTGGGATCAAACAGGTTACGCTGGAAAAGGCTGGTAACTGCACTGGAACAAGGCTCACAGGACAACCCAAAAGCACAGTAACACCACACAAGAATGAATGGTGAAAGGTTTGGACAGGACGAGCAGCATGTTGGAACAAAGGACAAATGGAAGGGTGACATCCCACAGAGCTCGAGTCAATGGAAGCCCATAAGCTGTGTGGTGCTGCAGTGTTTCATGCAGGAGGATGCTTTTTCATGCTGCTCAACATCAAGACAAACAAGCAGGAGAAATGTTGGTCATTCATCAAGCACTGTACAGAGACCCCAGGAGCATTTCCAAAATCCCAGTACAGAAGCAGGTGCCCTGAGCAATGCAAACCCCCTGTTGGAAACTGGCATGAACACAGCAAGAGAGTAAAGGATAGACCATTCGAAAGGAGCAGAGAAGAAAAAGTTTTCAGAGAAGCCAGAGACAGGATCCTCTTCCTGCTGAAATTCATCATCAGAGGAGTCCTCAGAGAGGAAGACTGTATAGTGTCGCATGGGCTTTACGAGGCTGGGGAACAGGAAGAGAAAAGGAAGTTATCGAGTCACAGTGACAGCTCCTGAGGAGAGAAACCAGGGGCTCCAGAGACCCAGATCATCCTGACCCCGACTGACTGCACAGCAGAGCTCAGCAGGGAACACTGAGCTCTGCTACCCAGGCACAGAACACAGCCCCTGTGCCAAGGGCAGGGTGCCATGGGGTGCCCAAGGGAAGGGACTGCAGGCACCCCACAGCGCAGGGGACAATACAGAAACTCCCCTTTCCCCACCACGTTCCCTACAGAGCTGGGCACCTCTCTGTTCCTCAGACAGCTCTGCTCCTCAGGCTCTCTGAGCTCTGACAAACATTAGATCTCCCTCTCTGCTTTACAGACATTTAGTCTGATGCACAAGAGGAGCTGACTCTAGGGCACCAGGTCCTACTTGTATCTATTTTTCACATTTGAAACTGCTTCACTCTAGAATAAAACCTGTGCTGTCCAAGAATTGGTATGAAATGCAGTTTGTCAAGTAAGGTGTATATGCTCCTTTCCTCAGCATTAACTGAGAATCAGTTCTTAAAGATTAGGGCAGGAAAAGAGAAGTTGGATGCTGCAACCAACAGCCCAAGAGGGCCCAAGCTGCCACTGCCAATGAATGTTTACTCACAGTCAGGTCAGAGCTGATTAATAAAAAGTCTCTAAAAGGTGGCAGTGGCTGCAGCCAGTGGTGGTAAATCACAGTCTGCATTATTCCAGTTAAAGCCAGTGCATTGCTTTCTTTCCCCTCTCCTTCTGTAACAGGTGTCCAGGGGAAGGAGGTGGGGCCACTGTGGCCCCCAGGGCTGCCAGCGCTGCAGCCGCTCGGCAAATCCCGTGTCAGCCCCGGTGCTGCCCCGTGCCCGTGCCCCGGGGCTGCCAGCGCTGCAGCCGCTCGGCAAATCCCGAGTCAGCCCCGGCGCCGCGTGGACGGGACGCGCTCCACGGCGCCGGCAGCACGCGGAGCGCGGGCTCCGTTTTAATGAGGAAGATCTGCATCTGGGGAGCTTTTTTCATGTGTCAGGATGCATGGACAAATCAGCGGCACATCACGCTGGCCAAAAATGAAATGCTGACAAATGTAGATATTTCAAATTTAATTGACACCTAAATGTACTTGAGATAGAAAAAAAAAAACCCATATAGAAAATGGGAGTGCAGGATATGGGAATTAGTAAGGAGAATTCTGTAATAATTTTAAAGGATGCTCTGGTTATAAGAAAATTAGTTATTTTATTATGGTATTGCTTTTTCCTGAATATTGAGATTATGGTACAAAGGGGTGTATGGACTTGTCATTATTCTCCTAAAAAGGGCTCCGTAGACTTGAGGAAGAATTATTTTTTATTGACATAGTTTTTTAAAGAACAGCTAGACAAGAGCTCTAGGGAATTAAAGAGTTTGTCCCTCTTAGCCAGTAAAATGCAGAGAATGAGGGGTTTTGGATGCACGGGCTTTTTCTTGCCACTGTGAGATAGAAGGTTTGGGACTGAGGGCATTACCTGGCACCTGTGACCACAGCACAGACCCACGCTGGAATTCTTTCCTGCAGGAATTCCTTCCTGCAGATCCTGCACACTCAGCGTCAGAGCTCCTGCCGAGGCCATGGAAACCCTTCAGCAGCCCCGAGTGCTGTGCAGTGGGGCCCTGGGAGCCCGGCTGGCATTGCCCTTGGGCCTGTCCCCTCCCACACTGCCCCACCCAGCTCATCCCAAATCCCGGGCTCTGCCCGCTGGGGCACTCCGTGCCGGGTATGCAGAGCTCCTCTGGCGAGCCCCCGGGGCTGCTGCAGGGCCGCAGTGAGCTGTCCCAGCACCGGCTGCTCCCCCTGCTCTTGTAAACACACTGGTTTAACAAGAGACCTGAGCCATGATCTCGGGTGCTCTTTGCAGTCACTGCTCCTGAGCCCCTGTGCTTTAACTGAAGACTGATTAGAAAATGAGCACAGACATCCCCAAAGCAATGTGTTCCTTTTACACACATAAAAAGAATTAACTCATGTAACTAAAGGCATAAATTTCCTAACCTTCAATGCTACCGGGTAAAACAAGGGAAAATATATTTTTTGGTGTTTTCACTGATTCTAGTGTTACCCAAGAGAGAGAAAAGAGTGTGAGTTTTTTAAAGAGACAACACCTCTCTTGTTTCCATTTCAGAACACTTATACAAAGATTACTTATTACTGGGACAGAAAAAAGAAAGTTTGTGGGAAATATCATGAAAATTATGTATTTTGTGAAAGCAGCTGAGCTGTAAAGACTTACTAAAACTAGCAGCAATAAACTAGACCCAAATAAAATCATTAAAATACAATGTATTTCCAGCATTGGTACAATGTTTACCATTCGTGTTTATGTTTATCTGCTGTCTGATAGTGGCAGGAATTGAAGATACATTAGCAGAGAGCAACATTGGGGTGTCAACAGCTTTTGAACCCAAACATGCACAATCCCCCATAGGAACACACATAAATGTTAAATTGATTCAATTATCCTCCACCGAAATGCAGTGAGTCATCAGATTAAATATTAAAAAAATGCTTTTAGTTTAAAAATCCCCACAACCTCTGCGCAGGGCCAGCATGGCTCGTTGCAGGAGCTGCATCTGCTCCACAAGAGGGCAACCAAATTCCACTCTAAAGTGGACAAATATTCCTGTACAAGGGAGAAATCACCATTCAGTTTAGACCAAAGACAGAGTATGCCCCTACCCTGGCATAGCTGCAAAGAGCTACCCATGCACTGATGCCCCTCTAGTATGTTTGGGCTGTGCTAGCAAGTTCAGAACATCCACAGCTCAGAACATCCATTCCCTGGTCAGGGTCACCCCAGAGGGCTCATTGCTAATTCAACTCAAGCACTGTCAAGAATCTGCACCACACACCCTTTGTCATCTTTGCAAGGGGTAAGTGACATTAGTGACATTAGCGACATTAGCGAAAGTGCCTGAAAAAGCCTCCCCGAGGCAACAGAACATGCCTGTACTGGTATGCATAAGTGAGACACTGGAAACCAACACCTTTTGTCCAGGAGCAGTGGGCTGCAGCAGCACAGATGATTTGGAACATTCCTCCTTCACTGGCACAGCTAAAGGGGGGATAAATTTCCTGGTACTGCGCAAAGTGAAGCCCTACAAACCCTCACCACAGGACATCACAGTCCTGTTAGTGCACTCTAGAGGCAGACACAGCCCCTTCTGCCATCACTGTCAAATAAACAGTTCTGCATCCTCCAGCCACAGCCTGGCAAGAATATAGCATCTGCAAGGCTGTAACTTACAATTTCCTTGAAAGAAAAGTGCAAACCAAAACAACAAAGAAATTAACAAACCTCCAAAACCTGAAAACTACCACTGAAGAGGCTGATCAGAGTGTGCATAACTTGGCAAACCGCAATTTTTCCGTAAGCAAACTTCGGTTACTTGATTTTTCACACTTCCTCTACAATGTTCCAAAAATTTTTTTTAAAAAATCAGGTTTTTTCTTAGTTAAAATCTAACTTTGATCTGTAGTATTTTTAATGTCTCTTTTGGTGAGTCCCAGGTCTGAACACACTGTTTGATGCAAGTAGAGAGAAGCAGAGCAGCACAGTACTTACTGTTCTGGGCTGGGAACTGAGGTCCTCCGGCCCTCCACACCAATGTTGCTCTTGGGCCTCTTAACCACATGAGGTCTTGGGGGGCGAACCTGCGACATGCACAGAGACATCTCATCAAACACTGCCTCTGATCCAACAGACACGGACAACACATGGAGAACCACCAGTATCCTACAGGGATCTTCCATTGGGCCTTGCTTTGTCTTTTGGGCCACAACAATGTTAAACATGAGTGTGGATACATCAAAGAATCTAAAGGATGAATATAAACCACATGGCCCCATGACTGGCAAACCAAACATATATGCTTGTCGCTGTTTGCTATTTGCCCTGTCCTGTTTGGTACGGGCTGAATTTCAGAGAAAAGATTCCCTAAGAGTGAGCTTCGCCCTGAGCAGTTAGTGGTGAGAGAAAAGCTGGGAACGTCCATGTGCTCTGGACATTGCACTGGCAGCGGGGCTCAGCTCTGACACCACGACCCTTCTGGCCACTTGCTCCCAGGAACCCAACCTCTCAGGTGAGGACTTCTGTGCAAGAGTGGCAGGGAAGATGTGTACTTAGGATAAATGTTTTAACGTGAAAAACTCAGCTCATTCTTCACTAAAAATTTGCTTCCTTCCAGCAGCTCAACACACACCCTCACCAGCCATATTGTCATTATCACTCTTGGTATTAAGTCAGACTTCTGTTGTAAGTAAAATCCAAAGCTTTTCTGTGGAAGATGATGCTGCTGCCAATCATCTCACATACATATCCACCACCTTCTAATGTATGGAAGTTCAGCTCAATTTCTGACCAGGATCTCCACAAGCAAACGAGCTTTATTTCAAGGAAAGGAATAAGCTCAAAGTTTGTGTATGTGCCAGCTTACATTGCTGAGGAATCCTGTGCTGAACTTATCCCTGCAAGTCAAATGAGGGAATTTGTAGCATCAGGGCAGACTGTACACAGCAGCTTCATGTGTTTTGTTAAGAAAGTACAACTCTACCTGAAAAAGAGTCGGATCTGTTGCCTCAGCTCAACACTAATCTCACCAGAAATGGCCAAACACCCAAATAAAGTTGGGAATACAATTCAGCTCCTGACCTCCCAGAGCTTGTGCTCCCTTAAGAGGCACAAGAGAAAGGAGATGTTCATGGCCTACAGCCTGAGTGCCCTGGAGTGACTACGTAAGTTTTAAAAAACCTATTTGTTGGGGGAGGGGGACTTTCCAGGTTTGTTTTGGTTTTGTTTTTTAAATTTTTCTTCCCAGGTACAAAAACCTCAAATTCTCCTGCCACCAAAGCCACCAAACTGCATGTAGTGCTTCTGCCCTACACGCAGTATGCAGAAAATAGCAGCAGCATTATTGCATTGAATTTTCATTTCAAAGGAAATGGTGCACAGCAGATATGATGAAGAAATACAGAGTTGTATCGCCACTATTTCTTAGGAAAAAGGGCTTATGAAAAGGTCAGATGTTAAGGTCTTGGAGATCAGTCCCCACACAAGGCTGCTCCTCTATACAATAAAGACAGCTTAAGAATGTGAATTTATGGCAGGAATGGAAGGATTAAGTTTGTGGCAACTTCAACTGAACTTGCAACGTGGTGAAACATGGGGAAAAGAACAACAGAGCTAATTAGAGGAGCTGAGCTGTCAGAGCGCAGCAGAATGGCTCGGTGCCAACAAACAAAAGGAATGGGCTGGCAATCAGCAGGATCGATGAAGAATACTGCTTCATTAGGGCTGATAAAACACGGAGAGAGCGCAGAGAGGAGCGCGGGAGAGGGGGGCGACAGGCAGGAGGAACGGGAGAGGAGAGCGCCAAGGAGAGAGGGAAAGAGAGGAAGAAAGCAAAGCTGCTTAATTAAATGGGAGCTGGGAGCTGATGTGTAAAGCTGGCCTGTCAGCGTGCTGGGAACACTTTCACCTTTCGGGTGGGTGTGCTGCTGAGGAGGGAGAGAGGTGAGAGTTTGGGGTGGCTCCAGGGGCCCCCAGCCCAGTGCGGTGCAAGGTGACAAAGCTGAGCGGGATTTAGAGCATTGCTCCTGGGGAACTGCAGGGAAAAGGCAGGAATCAAGTCAATTCCTTGCTGGATTTTGAGTCTCACATAGCCACAGAGGCAAGGTTAAATGCTTATCAAATGCAAAATATCAAAGAAATCCAATTACGTGAGCACACAGCCAAAAGAAAAAAGGTAAACTTCCAGGACAGAAGGGTTGAATGCGCTTATTACTGTCTCCATCAACTTAATGCATAATTATTATATTTTAACTTTTTCTAATTGAATAAAGTTTCCAAACAACCACTATTAATACAAACAGACCTCCATTAATTAGAAGCAACAACCCTCTCTCTTTCATAATACCACTACCACTTATTTCCAAAGCAGCAGAATGCAAAGAACATCTCTGTTCTGCTTCCTTAACCTTTCTTTGGTCTGTGTTTTTGGCTTTATTATCAGCAATTACTCATATTGCAAGCACTAGTGCCCATGTATTCCTCCTTGCAGCACAAAGTATTTCTCAGGAATTCTGGTATTATGTGGCCATGGCTGGAAGAGCAGAGGGACCTGGTCACCCCCTTTAGTGCTTGCGTACAAGGCCAGGATAAATCACTTGCTGATACCCACCTCTGTAGGAGCTGCCAAGCCCAAGAGGGAAAAAGCAGCCCACAAATAGTATTATTTACACATACAGAAATGTGTTGCAACTACCAAAAGCCAAATAACAGTTCTAAACAACAACAAATTTATGTATATTTGATACAAGCATATTTTTGGGATTGATTATAATAATTTACATTTATCTTGAATTTCCCCTGTTCTTTCTGTTCCACTTACTGACACAGCCAGAGGAATGCAACAGGAGCTTTCATTATTACATTTCCAACCTTTTATCAATCACATTGGGAGCAAAGACAGTTAAACCAACCATGTTACAGCGAGGACTATTAATACCCTACAGCTGGGAGATTAAACCATCTTAACAAGATCTCCACATAATAAATGACTCTATTTGAACAATACAGTTCAGCAACTTTGGTATACAGGAATCACAACATGCCCCCTCACACCTGTCAAATATGGAACTCAAGGGCATGGGAACACTACAGGAAGCCCACAGGACATAGAAAGTCTGATCCTAGTGAAACACATCTGGGACGGTGTCCCATGCCCATTGTATTTAAAAGAACACACATAATCATAGTCAATGCTATTTCTTAAACACAGAAAACAGAAATTTTCAAGGGAAAAAATCCATAAAAATGACTCTATTAAGCTAAACACCCAGAGTTAAAAAGACGGAGCAGAAACACATGCCACTGAAATGTCACACAGGAACATGCACCAGAGATCAAAAGTTAAAACACACACCCAGTTGCACTTGTTAACCAGTTACCTGCTCATCCAAAACACATTTTAACAAGTTTTAGCAAGATCAGATTTGAAAACTTGCATCTCTCTCTTTCGTATGCATGTATGTGTATGGATAAGGAAGCAAGAAGTAAGATGATCTGGGGGGGGGAACTATATTCATAAAACTGAATATAATCCTGAATATACATAAATATCTTCCAATGCCGTGCCAAAAACCAACACCCCCCCTAAACTGATACTTCTTGCCTTTGCTTTTAAAAACAAATAAACATCTGGTGCAGACCCAGCAGGGTGTCCAGTTTTACTGCCATCCTGCATAGCCCATAGGTAAAAACTGTCCTACAGCGAGTGTTTTTGGGGAAAAACTGTTGAGATAAGGTATCCCTACCTAACATGTACAGGCACTGCACTGCCAGTAATTTCTTTGCAGTTCTTCCATGGAGGAGTCCCTTTCTCTGGCCAACCTGCTGGGCCTTCTTTTACACCATGGAATTACCCAGTGTAGGTCATCCATAACATGGCACCAATGTTCTACCACCAAAGATCAACCTCGCTTGCTTCAAGACTATTCATACATGGAGAAAAATTAGGCATCTCAAATTAATTAAAAGCATAACTTGCAGAGAATAAATATTATGTCTTCAGACTTCTGCTTCCTTTCAGATTTGAGTTCAGTGCAAGTCTTCAAAAGCTCACTGGCTAAAAACTTCCACCAGCCAGTCTAGCAGGGCTTTTTGTGTAAGAAACCACCGCAAAAGTCAAACCAGAGGTGGCCAGAGCAGCCCCAGTTACCTGCAGAGCTGCCCGAGAGCTGCAGGGCTCGCCAGAGAAAAGCAGAACAACCGCGGGTCCCAGGGCTGTGCCGCAGCAGAGAGAAGGCAGTTTAGGAGCATAATTCACACATGGCTTCTGTGCAGAGCTTGACAATCCAAACTACCAGGGTTTAGTAGTGCTACAAAGAGCGTAACTCAGGCAGTGTTAAGCTGTGGCAGTGAAACAATCCCCAGCTACTCACGGGCCTGGAGGAGCGCTGGATCTTTGGGGGCGGCGGCCGAGGCGGGCGGAGTCTGTGCTGCTGCAGCAAAGTGGAGACTAAATTAAAGTCACCTGCATGGAAACACTTCTGATGTCCTGGCAAAAGCAGCATGAGCATGTGACAGCACGTGATTTACCTTCATACTCACCTCACAAAACACCATTTTTCTAACTTTGTTTTTCCAAAGCAGTGACAAACCCCATGGCCTACGATGTGCCCTGACAGCACAGGTACCCACGCCGGGCTGGACTCAGCTCCTGCCACACCAAAGGCAGCAGGGACAGCACCAGACAGCCAAAATGGACCGGCACAACAAAGATGTCCAGGGCGGATTCTTGGACCTCGAGGTCCAAGCGTTCTAGGCTACATTTATGCAAATGGAAACCAGGATACTCAAAACCACTTTCACTAAAATCTTGAGTGATTTTAGTGCTTGTGAAAACTTACGGAGAAGACCTCAAACCAGACATGTAAGAGCATGAAAAAAAAACCAATTCAGTTAAACTTTTTATGCACTTAAAGGTGAGCTTACACTCAGATCCTGTCCTGGGTTTTACTCCTAAGTGACCAACAATTACAAATCAGGCCTTAAAGCATCATGATGGCCTAGAACCCAAAACTACTTGTGTAAATATTATTTTAGTTCTGTGTAAGTGAAAACGAACACACCACAAATATTCTACATATTTATATTACAATAAACTACTCCTTTGCAGGAGCCAATTCTTTCATATCCTTATCCTGTCACTAGATTATTTTTTCCAGCTGAGATTTAAATATCACATATGATTAAGCTTTCATCTTTGATCAAAAAATAGTTCTATATATTTCCACAATAAAGACACATACAAATGCTGCTTTGGGAAAAGATTAAAGGTGCAGAAACTTTTTTTGTCTCTTGGACTTCTAACCAGGCATCGTGTTAACTCTCAGAACTGTGACCTCAGTGCTTGTAGCAACACAGGCAAACCCAACACTCCAATTCCAATTTCTGTTGTCACTGCAGTGCTCCCGGCAATGGAGTTTGGTGGGAGGTTTTTATGTGCTGCACCACACAGTGCACAGCTGAGCCTCAGGAGATCTCAGAGCAGGGTAAGACAGAACTGCCCATGGCCAGCAGTGCTCTCTGCCCTGAGCAGGGACAGGGCTGTGAACACAGGCAGGAGCAGGCTGAGGGTGGAGGGGAGGCACTCCAGGGAACAGGGGCTTTCCCAGAGCTGCACTGCCAGGGCTGGCGCTCCCGCCTCCCACTGCAGCGGGATAAGCAATGTTCAAACTCTGCCTGTTTGCTGGGAGAGCCACTGATTTGAAGTTAATTTGTTAATGCAGCAAAACACATTGTTTCTAAAAGGTCAGCAAGTGAAGCTGTGTTGGAATATCAACTTAATTACTGGGCTGTAGGGAAGAACGGGCACCAACCAGCACATGGCTGCAGTGCTAAAAGCTGCTAAATTGCTTTCCAGGTATGGTCCTAAATATATGTACTATAGCTTTTTCTGTGAAGGGGAGAAATGTCTAAATTAGCACTTTCTCACCAATAGCTGTTTACCAGCACACCTTTTTCCTCTGGATATTTGCTTAATCGTCTTGTTCTAAATACTTCTGAAG
Organism: Fringilla coelebs; assembly: GCF_963513975.1. Classification (NCBI taxonomy): domain Eukaryota; kingdom Metazoa; phylum Chordata; class Aves; order Passeriformes; family Fringillidae; genus Fringilla; species Fringilla coelebs. Next base: position 11,089,811 of record NC_140047.1, read on the forward strand.
CAACAGGACAGAAAATTTGCAGAAAGCCATTTTTATGACTGCAGATCTGGCACTGCTTTGCTAATTATCAGACAAGTGACTTAAGCTATGAGATGCTGGAACAAGAAAAATCTTACATTCAATTTTACACTATCAAAATATTATTTAAAAATTACAGATCCCACATCTCATCAAATAGCTATTATATACCCCAGGAACTTTCACAATACAGCTATTTAGTGTTTCATACCAGAGAAAACATTATAAAAGGATAATTTTTGGTCTGTGACATAACAGCTTGTGAGCAGAATATTATCTCAAACTAATTGTGGATGTCTTTTGGGTTTTTTTTTAAAGTGGTATTCAAAACAGAGCCTTGTGAGTAAATCAGAGGTGCTAGTTCATGTGCAGCAACAAGTGCAACTGGAAGGAAATGCTTAAAGGAAACACCACCAGATGAGAACTGGTTTGTTAGTATGTGGAAAAAGAAGTGTTTCTCAATTAGCAGTGAGGGTGTTTCCAATAATTTCCAAAGCAAAGCTCTTCTAGATGAATATCTTATTTCCTTCCGAAATTGGCTTGAAAATACTTTAAAGTCAATCAGCCATGGGAGAGAGACGCCTTGTGCTGGATGAAGCCAGGCTCACACACAGGCTGCAGGAGACCTGAAGCGCTGACTTTGGGAGAACATGCCGGACTCAACTGAACACTCAATTTAAAAAAAAAAAAAGGAAGAAAAATAACAACACTGAAAAATGTCTGGTACCTAAAAAGATTCAGTAGAGAAAGCAGACAGAATCTATGAGGCAGCTGTTTTATTATCCAGCCAGATCCCTGCACAGCACACTCTACTTTTTACATGCTCCCATATGTATAGCTCACAAACTGGGATGACAGGAACAGTGTATGCTTTACAGCATTTATTTTTAATTTACACTCTGAAGTACTTCAATGAAAATCTGCTGGGTCCTGTGATAAAAATTATCTCCATGTTTTAAGGGATGCCTCATTCTTCAAGCCACATTTGTAGATTGGGAAGGTAGAACAAGTCTGGCAAAAATGCAGCAATGCCTAAAGCCAAAATCCCAAAACCATGAGAACACCAATGTGGACCTCTTCCCAAAGAGGCGCCTGCAGAACACAAAATATTTAATTCAATTTAGAGTCATTCTGGTTCAAAGAAGCCTCACACAGGTTGTTTCCATTTTGCTCCCATGTAGTGAGGCCCTGGGTAACAAAGGATCATGCTGCAGACCTTTCCCAACCCTGATCCTCACTGGGCCTTCCTTGGCAATTTGCTCCAGCACTCACCACTGTTTGGGCAGGGGATTCATTCATCACGATTCACTACTCTAAACACACACCAGCTTTTTGATCTGAGAAGGTATCAGAAAAAAACAAGAAATTTTTTACACAACGAATGGACTTTGAGTCCATTTCTTTGAAATACTGTGACACAGAACTGTTCTCCTTGTCCTCTCAGGCAACCACTGGTAACTTTGTATAATTTCTTGTTATTTCTTTGATATTTTGGTGCCACTTTGCACTTCACGTTTTGCACCAGATTTTTTTCTGGACCCAGCAGTAACAGCAGAATCCTACACGGACAATATCCACTCCTCAGTCCTAGATGGGTAACTCTGAGAACACACAGGGAAGTTCCTGGTACTACACAAAGCCAGGAAGAAACACATCCCACCGCACGGTGGGCCTTTACCCTGAAGCAGCGCAACTTCATTTGTCCAGAAGGAGAAGAAAACCCCAGCTCTCCATAACATTGCTGCATAATGACAGGGCCATGAAGGAAAACTCCCTTAACTCATCAAAGCAGGCCCTTTCTGGTTTACAGCAAACCAGCAAGGAGGGCTTTTGTACAGCTATTCACAGAGGTAAAATTGGCAAGAGGTTGAGAGAGAATCTCACTAGAGATGATAGCTTTTTCAGAGGACTTCTTCCAAAATGAGGTTCATTTTGCTGTGGTTTGTTTTCACTCTGTCTATTCCTCAACATACATGGATGGAGAGACATGTTGCAAAAAATCCCAGACCCCAGGAATATATTTATCCCCATGTGTTAAAGCCTATCCATCTACTACCTCAGCAGAGTTTAAAATCACAGCTAATAGGTTAACAACTGCTTTTCTTCTGCTTCAGATGAAGAATATCAGAAAGCTGGGGGAATATTCAGCTTCCCAATTTGTACTGACTGCTCAGTGCTACTTGCAATGTCTGTTTGACAGGACTGACATTTTGTACCACTGTGAGATGGGAGAACGTGTGACATTTTTATTCATGGTGGCGTACGCCCTTGTAATGATCAGCCCTGGTCGATGTGCTTACTGCAGCAGCCCCGAGCCCTCGGAGAACAAACACCAGCCCGAGGTGCCAGCAGTTTGGCTGCCTTATTAAACACCACCAGGATTCTAACGAAGAGCAACTGCTGGAAAATCTCACTGTCAAATCCTCAAGGACATTGTCAACATGGAACTAACTACATATATTTTTCACTTAAAATACTAGAAAATCCAGCAATACAATATCAAATTTAAAGAAAAAAGCCACAGTGGTTTGCGTGTGCTTTTTAACTGGTCATTTTACCAGCTTTATATTGGCTTTCTGTGGTCCTGATGCTGGGATTCAAATCAAAGAGATCATGTAACCTGCATGATTTAAAATGCTGGAAAATGGACATAGCCCTTATTATCTCTTAACAGCTATTTCTCCCTAGCAAGTGGAATACTTGAACAGAAAAGAAAAGAAAAAGAAAAAATGCATGGTGTCTCATTTAAGGAATTCTATAAACAGCAATGACTCTCTGCTTCACTCACCTTCATCATTCACCAAGCCAGGCTGCATAACTGGGGGGACACTCCCCACACACCCACAGAAGGACACAGACCCTCTATCTGGAGTCTGGCACTCACAACTGTTTTACGTGCTATTCATCAGCCCAGCTCTGAAGGGCAAATCTAAAAAATGCCTGGCCAAACAAACAGTCACAGTGGGGTCAGCATTTAGAAGAATTATATGTTTCACATACTCTTTCCCTTTAATCTCCTGGTTAATCCAGTGGCCCAGAGGTCAATTCAGACAGTTCTGGCCTAACTGCACATATCAACTTCATAAGTAACACGTAAGAAGCCTCTGGATGCTGTTCTGCATTGATAGAGAAGCAAGTCACCCATAAGACACTGTGAGCTCTCCCCAAGTTGTCAATCTAGTTGATTTGGGTAGCCTTGCATGTACTGATATATTTATTTTCTATGTATGTATTATTTATAAAGCACAACTCTCCTTCCACATGCCAGCAGTGATGGACCAAGATCCTCCCTACGAGATATTTCTGGGTTCCTCAGCAGAACAGGACTAACAAGGAGACTCTGCAGACAGGTTACAGCTGCTGTCGCTTGTCACAAGGCCTGGGAGGTCGGCTCTGCCAGCCTTCCCTTCACACATGCAGGCAGTGCAGCACCTGACATGCTGTACTCAGAGCAGCATAGTGATTGCCAGCATCCCTGTGTAAGGAGTGCTTCAAATAACCCAGACAGCTGGAAAACACTGAAAGCCACAGTCTGCAATGTGCTTCTTCATGGCTGAACACATACATGTGCTGGATGCAGTCTGGGGCCACAATCTCACTGCAAAGCATGAATTCCTGCATGGCACAGCTTCAGGCCTCCTGCTGCAGTGGTTGGAGAGAACCCAGCTGTGTCTGCTCCTTGGGAAGCCCTGGGGAGCAGGTGCAGGAGGGGCAGAGACCCTGGGCACGCTCTGCAGGTGCTGCTCACACTCGTCCCACATTGGCACACGTGGTCAGGGCAGGCATTCCCTAACTCCCACCACATGGATTGCCATCTCCGCTAATCCTGCACACCTCAAAGCACAACTTCAATCCAATGCATCATTGTCTTGTCCACTGACATTGGTTCTACTACTCTGACTGAGAACACTGTCCCCTGAGAACTTGATGGGACATTTGAGTGGTCTCAAGCAGACATTAGATAGACAAGTGCTTCTGGGCCAAGACATTTGTGTTTCTTGTGAGGTCACTTGTACTGAGCAACAAAGCAACAATGAATTCCTTCCTGAAATGAACAGGCAAAGAAAGTGAGAACAAATAAGGCTAGAATATGCTTTCTGAAGACAAAATCACTTTAAAGAACTTATACTTTTGCTAAATCCATAAAGAATCAAATGGAGAGAGGGAGGAAACCCCATGTGGCTCCTGAGAAAGGAAATGGGAACCCACATTGCTCATCCGTGGGGAAGAGTGGAAGGAAGGCTCGTTTTCTTAATGAAGGTCCTGCTATTGTCCAAGCAGCTCAGAGTGGCCAGAGGAGGGGCTGGCTCTGCAACCAGAGCATACAGTTACACGAATATTAGCAAATGAACTTGTTTTCCCCTTTCCCCTTTGGTTTCTACCTCAGTGCCACACAATGCCTGCTGTGATCCAGGGGAATCTGCTATTGTTCTGATGCACCTGGGTGTGAAGGGAGTCACAGGGTCTGGCAAAGGAGCCTTCCTCCCTTCCCTACTTCATCCCTTTTACCCTGGAGATAATCCCTCCTCTGCTGCCTCTGGCCTCAGTGATCCAGTTCTGCATTCCTGGAATGTAGCTGGCTGGTGTTCTCCCCATCTTTCCCCTGACCTCTTAATGCCGTTTAATCTCCTGGAAGAAGAGCACTGCCCTACAAAGCAGAGTTGTTTGTTCTGTGTGTCCAAGTGCAGACTGTGACTAGGAAAAATGAATACGTTCATTTACAGCAAAAGGGTTCAGAACAGCAAATAATATGGCAATTTCCATGCTGTGGCCTGCAAGAGTTTAACAGCAGTCAGAATGAGCCAGGGAGAGAACTCAGAGAAGCCTTTCCACAGTCAGACAAGCTGCTTCAGTACATTAGTGCATTTTCCATTTGTTTCATAGCTATGTACATTAGTCCCCAGAGCACTGATTCTCTGTAGCTTACATCAAGAGTGGAACATGATTGAATCTCTCTACTAAAGATATATGTGGAAGAGTCTTTTGTATTTTCTTAAGCTTTACACCTTTTGGTGCATAAATGGAATTAAATATCCTATTTGCTGGTAAATAAAAACAAGCCATAGAAAACATAAACCCAGTTAAGCTGACAAAAGACATTCTAATTATAACAGACACAATTAGAGAGCTGTACAGAACTGCCAGGATCACTTGCTTCTAATGAAATTATTCCCTTTCCCCAACAAGTGATGTTTCTGGCAGCTTATCATTTGCTGGTTTAATTGTACTAAATCATGGGTGCTACTGACTGTGAGTGGGAAAGCTCCTAAAGAGGAGTGTTCCTAAGTGTAGGTTTGATTTTGAAGCCCTTGGGCTCATCCTGTGTGCTCCCACTACCTCTCCCAGACTGGTGGGAATCCTGTATGAACTCTGTGGGTCCTGCCAAAGTAGCCCCACAGTTGCCTGCTTGGACAAGGAATCTGTTCATAACAGTCACCATGACACTGTGTAGTGTTTATTCTCCAAACACATCAAAGACAACACAGACACACGTGTTCTACCTAAAAGGTACAAGTGTGGGCATGGAAACAAGAGCCCAAACCCCTGAGTCACAAATCACCTGCATTAGTGTCCCACTCTGCCTGGTTGGGGCTTACTGGGCTCCCAGTGCTGCCCTGCCTGGCACGCTGGGAAGGATCCTGAGGAGAGCTCTGGCAACTGAATATGCAGCATGTGTTCGATGCTTTAAAGACATTTTGGTCAGCTTTTAAGACAACAAACCAGAAGAAAACAAGTAATAGGACATTCATAGAATCATTAAGGTTGAAAAAGACTGGAAAGACCATGAAGTCCATCAAGCACCACAAGAGATCTTCTCTGTAGCACTGGATCTTCCATAATAATTAACCTTACTCTTCCCCCAAACTTAGAGTACCACTCAATACTACAAACCTTCCATTTGAATCCTGGCCTTGGCATGAAAATTGTTCCCTCTTCTCCCCACTCATTAAACCCTAAGCTGCCTGTACTGCTCCTGCTACTTGTTGAGTACAGTTGTGTTGTCCCAGAGCCCGTGGTGATAGTTCCTGTATTTGGTTGATGCAGGGATCAATAAGAAAGGTACACCCTGGGTAAAGCATGCAAAGTGCCACCCAGGAAAAGCAGCGGTCCCACCCTCCCAACGGCGGTGTCTTACTAAGAACACTCTGTTTAGATCTTTACTACACTGCCCCAGGCTATCTGGCTAAAAATCCTTCTTTTCTACCATCAAGGGGAGCTTTCCCACAATGTCTTAGTATTGCAGAAAGCATCATTGAAGCAATTCTATAATAAACAAGGCTCTCCAATGATGCCTGATCACCATTCACCAAGATGAGCCAGGACATATAGAATCTCCCCCAGTCAGCCAATTACTGCCAAGTTTTGGTGAGCCATCAGATGAGGGGCTGTGCTTTTACAGGCATTTTGAGATATTTTACTGATATTTTCTGTAGCCAAACAACTGCAGATACACAACTGCGTTTGGAAAAGCCAGCAACTCCCTCACTCTAGGGTGAGAGATAATGAGTTAAAATTAAAGGTTGTTGCTGGCTCGCTAGCCCATCCCCCTTTAGCTAATCTGTCATGTAATGAAGAGAAGCACCCAGCACAGGACAGCTCGCTGCCGGCTCACTTACAGCGAGCTGATTAAGAATGTTCAACCAACAGCAGACTGCAGACCTTTCCGAGGAAAATAAATAGACTGTATGCAAATGTGTTTGTCACTTTGACAGCACGTCTCAATTAAAGGCCCGCGCGGCGGCGGAGCGCTGCTGCAGCGCTGCGGCCGGGCTCCCTGCACCGCCCGCCCCGAGCCGGGCCCTGACCCCAGCGCATGCATGCATTTTAAACCTCGCTGCCAGCCCACAATGCTGCACTCCGAGAGAGCCCCTGACAATGAGAAAAAAGCCTCTTTCATCCTCTTCAGTTTAGAAGAGCTGTGAATGCACAAACAGCCCTTATTTCAGAGTTCTTGTGCCTTTTTAATTGTTCCCACCTTCTGTATTCTAGACCGAGTTAAAAGTGACAATAAAATCTCTGCCTTTAATCACGAGTTAGAAGCCATCTCCCATTTATACAGTAAATGTTGCTGCTTTTTCCCTCTCCAAAGCCTTAATCTATATTTCATAAACCTGAACATCTTCTCCTTTTGAATGAACGTATGATTTCATTTTTGTTTTGGCACTGGGCTATCAGGAAGAGCAGACCCGTGCCAGGACGAAGGCTGAGTCAGACAGCCCTACAACTGCTAAGTCAGATCGGTTTTTGGAAACCAACATTTGTAATGTGATGACAGCAATAAGCATTTAGCCAGCAAGCCTCTCCCCACGGCTAGGGGTCAGGAAAGCTGATGTGTGTTTCTTTCAACACAGAAAAGTGATCATTAAAAAATTTGAAAGTGACTGTTAAAAAACCTCATAAATTTAAGTTTGCACTTCCCAGTCAAATATATATTTCATTAATCTACCATCAGGTTTGAACCATCCATCATTCACAAAAATTGAAAGGAAAAACTGAAAATAAATTGCAATATTATCTGATTTCTGACTGCTACAAATGAAATGTAACATGCCCCTGCTGGAGCTAGATGGCTGCATTCCTCCAGTAGCCCAAATGCCTCTCAACATTAGTGATACTGAAAGTAACAGAAAAATAACTCTCTACTGAAAATACTTAATTGGAAGAGAACGATTTTTAAAAGGCCTCCAAGAACTTACTTTTAGCACACTGGTTAAAGTACTGAAAAAATAAATCTAATTCTGAAATGATGCAGACAACGTTGCTCTGAGCACCGATCAGACCTCGGGTAGTCCCATCTAATACCTGAACAGTCAGTGCAGCCACACCAACTGATTTCTATTCATAGACACTTCTATAAAACTGGTTTGCTTCACATTTTATAATGTTTTACAATTACTTTAAATTTACACTTTGCTTCCTTAGAAGAAATCAGATATTCCCTCCTGTTTTCTGGTCAGAACAGTGTAAAGAATAGTTACAGCAAAAGAAAAGAGAACTGTGAACACAAATCATGTCATTTTTTGAGTCAGCCTATACTTAATAGGGGACACTGGCAAACGGATAATAAACACTGGATGTTTTTCCATGAAAATCACAGCAACTACAACATTTTCTAAATAGCTAGCTCTTCAAACCCCACCCCCAAACTCTCTGTTTTGCAGACATATCAAAAGAAACATTACATGAGTAACTAACGTGAACAGCTCAGCTGTCAATACTGAATACAGAGCACGCTAACAAGCTATTAATTGATTTTTCCATCTTAGTTCATCGCATTTAATTTTCAGAGAATGTTCAAATGCTTTAATAGTCCGACATCCCATATTGACACTAATGATCTGGCTAGATAACAGGGGATGTTTTGAATGCTACACCCTCAGTCCTTAGAGCTGTAGCACCTTGCATGCTAAAACAGCTGCAAAATAGTTTATAAAATTGCTACAATATTTATGCTTCCCCCAATCACTCATCATTTATTTTCATCAAAATCACCGTCTGAACAAAAGGAATCTGCAAACCCCAGAAAAATTTGGTTTTAAAATCCCCTTTAAACAGATAGAACAGAAATAAAATAACACAGTTCAGTGATTAAAGATAATGAAGCATTTGGCATATTTGTTATCATGACTTTTCTCTGAACTGTTCTTCCTGAGTCACATGATTGAGAACAACTAACACTAAGACCTACCTGACCAAAATGTACTGTGATCGGTCTTCTGTCCTCTCTTAATTTCGGGTCCTTCTTCTCAGCCAGTGGTGATGGTGCTGTCCTTGGCAGGGGCTCCTCCGGCGCTGCCGAGCACCCGTTCTCAGCAATGTCCTGTGTGGTAGGAGAAGGTGAATAGCATGGCCAGGAACACTCCTGAGCGAGGGAAAGGTGCACAAAGGAGACACTAGAGGATAATGCTGACTAACAATTCGGATGTTAGGGGAAAAAACACCAAAGTACAGAAAAGAAAATATCATTAGAATAAAACATTTCATCCATCAGAGCTTGTACATAACCCCTCTCTCCCCCCGGTACCAGTGGCGCAAACAGGACATTCAATAAAATGTCTGACTCGAACATGCAAAAGCCAGGAAGCGCATGTGGAGAAAAAAAAACCATAGCTCAAATCCTCTATTTTAGAAATGAACTCAAGAAGCGCAGGGACAGGGCATTCTGCTTATTGTAAACCTAAATGAACACAGTAATTCCATTCAATTACTGCACAGAATTACCCATAGCAGAACAATTATTGGTGGAAGTGGCAAGGAGAGATGGAACTCAGAACTTAGTTAGCTTTGCATTTCATCCTGGAGTCTGTGTGCACTGAATATGCCTCCAGGAGAGGGTACAACACCAAGGACTGTCTGGCAGAACACTTTTTGTTCGCTTTGACTTTAGTTCTCATCTCCAGAAGTGAAGTGACCCACCAGCCCAGGCTGGAGGACTTGGCAAGTGCAGGGTGTGTAACACAGGTTTTGGAAAAGACAAAGGCCTGCAGACACCAGGAATCAGAGAAGGAGCAAAGAGTTTGAAAGTGAGTTGAGAAACAGTCTGTAACACAGTGGGCCCCAAACCTTACATCTCTGCAACAATGCCAAGGAAATAATGCTGGGTAAATATGGAGAGAAGGCTGCACAGGCTGGAGCTCTGCAAGGCTGACCTGAGGGTGGCTGCTGCCACCGGCAGGGCTTTGATTCCTTGACCTCTGACACGGCCCGCCAGCCCCCGGCTCGCTCAGGTACAATAATGAGCCGTGTAAGCTGATGGCCAATTAGAAATGGTTCCTTTGGACACACACTGACCTAATGTGTTTAGGTCAAATGAAACAAAAAGCTGGATGGACTTTCTAAGGGGCTTTGTCTGCTCCACAGAGAAACTGAGACCCCTCTTTAGATCCAGCTGGTAAAGCAGTGGTTCCCCAATACGGGCACAAGGATCATGGGGAATTAACAACTTGTTAAGGTCAAACTAGAGAGAAAAAGTTTTTCTTCCCCCCCGCCCTTCAGCTGCACAATGCCACCTTGTCTTGAAAAGGTACAACAAAGTCCTCCGAATTAGTAACAAAGAGCCCCAAAGCAAGACATTGACAAGAAACCTGAGTGTCTGTCAAACTCTTACTCCAGCTCCAGACAGCCCCGAGCCCCCAAGCGATCTCCTCAGCCTGGGACTCAGTCTGTGGCAGCACCGTTCCTTGCATGAAGGTAAACACAAACCCCGTTTATATATTTCTATATGGGATGGAGCCACACTGAAGTGCCTGGAGCTGCCAAAGCTCCAGCACTCCCAGGGCCATCCAACCAGCGCTGAGCAGGGGCTGCTCCCGCCCTGCGGCCCCCTGGGGCTGTGGTTCCGACCAAGGCAGCACACAGCTGGGAGGCAATGGAGAGCAAAGCACCTTCCCAGCAAATCCCCAAAAAGCCAGAAAAAGGACACAAAAGTTTGGACATGAGGGGAATGGGAAGAGATGAAAGATAGAGAGATTAAGCCATTAAGCAAAATCCCCTTAGATGCGTAACGATCACTGCAAATCCTTGAGCTTATATTGCTATAGATTGCCCCTACTTCTCTGATGATATAATTGCATATAAAAGATAACATGTTCCTAAAGCCTACTTCCACTGGGTTTGGTGCACAGACTTCCAATGAAACCACAATATATATTTTTAAAAACTGCGTAATAAAAGATGAGAATTAAATTATTTGATTCCTCTGTATTTTTTCAACATCACCAAAAGGCAAACAAATCATCAATATAGCTTCACTCATCAAAGCAAAATCTGCTTCACAAAAGTTTGTTTTCTATCTTCAATGAAAACACACTGGAGTTAAAAAAACAGTGAAATCTGATCTTATTTTCTAATGGACAGCAAACACTGGCTAGAGAGAAGCAAAACACATTCTGAGTGTCTTGAACGTTGTGCAGGTTGTGTTATAAAGCTCTAAATGAGTTGTTTCTAGACTACCAGGCATTAACTGGAGCCACACAGGGCTCTAGTAACTAAAATAATGTTGAATATATTAATGCCAAGTGCCCAACCATTTATACAAATTGTCTTAGCCAGAGTTTTCAGTAAGTTCCATTCTCCTGACTGAAAGTTGAGGACGGTACCATTCATATTCCTCCCTCTTCCTAATTCTATGCAGTTAAGCTTCAAATGAGCCACTAACGGAGGGACTTGACCACCACGGTCGGTGAGATGGAAAAAGGCAGCCTTTGCAAAAAAGAAAAAAAAGGGAAATAAAAAAGAAGAAAGAGGGGGAAAAAAAGAAAAAAAGAACTGTATCAGATATAAAATAAAGCTACTAGGCTGTATCTATTAACAATTATTTGCTCTCACTCATAAGAATCCTCTGAAAACTATTTCTGTTGCTTTGAAATACTGCACCACAAATGAACAAGGGATGGAAATGGAGCACCATTCAATCTCCACTATCATATTAAAGAAGGACCTTACACACACCACAGTGACCTCTCAACAGGTCAATCCTGCATTTCTCATTTGCAATTCAAACCCAAGACTGGAGCAGACCAAGGGCAAAATGGGCTCTTGATTATATTTAAGAGGTCACCATTGCTATGCAGAGTTGGAAGAAGCAGAACCTCCAGCTTTATTGCATTTTTAAATTATATCTTGTACAGAAGCTGCTCGGATTTGGCAGCAAAAACTGGAAAAGGGATGTTTATATTTGACTTTTCCTTACCAGGGGCCTGCATACTTTCTATATTAATAATGGAAAATAGCATGTTAAAATGCAGTGGATAGTAAGTTCAGTTTAAAAATAACCTGAGGTTACTCTTAGAAGATGAAAGACTAGCATCCCAAACTTGGCAAAAAGTAAGTATTTAATGATACCAGAATGTAAGACAGTTAATACTCACACATGCTAGTGAGGGAACAGGATAAATACAATGCTCTTACATAAAAACTGGGGAGGATGCATTAATAGACCTGTGCATAACGGACCCATAATGAAGCAGCACAGACATTTAGATTAAAAATTAGGGTAACCAAAGCAATGTTTACTATTTTTATCACTTTTAACAGAGGAATCCCTATTTTAGTTACTTTCCTACCTGCTTTCACATGGAGAAGAGGATGGGACATAGAAAAGGACAGAATAATAAAGGAAGGAGAGGTCGAGCAGTGTGTGCCAACTACTCACAGCTATCTTTCAAGCTCCTGTGTTGAACAATCATGTTTAAGCATCTCACTTACAGATACACCATAAAGAAGGTGAAACAAAATTGGGCCATTTAGTTGTAAATGTTATGTGTGCTTTTTGAAGAGATGTTTGCTGCTTGACAGACAAGGAAGACAACAATAATAATAAAACAAAGCAATGACTGAATGAGGCTTTTCTCAGCCTCCTATACAAATGTCACACAACAGCACACAATTCTATTCGCATTTAAAATGCAGGAAAAAACCTGCTCATGTTACACAGCTCCAACTGCTTTAGGAACACACACAAAAAGGCAGAACGTTATTTCCAGAAGTGAAACACAGGCAATGACATAATGAAACCCATGTACAAGAAAACTGCTTCATGTTTCTATTGTTTTCAAATTATACCTACAGTGGTCATATACACTGTAGAGTAATAAAATAACATAAAAGCATCTGAAGCCACTTTATCTTCCCTGAGATTCTGCAGCAATGTCTGGAGGGCTCAGAGAGGGAGCAGCAAGTGGAATGTACACAGGCAAATCCTCACTTCGCAGCCCGCCTTGGAGGAACAGCCTGGGGACAGGCTCAGGAGCACTTCTGTCTGCCCAGGAGCATTTGTAGCCCTAACTTAAGAGGATGGTCTAGAAATTTAGAGAAGAAATTTACGGAGAGAGCACAGATTAAACAAAGCCCACCCAAACTCCTATGCAACAAATTGAATACAAATTTCTGAATAAGAACCTCAGTCCTCTCATCAGGTCAGCTGCCTGGTGTCCTCCGTGACTCTGAGAGCTCTGATGCACAGAATAAAGGGAGTATCTGCACTAAGCCAGGGCACAGTTACCCAGGTACTCATGAGGTGTGTGCCCGTGTGACTGTACCTCTGGTTTAAAAGGAGCAGCTGGGATTGGATAACACATCCCTCGAACGCAGCAGAGCAGATGGGAATTGTGCTGTTTACAAACACACACACACACAGAGATTTGCGAAACAACAAACAGCTGGAGTATTTTTTCCTCTAATAATTCCAATTGGCAATGGACACCAACTCTAATAAATTCCTTCCTGTCTGAACTTTGCAGCAGACATTCAAGAAATGCAGAAATCCCCTTCCCGATGGCAGACAAAAATGATGCTATTTTTCCTGACTGATTACTGCAAAAATAACGACAATTTGCCATTTGCAAAAAGTTCACTGCCAGAACTGTAGGAAAGTTCTCCCAATCCACATGCAGTCCCCTCACACAGTGCCCCAGCACGAAGGACAGCAGCAGGACGACTCCAAGCAGAACACTCAATTTTCTGGCTTTTATGGGTTTAAGTTCGAGCTTTCATGTATTTGAAGACAATTTTTTTTTGTCTGTGAATATTTATAAGTGTGAAAAATCCAGGACAGCTGGTAATGCATTTTGAAGTGTGCTAACAGCACTGTATCAAACAGCTTCCTATTGATCACATCATGCTTTCAGTGGCTAAGGATTTCAGACGTGGTGCTTATACATTTTGAATAAGAACTTCAAGTACCTTTTGCTTCAAGCGGTTTTTCACTTCTTTTATTCCCATTTTTGCATGATCTTTTGCCTGCATGAAAAATAATTTAAGTTAAAATTCCCTTCTATTTCTAGCAGTGACAAAGTTTGTTTTCAGTTAATAAAAATGGCAATAAAAAATGTAACAGGATACTGAAAACACATTAAAACAAACAAAGCTAAAAAGACCCCAAATAAACAAAAAAACACCACCCCATCTTTGCTGCAAAAATTTTGGTTTCCCTGTTTTGAAGCCACAGACATCTTTGATTGTTTTGCATTCCACACCCTCAGTGTTCCCCAGTAAGTATTTATCTTTGCTATAACTTCTATTCTTCCATACTGGCACTGAGCCTGCAAATTCTCCTCGCAGTGCTCTGGGTGCCAGTTCCATTTAGCAGAGCCAATCTCATCCCACTCCTTTCTCTCAGGCTGGAGGAAGGCAGGAAAAAAACAAAGTTTGAATGGTTATCTCAATGCTTTTTATAAAATTATTTCCCAGAACTGAGCATATAAGAAATCCTCACTTGTTTCTGTGTTGTTTGATCTGGCAGAGTGGAGCTGGCAGCCACACACGATAGCACAGCAACACACCAGCTGTTTGTTAACAGCACTGAAAACACTTCCATTTAAAGAATAACTCAGTAAGTTGGGCTCTAAATAAGCAGGTATAAGAAATCTCTAGGGAAAATTAATTGACATTTAGAAAAGATGGAAACAATTTGGAAAATGAGAGGATTCCCTTCTTTCGATGAAGCTGCAAGCAGGGAAAGCTGAGGTAACAATGATTTCCAACAGAGCAATGATGAGATGGTAGAGCTGCCTAGCAGAGAACACAGGCACTATTTCCCAGAAAGAGTTCTGTGTAATAAATGGAATTTATCATCTGTACTTTCAAAAGAAATCACAAGTTCCCATTGTACTTTGCATTTCAATTGAGTTTAAATTTCCAAATGACTTTTTCATTTAAATTTGAAATTTGAATGAATGTATATTTTGAGTAAATTTGTGACTTGAATAAAAACGGATGTAAGTCTTGAGTCTCATTTGAAAGGTTAGAATTGTAATTAGACTCTTATCCCAGTAGTAAGCCGGTACTCAATACTTACAAACTTATAGACAGTCTTCATGGCGGGGTTAGCCTTGGTCTTTACTGTGTTTAAAATGGCTCCACTTCCCTTCTGTAATTATAGTAACAAGGGAAGAAATGTTATCAAAGCTCTTTAAAGCAAACAGCCATCTAAAATCCACCATTCTTAACTTAAAATAACAGAGCATTAACTATCCTTATTAGCAGAGCTGAGTATGAAAAGGTCAGATTTAAAGAAAAAGACCCAAGGAAAACCACCCTGAATGTTGCTCTGGTTTTGCCCAGTTCTGTTTAATACAGCACTTGTCCAAGGGACAATGCAGGTGCCTCCCTTGTCTTACACATCTCACAACTGTGTCCTGTGCTTCCACTCACCTCAGGGCCGTTCTGTACATTCCACTAAAATGCTAACCAAGTTTAAGACACGAGTATCCTGAGCAACACTCAACGTCTGAGCCAGAGACTCCACCTCAGGACAGTCTGTACGTTTAATCTGAAGAGGGGAGATCTGGTTTTACTTTGCTCTTTTCCCTTCCCTCATCCCACAGTCCTGTCTATCACACACATGGTGCCTTTTTCACATTCAAGTAGTTGATACAGGGATAAAATGAGGGAAAATGAAATCTAACCCTAGTCACAAACATTAATTCTAGAACAGCTGAATCTCATGTGAGGAATATAATCAAAGTGATGAGCCAGTGATACATCAACTGCAATGATCTGTTCACCTGGTTGGTGTTCTACGCCCCTGCCACACCCCACGGACTATTGCTGTACAGCATCTTAAAATGAGAAACACAGAAGAGCAAAATCCAAGCAATTAAACCCTGGCTAATGTTGTATTTCCTATTTTCAGCGCAAAATAACATTTCCAGAGATGAAATTTGATTATATGCAATCAGATGTAAACAGCTTTAAGATTTACTGTCTCTGTCACCACATGAAAATCTTCAACAGGCCAACCCCAGTTCAGGGTGTCTGGCAGGATGTCGTGTGCTTACCCTCACTGTGGACAGCCACTGGTGGTACAGTTTGTCGCTACCTACAGAGAACCAAACACAAAAACAAACAAATTGTAACTCTCTGCTGAAAAGAAACAAGCTCCAAATGTGAAGTGTTGGCACTTAGTGGTTCTGGAACATGGACAGAACAGGACAGCCAGCCTTTTCTTTCAGGAGAAAACATAACATTGATGAGAGAGTTACACTTTCCTATTTTCTCTGTGTTGTCTCTGACATTTGAGAACACAGATGTTTTTAAGTTCACTAAAAGAAGTCTGAGGTGGTTCTGGGTAAAGCCAAGATTTTTCCTCCAATGCAAGAACTCTTTTAGTTGTACTTTATTGAAGTGGTAACACCGAGGTTTTTAAAGACTGGACAAGCATTACTCAGACTACAATACATTATTTAAAGCTCTTGACAGACGAAAGAACAAAAATTTAAGACATTTCAGGCTGCCAAGATCACTAAGTCTTTTATTTACCTAGTAGTAATGACCAATAACATCATGATAACCCACAAACGGTAAGCCAACAAAAGTGTCTGAAATTACCTTAAAACATTTCTTACCTGCATATTCTCCCATATTTATCTCCTCTTCAAACACGTCACTGAAGCCCTCCCCAGAGTTCAGCAGATCCAGACGCCCATCAATGAACTGCATCAGTATTAGGAGACAGAAACACATCAACTATCCCATTTTTCATCCTTTCAGAAAGACTTTATCCTTCATTAGCTGGAATAACCTCAATGTTTGCATTGGGTAGGGACTCAAAATAGAATGAAAATACCACCCAAACTGACACAATGTTGATCAGTGCCCTAAAGTGTTTGGTGAAATCTGTGGTGAATTTTTTTGCTAAAAGAATCAGCATTCTTGTTTGGCCACACATACATGTTTTCAGCTGCCCTAAAGTATTAGTTCTACGTTCAACAATAATATGCTTCCTGGACAAAGTTTACAGGAGATATCTTGGGTCTAGGCATGCTCATATAAGTAAAACCCTTGAGTTCAGAGACCATTAGTGGGAAAACCCATCCGCCTCTCAATATATGAAAAGCCTCAGCACCCAGGTCTGAGAAAAGCCAGCAAGCAGGAACTGAGGTGCTGCACTACAGGATCAAGGGACACAGAAACAGCCCCCAGACCCCACCTGAACTGTTACAGCATCTGCGTCCCCATGGATCACTGGAGGCAGTACCTGCTTGAAGAGCTGGAGCTGGATGGCATTCTGCAGGAACTGCCTCATCACAGACGAACGGTGGGACACGAACGCTTCTTCACAGAAAGTGATGGGTTCACCCTGGAGAGTTCAGAGCATTAAACACTCCAACAGCCTTGACTGAGTCCCTGTGAATCCACTGCCTGCACCTGACCTTCTTCCCTTCCAAAATAAATAAGTAAGGAACATAGGCCTTACCTAGCATTGAGTTAAACTGCACTTTATTTGCAGGTCCCAACCACAGGATGGAAAAATAGGCTGGGAAATTGTAGATCATCAAAATAAACCAGAGTGGCTTTACACACATTTTGTTAAAGCTGAAGAACTTTCATAATTCAAAAAGCTAATATTACTTACTCTCCCCAAAATATGACACAGAGTCATGAGACTTCTGTATACTCTGCTTATTTACCTCAGCAGAGCCAGCACAAACAGGTCAGGAATGTCCACTCTGTTCTTTCTGCATCTCTGAAAAACTCTTATTGGAGGAGTGGAATTTCCCTTTTTTCCCAATCTTGTCGGCAAACGACAGAAATTGCTTTGCAGTTCTACTTTTATCTTATTTTAATGAGTTATGGTAATGCTGAAGTCTGCTGCGCATCTGCCGTAAGGGCACAATTTCTTCCACACGTCTACAAATACACAACATAGCAAGCAAATATATTTATTGAATTAAAAACAAGTAACAAAGGACTAAATTATACCGATGTATAATTATTATGTATGTTCATACTAACCCACATAAATGCTTATGGATGCTCATATTAACCCAAAATATATTTGGACTCTTCTGCTGTTGAGTATTCAAAATTAAGATTAGACAGCAAAAGGTCTTAAAGCATCCCATTTAAAAGGATGATATCATTCTATTTCTGAAAGCTCTAAATTAGTAATCTCATATTTACCACTGGCTGTGTAAAATCAACAGGGCAGCTAAAATGACTGATGAAAGGATCAATTGCAAGTGTCTGTTTAAGCACAGGATGGGTATTCTTGATATAGGGAAGTTACTTTCTTAGGAGAGTTTCTGTCATCCCTTGCTTGAACGAGTGAATTTCCATGGATTTGAAAAAAAAAAAGGCAGGTTTCTTATATGACAGTTACAGTTTCAGGATAATTTGTTTTAAAAATAATAACCTGGTTTTGATTTACTCTTTTTACAGAGAAAACCAAAATCACTACATGCTTTCCAGGCAAGAAGCATGAGTGTGAAAAAACTACTTTTTTCTTTGCTGTGGCTTTGCTCTCATCAGAATAAAGAATTATAAGACACTTCATTATAAAATAAACAAAGAGAAAATGTTTGGAAAAACAGGTCTGGCTGGTATGTGCACGCATATAAGGCAGCAGTGCCAGTCTCCAGGACACACATGAAAAAGGTTCTGGCTCCAAAGCCAAGGTGTGCACTGTCTGAAAGGTTTTACTGCATTTAAATGACTAACAGCTGTCATCTCCCTGACCAGTGCAAAAAAGGCTTTCCCATTAACTTCAGATACTGGAATGTAACAAAGGATCCCTGAAAAATATTTTAGCCATGTCAGAGAAATCTGAGTGAAAAGAGCTGGGAGGAATGGGTAAAGAGAAATGCAGGTTAGCGCACTAGCACACACGTTCACCCAAGGAAGGTTTAGCTTTTGTTTAATCCTCACTTTAAAAACCCTTCAAAGGAAACAAGTAGCCCTTCCTATCACCTACAAGAATGCAAAATTTCCCCCATGGCCAGAACAGAGCGTGGACACCGTGGGATGAGCTCAGCCCTGCGAAGAGGAGGCGGCTGTGCCCTGCTGCACCTCCAGCAGCTCCAGCGCCCCCAGCAACACACACCCTGCAGCTGGGGCACAAGCAGTGCTAGCACGCTTCCTTCCCAAAGTACTAATGATTGAGTTTGTTCATTAGCTTGATTAGACCTTTTGACTTCTTAAGAGACATTTCAGGCTCAACGGCTGCTGGATGACAGAAAAAACTTTAATCATCGAGGTCAAGCGTGAGCTTTGCAGCTCAGAATGCATTAGTGCCTTCCACCTTCGCTGACCTCCCCGAGGTGCATACACTGTTCCACCCCCAGCCACAGCTTCAGGACAAAAAGACAAGCTGGACAATAAGACCATTTTCCTGACAGATCTGGTTAACTGTAAATTACAAAGCTAATCAGCTCTGCTTTTACTGACAAATGACATTATACACGGGGGACACCCGCAGAACTGCAGATCTGGTGTGAAATGAATGGTCTTGTTTGCATGTGAAACAAGTAAAATAACTTGTCCTGAAAAACTCATCAACTCCTAAACTCACCAGTTCCCACAATTAAAATTTAGGCCATGATTCATCAACACCTTAAATATCCATTAATATCCTTTTCAACTGTAAATGTCTAACAGAGGCTGAAGTATTGCACTGCAAAGGCTCCAAATGTGTGCACAACATGACTCGATGAGGAATCTGACTTGATCTGTAATGTTACAGATAATTCACATCTATTTCAAGATTGAATCACAATTATTTTTATTACAAAAATGTACACATTTCATCTGCAATCTTAACACAACAGAAAAAAATTTAAAATATAAGATTAAGATTCCCAGATGCTCTGAAAAAATAGGTGCCTTTATGTCTTTGCAAATCTCCCTTTACATGACTATTTCATATTCATCTGGCATAATGAAGTTCATCAGGGCAGTGCTGCATCTCATGACCCCTGAAAAAGCTGAAAAGTTTCAGCCCACATCTGATCTGCTGCCAAACCTATTTTTATATTGGAATTCTGTTACATTCTAAAATAATGCTTAAAACTACTTAATGTAGCAACTGGAAAATAAAAGGAGTCTAGGACTTATTTCAGACTGTTCTAGAGTTTCAGGAAACCTGCTGTTTTATTTTAAGAAGCCATAATACAAATTAATAGATAAAGCCCAATTTTGTTTAGTTACACTGTAAAAAATTTCATCACGATCCCTCATATTTTAAGAAAATCACTTTTCCTCAGCTCACTGATTATGGCAGGAACTTTCAGAGTGAGGACTGAAATGAAGGACTGAAATATGTGGGACAGAAGACAGCTCAGACGAGAGAAGGACATGGAGGAAGGGACAGAGGCAAACTCAAAGGATGTTTCTAGAAAGACACAGGAGCTCAGAGAAGCCATGGAAATCCAACTACTCCCACTCCTGTAGGAATGTGCACCTGGATAACAGTCCTTTGAGGGCAGCACGTGGGTGCTGGACAGAACAGCAAGGTAACAAAGTCAGGGGTCAAAGGCAGAGGTCAAATTAGGTCAACAGTGAGAATCCCTCATACAAACAATGATTTCACAAAACTCAGTTCTAAGAGGGGGGGAAACCCAACAAAAAGATCACCAAACCCAAGAAGCCACAGCTGAAGACTGTTTAGACAGCTCTCAAAGCTGTGCCATGGAAGGCAGGAGTGCAGCGTGTGTGTGAGCAGGGGCAGCACCTGCTGCACACTGAGCTCTGTGCCAGGCACAGCCCCGCTACAACAGCGGAGAGCTGCTCTGCACAGCAGCACACGCTGCAACACCTGGGGCTCCAGGCACACAGAGAGATGCCCACTGACAGCAGACAAGCTGCAAGTCCAGCACCACTGCAGCGCTCCCAGCACAGCAAACCAAGGGCATGCAAGCTAGTCATGCATCACTTGATGCTGCAAACAACCACATCCCGTACTGACAATGGTTGTGCTGCAAATGGCAAAATAAAGCCAGTAATGATATTCTAGGACTCATCAGCCTTAATTCCACCCAGAATGATAAAGCAAGACAGGAGAATGATCTGGATATATACATGTCTATACAAGTACAGCAGCAACCAAAGGCAAGGCACTGCTCTGCAGACCTTTCCAGAACTGTGATGGCAATGTCAGGGAAAGATTAGCTCATCACAGCTGAAGAAGGATCATCAGCCAGCCAGCGGGATTCCATAAAGAAAACCTGAAATTGGTGACAGACACCTGATAGGACATTAGCTCATTCAGCTTGCAATTGCACTGACAAATAACCTCCCATAACCAGTCCATACATTCAGCACAAGAGAGCTCTTCGCATCCACCTCAGTCATAATGGGATCCAGAAAGCAGAGATCAAACTCTCTGCATTAAATGAATGATACCAGAGCTTTATTAGCATCTCAAGATGCAGCTCAGGAACAAAGAAATCACGTGTTCAGAGATTTGACCACACGCCTTCTAAAGAAAAGTACATTCAGGCTCTGTTCAATAAGAGACTACCAGCTCTGATAAATTATTACTGCCAAGTGCAATCTTGAAAAGCGTTTTAAAGCAATGTATTACAAATGCAGACTGCACTGCCCAAACAGCGCAGTCTCATGTAAGAGGTCAGCTCCATCACCAGCCCAATTTCAGATTTTTTTGGTTCCTTGCTACAGAATACAGCCTCTGGTAGAGACACAGCAAGAGGGCACAAATCCAACTTCAAATAAAAGATGAAACTGTCAAAAAATGTGTAACCAGAGAAAACTTCCATGGCAGAGCAATGGTTTTGCTTCTTCTTTCAAACTTTGTTAGTTCATCAGGATACCTGACATTTTCATGTTAGACCAGGTAAAATGACACACACTCATACCCACAGCTAATGAAAGTACATGACTGTAATGGAGCCAGCCAGCTTTCCAAGTGTTTATATGGCTAATTCAGCCACTGCCTGCCCTGATTTCATCACCTACAGCAGCCAGAGACTTCCTGTCCCTACGCAACTTCTACAGCTTCCTAGATGGAACTCAAGCAACAAGCCTAGCACATGAAGTGCAAAGAAGCCAGCAAGAAAGCTTTTAGGGCTAGGAGGAAAAAGAAAGGAAAAAAAAAAATCACCATTTCACAGATCAAGAATAGAGGCATGAAAATAATAAGTAACTTGTACACGGTCACAAAAGTCTCTGGCAGAGCCAGGGAAAAGAACCGAAATTTCTTTAATCCCTGCTCAGTCCCTTAAATACAAGGCTATTCTTCCTCTTCCTACTTGATATTGTGTCAATGCAGGAGTGTAGGTGTTGAAAGACTAACAAAAGGAAAGTAATAGTATGGTATTATGAGCTGAGAAACCTAATCTTTATCAGATACAGCAAATCTCTATGATGCTGCCTGCACTGGGAACTCTCTCTTTGTCCTGAATATGCTTTAAATTACTGGTATAATGTGTACTGGATATTGTTCCACTCTTATATTTATTCCACAAAAACCCCTGTGGCCTGCATGCGATTTTATCATTAGCTGGCAAGGTAATTTCAGGGCCTGGTTCTGCAATCATTCCATGAGCAATGCTCCCATTGAAGCTGGGACGTTCGGCATGCAAAGCAGCTGCCAATTCAGAGTCCCTGCAATGAAAAGGCCTTTTTCTATTTTAACTATTGTGGAATATTAGTGACAATACAGAGGAGGAGAAAAATTGCAGTGCAGTTCTTTAAATGAGTTATTTTATACTATGACAAAATATAAAAGTGTGCTTGGAAAAACAATCTACACAAAGTATTGCCTATCAGATAAACTGTGAGCTATTTTTGTTTCACCTATTAAAACTCAATAGAATACAAAGTATTTTGTTAAAATAGGAAAAAAAAATCTCTGTAGAAATAACAAATCATTGGCCAAGATTTACAAATTAACAACATGCCTCAAGACCGCAAATCTTAATATTTTGCTTCCTTTAATTTCTTAGATACATGTAAAAAGTCCAAACTCATCCAAATCCATGAAGTTTCCAGAAAAATATGTTGAAAATATGTTTTTGTGCGCAATGTAAATGACTCAATTGTCTCAAGATCTCCAAAACCATATTCAATAAAAAGCTATTTTAAAGAGCAGGGTATTTTACTATAAGATTTAGATGCTGATATAGATGCAGAAGGAGAACAAACTGGTTTTAACTTCACTAAAGCAACGTGAGAGAAGCCTTAGTCATAAAGGGAGGTCATGAAATCCCAGTCTCTTAGCGAAGTAACAAACATCCCGACTCTATAAATAAAATGGATCTAATGGAATGAAACTTTAATTTTGCACTGAGTTAGACACACCCAATCTCTTGTAGATCCACAGACGTACACAATGTAAGAACATGGCCTGCAGTGCCCTCTCCTTCACAGAGTAACTGGCAAAGGAAATGCTACACCAGAACTCACTGAGGGAGGATCCGTCCGTGTTATGCCTCTCAACAACTTGGTGAGGAAGCCTCAGCTACTGCCATGGAAAAACACAGCCAGAAAAGGCTCACCTTAGAGCAGATGCTGTTCCCTGAGAGAAGTTACCAGGGGCTCTGGATTAGGAACACTGGAAAAAGATTCCATTCCCTCATGCAAATGAGAACTTTTCACTCTCCTTTTCTCATTTTCTCACCCATTGTCAGAAAGAGGCAGAGATTTTACCTCATGAGAAGGCAAGACACAGAAAACACCACATCAGTATAATCATCATAGCTGCTGATCTTCTATCACTTTCATCAGAGCTCCTCGATCACTAGAAGACCCATCTCACAATAGGCCCAGGATCCAAACATATCAGAAAGTATCATTTTTATAGGTTAGATTTCATTTTCCCAGGCTCTCCTGTACAACATCTCACAGCTTGCAGATCTTATTTAAAGACTTGAAAAAGAAAGAAACCAGAATTAAAAAAGAAACCTCGCCTCTGAGATCCTGCGAATGCTGGGTCTTCCAAGCAGTTAGTGCCAGATCTGTAACCTGCCTCAGTCCCCCAGTTCCACCATGGTACATTCATAAACAAGAAGTTGCATCCAGTGTGAGGACAAAAGAGGAAGCAGTTTTTTCCTTTCTCTGCTCTCCCCACACATTTTGCTCGGTCCATGAATTATCGTGCATTCCTGCAAACCCACAGGACACCGCAATCTGCAGCAAGTGCAATCAGGTCCAGTTGGGCCATGTGGCTCCTCCCAGCTCCCATCCTCTAGCAACACATTCCTGACACGGAAACCATGCAAAATTCCCAACTCCTTTGTGAGGGGGAAAACGCCATCTAATTAGAGCCCATGTGCAGGGAAGCATCTGGCTGGGAGCAGCGGTTCGGCGGCTCCCGGAGTTGTCGTGGAGACCGGGCAGCAGCGCCCGGAGCTGGCCGGCCGAGGCACGGGGCCAGCAGCACGGCTGCGTGCTCTGACAGGGAGCAGATGGGCAGGGACCGCCGGGCTCTGCTCCCCTCCGGACCCACACACCCTCAGAGATCAGCTGGAGCTTGTACAAGTCCTTCTCATCTGCCCTGGAACCTCTGCCTTCCACCAAGGAAACAGAACCGAGCATGCCAACGTTTCCACCAGAAGAGTCCACGTGCAGTGCCTCCATCCCATTTATGTAATGATGATGCGAAGCTGCAACAACTGACAAAACATGATGCAAATATTTTAAAAATAATTCATTTTGATGCTTTATTTTGGCATTCAGTTAAAACTGCATTCTTGGAAAAATGCACAGGAATTTCTGTGATTCACACAGTGCATGATTCCATCTTGGCTGGGGAAGTTTGATGCTGTTTTAATTATTAATAAAGTAAAACAAATGTTCCCCTGCACATGCAAAAGAATTGTTAATAATAATAACAACAGAATTGTTAATAATGATGTCTCTTATTGTAGTGACCTCACAGCTTGGAGACCCTATTTTCTGTTAATAATTTTCAGTTACGTGAATACATGTTTTTTGTCCCAAATTCCTTTTTTAACTCAAAGGCTTCTGTTCACATTAGCTCAACAGCCTGCTAAGAGCATCTTCAAGGGAAACAGAGTTGACTAAAATTCATGAAAACTCATCACTTTGGTTGGAAAGCCCATTCATTCACACATGCACTGCCCATGCCTTGCAGGGGACACATAATTTTCTACACATTTTACAATATGAATTTTCCAGGAAAACATTTTTTCCTTGCCTGTAACTCCCTCAGAAAGATGCCCAGCTTGTGAGTGCAGCTGCCTGCAGCCTCGGAGAATCTGCAGCCCAATACTCCACAAGGCAGAGTACTCCAGGGAACCCACCCAAAGCCAATTCTCGCCAGTGTCAGAGAGGAGCCGTGCCATGGCTGCTGGGAATGCCCACAGCAGGCATTGCCTGCAGAAGCTTCAGGAACGCTGGCTACTGAGGGAAGAGTTCCTAAGGAACCAGCCAACTCCAACCGTGGTCATGGGACCCAAACACACACACAAAACGTTCCAGAGCTGCCTCAGCAGCACTGCTAATAACCAACAACGTACAGTGCTCTAAATTTCCCAAAGTCTACACCAGATATTGACCAGGAATTGCAACGGCTCAGAATCACCCTGAACACTTCATTAGCACAGTTACTGCCTGCTCCATTGATCACTACAAGTATATTTTTCCATGTTTCCATTTTAGCAGTACTAAATTACATTGCTTCAAACACAGAAGTTGCTCATCACCTAACGGTGCTCTTAGTCCAGCTATTGCTATATTTGACAAGCATTGGCAATTTCAGCTCATTTTTCAGGATTAAAAAAAATACTCAGAAACTTTTAAAAACATTTTCGTCACATACAAACTGCCTCCCTCCCAGATCACATCCAACTTGATTAAGCATTAAATTTGCAACTGCCTATCTTTCCGCCCTCTATAAATACTGGCAAAGGTTCAAAGCAGTTCCACTGGTGCTAAAGAGTTAATGCTTGGTGCTGTGGTCACTGTAAATAAGCAGTTTCGGGTAAGCAATATTGCTGTCAGACACACAATGCTTTGCAGGTGTGGGCAATAATTAAAGGTTTCAGCACATCTACCTGGGTGAAGTATTTTTTACCTCCTATTCTGAGGAGGAAGCCCTCTCTGTGGAGAGCAGAAGAGCTCATTAATGAGGCTAATTAGGTGTAAAGGGGGTAGAGTCTGGCATCAGCTGCAGCTTACAGAAGCTAATCATTAAGCTCTGTAATCTCTACCCCAGAACAGCAGATGATCATGTTCCTAGGTGACTGATGTTGCTAAGAAAATTTCCAGCACCTCAGTACCTGACCAAATACTTTTTGGTGAGACCAAAAATTCCCTTAACCCTCTATGTTCTAGACAACACAGTTGATATCATTTCTTCACTCATCAATTTTCTAACAATGAATATCTAATGAGATTCAGACTTGGCACGAGCCTTTAATGTGATTCATTTCAGAATTTAAAAAACCAAAAAAATCAATGCCATCGACTACTTCTGGAAAGGAAGGGCACAAAATAAAGGCTGATAGAGCAATACGTAAGAATAACAAAGATGCAATTGTAATTATTCAAGCAATAATCCTTGAAAAAGAGTGACCACATATAATCTCCTGAAGGTGAGTTCTCTGTGTAATTTCTTTGCATAGAGTACTGAGGGTAGTTACAATACCACAGGGATGAATGTCTTGTTAATAAATATGTAAAATAAGGATTTCATTGTACTCACCTAATTTAAAATGAGAAAAAGGACATAATTTCCATGGAGAGAGAATACATGTAAGCAGAGCTCTAGAACTTGTTTCGTAAAATGGATTGCAAAAACAGCATACTATTGCAGCACCTTAACATGAATTTCTGACTTCATAAGGCAGAACAGACCCTTTACTGGCAACCTGCTACTGGTATCTTTTTTCCTCCAACTAAGCAGCAGATTTGAATCAAAAATTTTTAAGATTCAATTCCATTTCAACAAGAAATAGAGTATTTGTTATGTCCATGTTACCTGTGGACTTGGAGATGCACAGACTAAATAATGTGAGTTGCTCAGAAGTGCCACTGGCTCTTGTTACCATCAGGATACGGATAAGCCACGCTGGCAATCTAAGAGTTCTCTGAGCATCAACAGAAAAAATATCTCCGATAACTAGCACCTTGTCTTCCAATACAGATGTCAGATGAATGAATTGGGTGATAAAATTGCTTTGTAGCCAGCATCCCATTATATTTAATAATCCTGCAGATATACTGTAAAGACCAAATCCCATTAGGCAATAGAGGTTTCTACAAATATTCTGAGCTAAGCACCTTGCCCAGTAGTGAACACCCTGTGCTTCAGCTTCTCCTGCTCTAGAACAGCACCCAAGGAGTTTTTGGACAGGTTCAGAAGCACTTGGTGAAGGGGGTGTTTGCACATCAAACAAATCTGAACCAAGGCTTCTCCCGAGTATCTCTCCAAATTGCCCCAAACCAATACAAGCTTCCTCAGAATCACTTGATCAAGTGCTTGGCAGGATTAATGCCTATCCTACACAGAACACTACTTGTTTCTTTTAAACCTCTGCTGTTACAAACCCCATTTGACTGCCTGAGGATTCTTACACTGGAAGAAACAATGAGGAGTCTCTCCTCATCTTCTGTCTTCAAACTGTCAGTGAGAGCTTTCCCTATAAATAATGCTACAAAATCGACTGACATTCACAGTATCTCTGGTATTCATATAAGCAGACTGGACATTCTATGGGGAAAACGTGCAGTGATGTCTGTAAGCAAGAGGGAAGTGTGGTCAGCAAATGGGTAAGTATGTACAAGTGTCTGAATTAACCAGAGGGAAGGGCAAACCAGAACTACACTGCATTTTCATCAACAGTAACAACCTTTGTTTCCCTGCAGTCTAACTCCCCACCATGACCAGATATGTGACAAAGCTGGTCTGCAGAGACAGCAAACTGTCCAGAGAAGTGATTCCAAGATGTGGCACTATTTCTGTGCTGCTTTCCTATTCCTGAGACATGCTCCACTGTTCCTTAGCCATGCACACCCTTCATTTCAGTAATTAGCTGTCAGCACGGCCCGACAGCAACTTGGTATTGTCTGCTCAAATTGTATTAATGAAACGCAATCCACTAAATGTCCTGGATGCACATCTGTAATTGTGTTACATGGAGAGGCTGGGGATGGGGGCAAACTGCAGCTTCTAAACAGGGCACTGTGATCAAGCACATTAATCTGTTATTTCTTAGGGATTTGACAACCAATTAATACTACAGGGTTTCCTACACAGCAATAAGAACCAGTGATCCAACAGTATAAGCTGTGCCTACCATTTTGAACACAACATCCTGAAAGGCAGAGACACAGAACTACAGGTTGCAGCATTGCAAAAACCCTTTTTGTATTTGAAGATTCAGCATCTGTATGTTGAAACCTAAATGCAGAACACTCAGTGTCTACACCACACTAAAAAAAATCAAATAAATCCCAAGACCCTTATCAAACATGTAAGTTTTTGATGTTCTTGAAGAATACAAAACTCAGTTGAAAAGCCCTTGTAAACTGATCCTTGTCAGTCAAGACATTGCACCTTTTTCTGTTTCATGTTCTCCATCACCAAAGGCTTTTCCAAAGAACAGGGTTTGAACAAGATAAAAAAAATAATCAAGAAAAACACATAATAAAGATATCCTGTGGGTATAATAATCTTTGGAAAACTTTCATGTCAGTTCTGACTGCAAAATTGCTATTAACATTTAATTAAAATTGAGCCCAATAAGCTATGACAAGATAATGGCTGGAAACATGGCTTTAGGGCAGAGTGAGGATATCTGGAGCTCCGGCTGGAAGTGATGCTTTATTTTTGGTTACATTTGGCAACTATTGAGATTTCTGAAACACAAGGAAATTATAATGATCTAGAGAAATTCACAGAAAAGAACAGCACTGCATTTCAGCTACCTCAGGATCTGTAACATATATCAAGTAAATCAGAGATTTTTAGGACTCCAGTACCACCTAACCCTTAATTTCATTCATGTTCCCACCCACACCAAAGAACATTCTTTTTCAACTAAAAAGCCCCTGCAAGCCCCTCCTAAACAATTTAATATTTTGTTACTTATCCATAACAAAACCTATTAATTTCCTCTCAGAGGCAGGAATTCTTTGCATATCATTTACCTCCATAGTTGAAGGCAACAATCCCACAGACCTGAAGCAGAAACCGTCAAGAGCTTTGGGAATGACCCTGACTCAGGGAAATCAATCCTCCTTTACTGGAGGCAGCTTCACTGCTCACCCTGAAAACTCATTGTAAGAGAGCTGAACTGCAATTGATTGAACATGTAAAGGAGGGCACGTGATTGAGTGACATTCGGAAGAGAACACACACTCCAACGTTAGCTTAAAATCCCCAAACGAGGGGGCACATGTGGATGTTCTTAAATAAGCAGTCCTCCCTATGCAGTGGAGGCCACTGCTCCAGAACAAAACGTGTTTAGAGTTTGATAGATACATTTGGGGAAAACATTGACATACTTGTTACAACTAAAAATGTTCCTTTCAGCATGAACCCCCTTGGTTAGCCTCAGTTTCAGTAACAAATAATTTACAAGCCCCCTCTCTTTGTGTAAATGCTGTTTAGGCGCTGTTAATTCCAAGAACTCCTGTGCCCAAGTGTAAACAGCAGAGCCAAGCAGCACCATCCCTGTCCTTCAGTACAGCCTGGACCTCCTCTGGTTTTACTGCTAGACACACAGCAACCATTCAAAACGCGTCAGTTTTAGGCAGGAAATTCAGGTAAGCAACAGCATTCCCATTCTTGACTGCTTTCAAGTAAAATATTCTCATGTGTAATAAGAAAGTAATTTTAGATAGAAGTGTTCTTTATTTTCTGTATATTCTTGAGACTATGTTGAGAATATGTAATAAATCATTGGTTGCCAAATGGGGGATGAGCTTTATCCATACAAATACAGACAGATCCTAAGGAAAGGCAAACTAATCACACATATAATCCTCACAAATTGCTTTCATTTTCACCATTAATCCTCTCTAAGAAAAAATGTTCTGGACATACAGACTACAACTACTGCTTGGAGAGCTTCACCTAAATAATTCTTTGACATATTTTTCTTTTCATTGAGTAAGGAGTAAGCAAAGCACGTATATAATCTATACAGCTTTTAAAAGGCACCCAAAGCAAACTCTTGGCACCTTCATTTCCACAGTACTTCCAAGAATCCTGTATTAGTTGCTAGCTCTGAGTAACACTTGATTCCCAATTAATGTAATACATCAAAATAATGTAATGTCGATAACAACTTTAACACTTTAGGAATCAACAACATATATTTATGATATACATTTAACAGGCAAACAGCGACGTGAGCTCTACTATAAACTTTCTTATTATATAAATCACTAAACTAAATACCACATCAGGAATTATTCAAAAGACAGCTAGACTTGGACACAAAAGTAACCTTTAAGGAGTTAAAATGTCCTCAACTACAAGTCAAGTTGAAACTTATTTAATTAGGTTCTGTATTTGAAAAAATGAAATAAATTCTTTCATTAACTAAACCAAACTCCCTTAAAGGCAACAATATGTTCCCTCTCTGTCAGGACAGAGCGCAATGAAATCTTTATTTTAATTGGGGTTAGCTAAGGGGCCATTTGGCTTCAGATGCTTTGTTTATCAGCCCTAAGCTTTACAGCTTAGCCAGGACTTGAAATATTTTACTACAGAATGATTTCATTAAAAAAAAAAAAAAAAAAAAAATATATATATATATATATACACACACTCTTCCAAGGAGTATTTTATAGAGATAATTTTAAATGTGCATTTTGAAAACTGAAGTCCAAGTGCAAGGTACCTTAAAGAAGCCCCTGATTTCCTTCAGTGCTCCTGGACGTGGATCTCCTGTGCACACGCCTGTTCCCATGGGTTCTGCAGCCCGGCCTCGCAGCAGAGACACAGTGAGGGCTGAGCCAGGCCCCTGACTGCCCTGACCAAGCCAACAAAAAACTCCCCTTGGGGAGGATCTTCTAAACTTTCATACAGAAACCTTGGACCTGAAAAGCATGGTTGATCACTTCAATTTTAAGACAAAGCAAAAGAATTCTCAGTTGGTAGATGATACCTTTTTCCTGTAATAAACTAATTTACAAATCTCAGACATCTCCAGTAATACAGTTACTGAAAATCCTACGGAAACTGCTATCACAGGAAGGGACAGTGAACAGGAACTCTGCAAAATCGCAGCCCCAGTTCGCTCCAAAGTGCAGCCAAAATTTTTTAAATAATCCAGGAAAATGTCCTGTGTTATTGTGAGGGTCAAGCTTAGGCTGGATTTTGGATTTATTCCTTATTAAAACTCCAAGTATTAGAAGTGTTCCTAAAACCAAAATGAAATTTAAAAAAGAAGGCATAAAGAAAACTCCAAGCCTCATTTCCACAAATGAAATACAACTAATGATATTTTCATATTATTTTCTCCTGGATCACTGAAATGTGATGAGTCAGATCCCTTTTTTTCCCCCTTCAAAATTATAAACCTGATATAATTTGTAATTGTCTTCTGGAGGCCGCTGGTGTTATGTTGCTGACAGTTTTATACATATCACATAACACAGCACACCACATACATTATTTTAGTTAAAAACTATGCCAACAGTATGTTATTAACTCCAGCTCAAGAATTCAATTATATTTTAAAACCAAAACTTAGTCTTTGTTTTGTCATCAGAAACAAAAGCATTGCTACTGACTCTGGAAGAATAAAGCTTATTTCAAACTAAACATTGAGATTTGTGCTTCACCTTTATGCTACCTGAAAGAAAATACAGCAATTCTAAATTAAAAATATTATTCATATATATTTTTAAATTTCTTCTCTAGACAGCTTTGTGTATAGCTGCTCTGTACTGTTTTCTCATGAGAACTATAATAAATGAGCTGCTTCTGCAACTTCACAGCAGGTATTTTGATTTGAGAGTAATCACAGTTTTCTCTACAATCTTTATACAATTTATGTCCTGATCATCCAACAAATAGGTAAAAGATTTAAATTGACATCAATATGTATACCTTTCTCTAACAGTGCAAGCTAATTGTATATCTCTAAATGAGAAAAATGTTTATTTAAAAAAAAAACCTAGCGAATATACCAACTATTGAGTTCAAAGCAAAGATACCACATGTGTCTAAATAAATATCAAGGAAGTGTCAGAGGTAAATGAGGAGAGACCAGGTGAAATGTGTGTGATGTGTTAATTGTATTCAAAAAAATAATGGAGCAAGATAGAGAAGCTGAACTTCCAATTATCATAATGGTATCTACTTCACAACACATTTTCAAACTTGAAAGAGACATTTTAAACCATAGGAATTCTGAGCAGAACACCTCCAGCGGTGCTCTGCATAAATCTTGCACGCTGTACATACACAGTTTATTTAAATACCAAGTAAAGTTATGACTTACAAAATGCATATTTCAGTCACAATAGAATATCTGTCATTGCCAGAGCTGCTACTCACTGAACGAGAGTCTCAGAAAACAATGAATTAAATTAGAAAAAGATAAGAAAGGACAGAATGTTTTCATTTGATGTTTTACCAGACTGAAGTAGTGTGTGTTTTAAAGAACAACATACTTATCAGCCCTCTGCAGTTTACATTTCTGTGTACCCCAAAACAGAATAAGGAAGAAAAAAAAGTGGTCCTTAGTGTGAGACTAAGTTTTGTCTATACATCATTTCGGCCACGAGCCAGAATTTGTCTGTCACTAATGCCTTCCCAGAGCAAAATCACACTCCATGTGAAGAGCAGTTGCCCAGCTCTCTGACGCCATGCAAGAGCCAAAGCAGAAAGGGGCCTTGGTCCCCTCTGTGTTTCCCAGTGCACACATGGGGTTCCCTGAGCCCTAGGGCAGTGTCAGAATTTCCCTCACTCCACCGTCAGTCCCGGCTCAGGAGCAAAGGGCTCCTTCTACCACTAGCCCCACTGCATTCCAGGTGTCACTGTATGAGCTCTCACCCAGCTACGCACATCCTTACAGCTAACTGGGATTTACTGCCTCTCGCCTGCCTCTGTTGGTACCACACCAGGACAAATTGTACACTCCCATTCATACACAATATACACCGTGAAAGCTCAGAGTGGCATGGCTTTTCTATTCTGTTTCTAACTCAATTAAATATTTTATTTTTTATCATAATTTCATCAGCTTTATCTGCCACTGAAGGCTACTTTACAAATCCAAATCCCAAAATCTCTTCCACCATCTTCTGTCAACGGAAGAGATACTCTTCCGTTGTACAGCTGCTTACACTACTGAGAATGTTCACTCCTTGCCACCTGCCTAAAAGGTCCTTGGAGTGGGGTTTTTCATGGGTTTGTGTGTGTTGGTGGCTTTTTTTCCCTAATACCAGATACAACAGCTCATTTGAAAAAACACACAGTCACCGAGTGCCTCACACAGAAGCTGAATTCAAGGGTGATGTTTTTTTCTGCTTGGTGTTTGTTTATTTGCCTCCTTGTTCCCCACCAAGTCCCCTGCACTTTATTAGTTCAGGAAATATCTCCAAGTTCTCCTGCATGGAGGCATTCGCACAAGGCTGTGCACTCACAATTACAACTGAAGTATCAGGAGACAACGCAGTGAAAGCACAAGAGCCAGCCTAAGACAAACAACCAAAGGCTTGAAACAAATTGAGAAGAAGCAAAAACAAGTGCATCAAAAAGCACAAACCCCAGAATCAGGTGTGAGAGGCACAGCCAAGTAAGTGAATATCCAAATCCTCGCACAGCAAAGCTGACAGAGCACAGACTGCTGCTCCCTGCGCAGCCTGCCCTGTAACAGGGAGATTGAGAGGCTTTGGAACAAAGCTCCTTTTATTTCTGCAGCACCACCACAGAAGACGCAGAGTGACCTGATCCAGGCTGACGGCTGAACACACAACTTGTATGGGGGCAGCAAAGTTACTCAGACAACACAGCCAAAGATAGTTCTCAGATTGCTCAAAGGTTCCACTAACTAAGTGAGCACAAACCCCTAAATGTCAGCATGAAGCAGGTAAACATTTATAATCTCAAAGCAAACCTATGCACATCAGCATTCTGCAGCACGCTCAAAGGAAATTCACATTTCTGCTATTACTGCACAGCAAGATGCAGAGCACCTCATGCCTTTGGGCAAAGTTCCTACACCCAAAACCACTCCCACAATGGGTTGTAGGGGGTTGTCTTTGCTATTTTTGCTTTGATTTGATTTCTGCTTTACTTTAGCATGTATGATGGACAGGGAGGTTTGCACACACCTTCCTGGGCAGAAACACCACAATCAGCAGAGGGTGATGTTAACTTTCTCAAATAATAGTTTGTCTTACCTTCCCCTCAGAATCCTGGGTTCCCCCTCCCCTTAGTGTGGCATATGGAATTAGATAACAGAGGATCTTATAACAGTTTGGAAATTACAAAACAATTCTATTTACTACACACCAGACTGCTGGAAGAGATTAAAGAAAATGTCTTTTCAGGTTCATTAACATATGTATATCTCAACAGACTTAGATGTAGAATAATAAATGCCATTTTGAAGAACAGTAACTGTTTGTTGGAAAAAGAGCCATTTTTAAGGTTTAAAACAGCAAAATCAGAAATTTGTCTATAGCAACAGTAAGGCTCAGAGAGGAAACAGCAACAGAATTGAAATGAAAACAAACCACACAGAAAACAAACAAAACTGTGTTTCCCTACGAAATCTTTTCCAGTCAATGACTGTGAATTCAGCACTTCCCATAGATGGTAAAACACAGTGATAGTTACAGGTGGCTTCTAAGGGGGGTTGCTGAAACCTTGGGTCTTTAAAATGTCACAAAACACAGAATCTTCAGAGTAGGAAGATAAAAGCCTTAAATTGTAGTTCCAGGATATAAAGAAACTCAATTTATCTCCATTTTTACCACAAAAAATCAGATTTTTACACACTGTCAGTGCCATTCTCATTGTCTACTCCTACCTGTCAGTAAAGTCACGAGGATGACATTTAGAAATTACTGTCATTTAGGCATTCCTAGACTGTCTCTACAGGGATGGATTTGAGAGCTCAACTACTTGAACAAGAAAAGAGCAGGGATGGGTGGGAGAAAATTCCTGATGCTATACATCAGCACTGACTTCAAACAGAACACAACAAAACTGCAAGTAAAACAAAAAGTTCTATTTAACTTACTTCTGCTCTCTGTTTCCTCTACAGCTTGGGGCTCATTTTAACAGGTTTGTGCACAAGTTATAAAAGCATTAGGGATCTTCCTTCTTCATATTTTTTACAGATGGACAAACACTCCTAAAGGCCTGAACTGTGGAGACAGCTCTGGTGACAGGGAAGTATTTACTCTGCATGCAGTGTGTGCCTTTAAAATATACATGCAAGGAAAAGAAGCTAGGCAGAAGATGGCCATGGAAAGGAAGGAACTGGGATGTGGCAATTACTGGGAGTTGGAAATGACTATTTACTCTTCCACTGAATAACTTAAAAAAATAATTCACCATGGCAACAATCATACTTCATAGTAGATAAAGCACTGAATGCTACAAAGCCTTTGCAAAATGAATTATGCACCAGTACGTAGCATGCACTTGCTTTTTATTACCGTGCACACATTCCAACAAAATTTCCTTTTTGACTCATCTGGCATTTGCTTTTTTACTCTGCACCAAATATCATATACTTTTCTGACTCTGATCTCATGAATTTGGAACTGTTGAAGGCCTTTATTGTGTCTGTTCCAGAGATTCTTGTAAAATAATTAATGCATTAATTATCTCCTTAAGTTGAATTGAGTGTTATGTTGAAAAAGAAAAAAAATTATTTTCTCCTATTCATAATGGTTTCTTCCCCCATCATTGCTCAAACTGCATCGTATTATGAGAAAATTCATATCAAAGTTACAATTATGAAAATTGGTAGTTCATTGTCTTTTCCATTTAAAATCCAAATATAAATTATCAGGCTTTGACAGAACAACAGAACTTAAGCAGCAAGGTGTATAAAACACACATTCCTCCACCAGTGTAGTTCAGCTAAAGCAGTGTGAAAACTGCAGTATATAAAACATCTGTGAGTTTCAATAAGTAGTTTCATATTAAGATGAGCAGTTCACAAATTAAAAAGTAATTTCAGCAATGGAAGCACACAAAAAGCGTGGAAGTAGAAAAGCACATTCACTCTGCCTCTGATTTTCTGCTTACTCTTAAGTGGATGCATCCAAGGAATATTTAGGTTAAATTTAAACCTAATCAATTCAGAACAATGCAAATAACCAGAAATTATCCAGTTTACAACTAATGGTTGCTCAGGCAAATAAACCTGAATAAAACTGAATAATTAACCATGAAAACAAAGAGAATTAATTGATGCTTCACTGCAGAGATTCACTTATCCTCAGTAGTTCCCACTGCATGCAAGGAGGCAGCAGTAGTCATGGTCCCAGTTCCATGTGAAAGGTGTAACTCATGAGCAGTATTTACAACACGGTAATAAGTTGTAATCCAGTGTTTTCCTACAAGCACCATCCCTGTCAGAATCACTGCAGTGCCAGAGAACAGGCAGAACTC
The DNA here is from genome assembly GCF_963513975.1 of Fringilla coelebs. Taxonomy (NCBI): domain Eukaryota; kingdom Metazoa; phylum Chordata; class Aves; order Passeriformes; family Fringillidae; genus Fringilla; species Fringilla coelebs. The sequence continues at coordinate 11,126,124 of NC_140047.1, forward strand.
TTGTCATTTGGGATGCCTGTACATCCCAGCAGAGCCTGGAGTGCAGCTCCCACACGAGATGGGGACAAACCTCACAGGACTGAGGCTGCAGCAGCACCGCCCTGCAGCCGCCACATCCTGCCGGGTCACACCCACACCCCACTGCTCTGGGCCAGCCCACCCGGAGCTTACCTCGACCCACAGGTAGGGGGTTGTTCTTCACAAACACTGGGAGAGTCCGACTGGAATGCCTGGAACCACTAGGTGTCAGCAGAAGAAAGTGCACGGCCACGGCTCCCATCCCGAAAATCTGATCCTCGCTTCCCAACATCCCTCAGCTGCTCAGTCCTACCAAGCACCCTTACACATACCTCGTATTCACACAGATTGTTCTGCTGAAGATGACCTACTTGTGTGAATTCAATACTTAGAAGAGATAAAAACATTCCCTCTGCAAACAACAAAAAAATTGGAAATTTGGAAAAAGTCATTCAAGTGAACAAAATGCTCACACTGGTGTCACTGGTAGACATTTAAGCCACATGCATCAGGTTAATCTGCCTCAGTACAGCCCAGTGAACACCCAGCTGCTGCTGAGTTTGACTGGACTTAATAGCAACAGAGCTATGTGGGGCTGTAAGTACATCACACCCAGCAGATACTCCTCTGCATTTAAAACTGGCTTAGTGCAGCTGCGGGAAACACCGTAGGAAACAGCCCTGCAGCAGTTATTTTGTCAAGTAAATGTTCCTATTATTACTATGCTTGCCAGCTTATACCTGGATGTTTTTTCATGCAATTTCTTGGCCTAGTTACCAAAGGCCTGAGAAAGTTCATGGTAACAGAAACTCACTGCCAGTGTTCTGTTTATATATACATTACACAACCTTGTACCTCTAAAGTAAAAGCCTCTGAACAGAGTAAGAGGTCTGACTATACTAAAGTGTAATAATGTGAATGTAGAGCCGGCTCAGTGGCACATTCTGGGCCTACACAGAATAATGAAAAATAGATTCACACCATTTATCTCAGAAAGTCAGCTCCTACCAATGAGATAGTCTATGAAATTAAATTGTCTTATGAGACAGAAACTATGAAAGGAGGAAAATGTATTCTGTATGTGCTTCTTTGAATGTATTTTCTAATTATCAATGACTTTAAAAGAACAGTCAGGTTTCTGGGGTTATAGGACATGATATGCAAAGAACCATCTCATGTCTGGTATGGCTTATGCCCTGTACTTACTCTATGTGAAGGTGATACATGAACAGGAAACACCTGTAAATTTGCTTTATCTAAATCTTAATACTGAAAGGTATAATTACAAATCAAACTGTTGATTTACAAAAAGCCTTAGGAAAGAAAGCCCTGAATTTTTCCACTTTCTGATTATTAAAGTGAATTCTATGACATATTTCTGCAGCTATATTTACAAGTTTTCTTTGATGGAATGAGAAGCAAACTAAACTATTTCTGCTACTTCCTCAGGTTAGCTGTCCCTCAAAGTTACACTTTCTAGGGGTGTGCCACTGTCAACTAATTTCAAATGTTCATCTTTAACATTCAGCCTTCAAAATACCAGATGGTATTTCCAGAACAGCAATTTAAATTTTTATTTTCCTTCATAAATCCCTTAACTAGTTAATCGCACACACACATCCAGGCAAAGCATACACCAATACTCCCAGAGTTGCCTGGCAACTACAGGGAGGAGCACTGGAGAACAAGGAAGCCTGCAGGGATGGAGGGGAGTCAGTGTCTCCCCAGCAGGGATAAAGGAGGCTCACAGCCAGAGCGCCTTACTGCTTCCATCTTTGTCATTTATAGGATCCTTATTTTAAATACCTCCACGATTTCACCTGAGATGCTTTAAAAGCCCAGTTCTTACACCCAGACATACACACACACACAAGTCAATACAATTTATTTTTTCCACATGCACGGATTCCCCCAGTAAGATGTGGAAAGACTTGTGCTGACTTGAAAAGTAATTTTTGAAACCTGAATATAAACTGCTGAGATGATACTTATTTGATGGTAATAACTGGACTGTTTAAAAGTCAGGCTGAGCCATGTTTTCCTCCTGGCTTTAAAGATAACAAGACAAACTGCAGCGCTGGAGAGACTTTACCTACTGAAATCCTCAAGAAACACTATACCCATAGTCCCACTCTTGGCCATGTAACCATTTAACATCATGGTTAAAATTAAATTTATCACACGTCTGCAAGCCAGACCTTTTCATTAATCTTCAAAGAGCAGGAGAATGCCAAATGCACCACCTTTTAACACAAAAACACAATGAAGAGATGGGTTTTGCAGAGGAGGGAATGGTCAGCTCTGCACTAACCTCTTATGATCATTAATTTATTCTTTCTTATCATCTCTCCTCTAATTTGACTGCTTTCAAAACCAAGCAAGACCCATACATTTCCATGTGAAGGTTCTTCCCTGTGTGATGGATCATGCTTCCTCTTTCATTTGGGAGACTTGAACACTGTTTTCAGTACTAGTCAGCCAAAGAGCCACCATGCTGACCTTAGGAAGAGGAGGTTATGCTATACTTTGAATTGTTAGGTTTTTTCCTCCACCACAGCAGCACATTTACATTTTATGCCAACTAATTGCCTACTTACAGGTTCAATTTTCAGGGCGTTTCTGTAGCTCCCAAAGAAAGCTGCTTGTGCTTTTAGAAATGCTCTTGCAACGCCATCTCCAGTGGTTGTAGAGACTTTCTTCAATCTGTTCTTCAGTGCAGAAACCTGAAATCACACAGCAGGTCTAGATCACTCTCATATCACAAACAAAGAGTAACACATAGGGGCACAGCTAAATGAAAAATGTACTAACCACAGCCGCAGTTATGACAAAAGGTGACATTGTGAATTCAGAGATGAATTTTTCAGTTCTAAGAGCATTACTTTTCAAGCTGTTTTGCTTCTCTAAGATATGTTTGGATTCTATTCAGAAGCCAATAGGATACTAAAAGCTTCACTGAACCTTCTCTCCTACTTAAAATCCACTGTTAACATGCTGTTGAGTACTCTTTTAAAGGTAGTCTATGAAACTGTGCCACTCTTGATTAGAATCCATGAAACAATTGCAGCTAAATTAATTCAAACATCAGATTAGTAAGAGAAACTGCTCCACACAACCAGGCCATCCATCACCACCAAGGCTAGGAAAAAATCCTGAAGGTCTGAAAAATCTATTCGCCACAAATACAAGGAGTTTTTAAAGTTAAATTCCCTCGCATTTCAGAGCTCGAACGGGCAGTGACCCGCCAGGGCTGTGTTCCTGGCCGTGCGGATACCTCAGCAGGCTCCCGGCCCAGCCGCCCTCCCGCTCCCCCTCAGCAGCACTCGGGGCAAACACGCACACCGGGCTCGGGGACTCAAGGAGATCTGTACCCATGAGCCACAGGCTCCAGTGTGGAAAATTAATTTAATGTATTGGCAGTTAAAATACAGTCAGATAGTGAGAAACAATGACGGAAACTTAAACACCTCGCCCCGCCGCCACCTTTCACCGGCCCAACTCCCCGCCCCAGCGCCGCCTCTCCTCCTCTGATGTCAGTCGCGACAGCTCCTCCCGCCATTCGTTACTCCTCATACTTTTCCTCTCTGTCATCTGGGGCTTTTTGCCTGTTCTTACACATTTTTGGAGTTGTTTGCCGAGAGCTCACCCGTGCCCAGGATCCGCTGTGTCCTGCCCCGGCCGCCCCTCAGGATTCCCTCACGGCCCCTCACGGCTCCCTCACGGCCCCCTCAGGATCCCCTCACGGCCCCTCACGGCCCCCTCAGGATTCCCTCACGGCCTTTGGCGCCGCAGACAGAACCGGGACACGCTGAGGCTCTGACACAGATCTCACAACGCAGAGCAAGACAAACCCAAATACCCAGGTGCCGGTTCTGGAAAGGAATCCAGGTGGTGCTTTTAGAGGCTGCGGCCATGCCACGCACAAAGCCCGAGTTTAGTGAGATATGCGACACAGAAAACAGGCAGGAGCCACAATTTCAGGGGGAAAGCAGAACGGCAGGAAATCCCTAGTTAACCCGATTTGCAGGAGAACATGACTGACTCCATAAATATCTATATGATGAATTTAACAGAAAGAGCCAATAATTAGTAAATCTTACTTCTCCAAATGCCATACTGAAAATGTATCTCCGTGGGGTAGCTCTGTGTTCTTCATTCACACTATGCAAGAAACACTGTAGGAATATTATTGACAGAGTGAGCGGATCCTCTAGTAGTGACCATAACTAACTATGTTCAGAGAGTATGAATTACATCTCATAAAACATAAGCTGATGGTTCAAATATTCAAATTAACATTCAACACCTTCTTCCCATCCTCCAGCTCCCAATGAAAGCTTGCTCTGGCTTCATCCGTATCTCCAAAATCCTACAGATGAGTTGAATGTTCTCAGCCTTGGGTGCTGCCCAGAGCAGCCTGATTTTCCTGAACTGTGTGTGAGTGCCTCAGTTCATCCCTCCGGTAGCACACCCCTACCTCAGCTTCCTCCTGCAGCAGCCTTGGCTTTGGGGCTCCACAGTGACTCCTTGTCATGCTCCAGAGGTGTTAAATACAGAATCCATGCAGGGCACTACTCACTTTCCTTTTAGATGTTATCTTTGCACTTGTGTTTACTAAAACAGTTGCAAAGACATTTCCTTTTACATCTTCTGCAGATTCTGCTGTAAAAGGCGTTTCATTATTTAGCCTAACAGAAATAACCAAGAGCGTGTCCAGCACTGTTTATAAATCTGAATGCTTATGCCAATGATCCACGCATTAATGAGCCCACAAACCCATATTAACATAACACACGATACCAGATTTAGTCTAAAGCCCGTAAAATAAACTGACTCCTATTCAGTGAAATAATGTTCCTCAAGGAGTTCTGTGATCCTCTAAATATAAAAGCTTCACCAGATTTTCAAACCCAAACAGCATACTTAACGTTTGAAGGGGTCTAGACTTCTGAGGTTGAAATATGCTTTTATTTTCTATATTAACTTATATAAACTATTTAAAGATAGTTCTTAAAAGTATAATAAAATATCCAGAGCTCTGAAAAACTTTCAAATCCACCTCCAACACTGTTATAAGGGCTTTTCTGTAAACATTCATGTGAAGATACAGAACCTTCCATCTATATAGAAGGAAAAAGCTCTATGTTTTAAACAAACCAGGAGTGCAGAATGCTGGTCACAGCCTTTCTGTGCTTCAGCTCCCCTGGCTGGGACAGAAGCAGAATATTGACTGGTATTTTGCTACTTCCTCGAGCATTGTAGGATGTCCATTTTATATATGTGGGATTACTGCAATAGGCATGTCAATTTTGTAACAAAAAAATGTTAACAATGTCATATTTAAATATACGAGCAGCAAACACCCCAAAACACCCTCACGTGTACTCTGTGGAAAAAAATGGTAGGTAATACAAAGTAGAGAATAGAAGCAGCATTAGGGTTGTTTCCTGCCTAAAATACTTTTTAAAAACCTCAAATTATGACCACTGAAAATGAGGATTATTTCTAGCCAAACAGACACACATACATGCAGTCTACCCTGAGAATGTTTTTAAAGAAGATTTTTATACTTCTGGCAGTTGAAGTTTAAAGGTCCAATTTCAACTCTCACCATGTTTCAGAATGCAATCTGTGCAATGCAGCAGAATGAAATGGTTCAGTAAAGGTGCTAGTGGAAATTCTTTTAATTAGGTCCAAGGCTTTTCAGTTGTCAACATGAATAAAGCAAGAAATGTTCTACTGCAAACATAGCCAGAGAAATAAAAATGGATTCACCTTTAGGAAGATGGTTTGGCTGCAGTTTGGCACTCCTGGCTGCCCTGGAAGCAGCTCATTCATTCCCTGAGTGAGAACCAGCAGCCCTGCTGCAGGGGGGCAGCAGGAGCCCCACAGCTGAGCTGGGACACCAGAGGCCCCAGCCACCCCCAGGCCTTCATTTAGCAACACGAGCTGACAGAGCAAGCTCATACTTTTTTCCTTGTAACGTGGGGCTCTGACTACAACTATGACTAGAAGATGACACTTATTTGGAAATACATGAAAAATCCATACGGGTTGCATAAAAAAAAAATTACTACCCCCTCTTTGCTATTCGCTGCAACACAGACGGTGGTGTAGGAGACTTGTCAGCAGCAGATGCACTTATTGTAATCACAGTCCTTAATAAATCTCTTTTTTTAATATTGATTATTTTAAAAGGAAAGTTACTTCCCAGGGTGCTCTCATGCTGCCAGATTTCCAGCAATACATCAGAAGCAGAAGGTGAAGAAGGGGCAGGTTTTCACATTTCAAATAGTTAATCAGTAACACAGTAGTACAAATCTTGATTTTCAGGGACATGACCTGACCACTTCAGAAGCCTGACAGCCAGCAGGTACTGCTGAGGTAAACTGGGGCAAATTGAGTTGGCTCTGCTGGAACTGCCTCAATCCTGTCCAGCTCCTCTGACACAAATTCTAACTGGAAAGACCTTTCACTGGGTCCTGTATTTGTTTGGATCCTAAGAATTAAAGAATAAAGAACAGTTTATTCTCGATTTCCAAGAACCAGTTTAGGTAGCGACATCACTATCATGAAACTCAAGAACAACTCACAACCTGAGGCTCTAAAATAATCGTAAGTCTTCCTTCACTGGATTTAAAAAGCAGTTCAAGGAGAGAGGGAAAACAGCTTTTAGAAATTTTCCACTGGATTAATTACCTGATGGTGAATGCACCACAGAGAAGATGTTTTTGCTCACTGATGAATATAGATAGATTTAATTTAGCAAAGTAAATTTTGTCTATTCAGCAGTGCATGAATTGCTTACTGCTCACATTAAGTAGCAAAACTGGCAGAGTAGTTTGACTTAACAGGCATTTATGATCAGGAAACTCTTGAAGACATTTTTAGTTTCTCAGATCATAAATGCATCTACTTAGACTAAGACCAGTGGGGAGACACACTCCCAAAATCTCCCAGGGAAGCAAAAAGGAAAGAAAAAGAAAAGAAAAAAAAAAAAAAAGTATAATGGATTGGCTTTAGCATCTCCCTGCTGAGATGAACAACTTGATCCACTTACAGTTCCAAACACATGATGCATGAAAGAACTGACAGAAATTCAATTCTTGCACAGCAGAGCAGCTGCTCTCTAGTGGTCAAAGCCAACTCTGGAACCGTGTGAAGGGAGAGACCTGGAGGAGGAGCTGCTTCATCCAGGTAACTGCAACAATGCTCCAGAGCTAAATCCCAATAAACCCCCAGCCCAAACATTAATTACACAACGCAACACGACTCGATTTAAAGCTTTGTTGTGAAAAATATTAATCCCAGCTGTATTTATATGGCAGTTGTGAAAAAAAATACCCCATATATGCTACTGGTGAGCCCTGCCAGTTAATTGAATTTGCTGGCAGCACTTCCTCTGCTCTGCTCTCAACATCCTCTGAGATAAAATGGAGCTCTTAAATAAACCTGTGGAAAACTGAATCAAGAAATTTGAACTAATAAAACACAACTCTCTACTGTTATAAAAGTGAAGTAAAAGTAAATAATGAAAGGAAGGAAGTCTCTTAAAATTTATTACATTCCAAAGCTTGAAGTTCTGTGTTTATTGGAGAAGTCTCTTCTGATGTTCTACAGTGTGCCCACAACAGCTCCTTTAATGAAGTCTCATAAAATCTAATATAATACTTGATTGTTGACAAATCATATACATGTTTGAGGCCCCGTGCTCCCTGTATGCAGCCATTTCTTACATAATTCCATGAAATTTACAAGTCTGTCATTCCTGGGTTGTGGATAATGGCACGAGCAGTGACCAGCTGGCAGATTTGGATGCTGGGAGTAAAATCAAAATGAAAAACTATATAATGCCAGAAAAAATAATGGAATCAACTTTTACAGACTAAATGTTTGACTAAAGCCAGAATGTTCACAATCAAGATGGCCTTTTCCTCCTGAGCTCCCTGTTTTTGAAGAAGGGATCCCATTGGAATGCCAGGGTGTCACAGCAGGAGGCACTGGGCATTCACCCTCACTGCAGCTTCTCCTCACACACCAGCTTACACTGACCTCCCTGCACACCAATTCTGTTTCTCAACTGCACAAAAAATATTCAGATCTGACTGTCAGCACAATATTCCCAACGAGCAAAGGACATCCAGATTTTCCCCTGCCACGTTCTCCTAAACATTCACTCTCTGCCTTGAAAACATCTCCTGACACTCTCACTCCTCTGCTCTTCCCTCTCAGCTCCTTCAGTGGAGATGACTGCAGCAGCAAGTGGGATGTCTTTGTGTCCCATTAAATGTCAAGTATTTATACACCGTTACTATCAACTTATTAAAAACATGAAATAATTTACCAATAAAAACGGTGAATGAGAAAGAAAATGAGTTCTGAATTCTAGCAGTGATTGAAGTGAATGTGAAGGTATCCATTTCATATCATATCTCAGGATATAAAATGCATGAAATTCCTTAAAGCTCACCTGGAAGCAGTCACAGGACAAAAACACACTATTTCATTTGGAAACAACAGTTAACTAAAGATGCAGGATTTCTAGCTCACATGAGCATTAGCTGATTTTCACTGGGAGGTTTCAATGCACATCTGTAAATGTTGAAATAAACATTCCCAAACACTCTGGGACAGCAAGAAGTGAGGAAAAGCACTTCAGTGCTACCATGAGAGCTCCCTTGGTGACAGCCAGCAGGAATTGAACCCTTGGGTAAGTCACTCCATACATACCACATCATTGGGGAGGCTCTGAAGGTCATCAAAAGGGGTTTCCAGTGTGTTGGTGTCTACGTTAAGGATCACCACATCTTCCAGGGCCATGCTTCTTACTTTCTATAGGTGAGCAAATTCAGGAAAGGGAAAGGAAAATGTAAGTATGGGAAATTAAATTTTATGCATAAAGGACACAAATGATGGCAGAACAACATGGCACTACAGAACCGCAACCATTTAAAAAGCAATCAACATTCCTGAGTTCCAATCATTTGTTTTATTTATTCAGTTTACAATGTTAAAAAAATTAACCTTCAGTTGGCAGACAGCAGTTCTTAACAACATGCACACTGAAATTTGTCAAACCAGAGGGTCTGTGATTATTCAAGCAAAGATCTATTTCAAGGACCTCTACTAATGTTTGTCTTGGTGTCCTGTTTGAACATTTAACAGTTTCTAGTCAAGTCAGGATTTCAAGCAAATCTTTTTATATTTGGAAATTCATTTAAATAACAATAAAGAGTAGATTTTCCAGGAACTGAGACTTACATTAAGTCAGGGATGGGAACTGGTTTCCAAATTCCAGGTTGAATTTTGGAAGTCTAATAAAGACTAGTTTACAACTGCATTTAAATAAACTGGATCCTATGAGAGCCTAATCAGTAAATAATTAAAATGGGGGGGAATAAAATAAAGCTAAGAGAAATTTAATTCTACCACATCCTGGTCAGCAAGTCTCAACTTTCTCTCCTGTTCCCATGAATTGAGGGAAAGTTTCTGATCTAGACTGAAGTTCACATCTTCTGTAACAGTTCTTACACAATGAAGAGAAAAGAAAAACCTATTTCTCAAAAGAATGATCATCAGTACCTGTGAGTGAGTGTCTAAAGGTATCAGTGATCTAAGCAAATTTAAACACTGCCAGACCTGATTTCCCTGCTTAATCAACAGTAAATGAGTCACTGATACCAAACAGAGCAGCATTTAAACACTTAACACTTCTTCCACTAACAGGAGACTTGAATGTTTGGTTGGTTTTTTTTTTTAGTAACTAATCACAAAGGTTTGATCTCTTCAAATAAAGCTTTGAAAATTAAAAATCAGAAAAACTGGAATTATAGAATATGGTAATTGAGGAAATTTCCCAGTGACACTGTAAAAAATGTTTAAGTACCTACCTACCTACACGCAGGACCATATGAAAGTTACTGAGCAGGAAAATGAACAAAAACATACTCAATTTTTAATTAAGGTTTTGTGGGGTGGAGGGAATTATTTCTTTTAAAAGAAAGGAACTCAAGTCCTAAAACAATGGCAAAGTTGAGCCTTAGGCAGCTAAATAATTACCCTCAGTTTTCAAGGCTCAGTCCTCTGTCTATAAAGCAAACTGCTGTGTACTTAGGGCTGAAAAAAACCCCAACAACCATAAAACCCACTTTGTAGACATTTAAGTTTAGGTCTTCACGAGACATTTCTTTAACTTAAATAGAAGAATATTACATTTAATGCTTTCCATATAAAGAGCAACAGCACTGCCTGACAAACCAGGTACTTGGCTTGCAGGAACCAAAGGTCACCCCGTTGGCTGCATCTGATAAACTCTAAAGCAATCCAGGAGCCTCGCTCCTTCTAGGAGTCCGGAAGCACCAGACAAACTGATTGCTCCTTCCTGTTTCAGAAAATTAAAAATCTCACTTATACTCAGAGGAGTCTAAAAGCCTCCAACAAAAAGGTCTTGCAAAGTACTTAACCAAAGCCAGAAGCTTGTCAGCCTCAGTGCTGGCAGGACAAGACAGAAGGAAAACCCTTCTCCTGCTTGCTGCCGAAGAAGCAGCACACGCATGGTGAACGTGCCAGGGGTGTTTCTGTACCTCTGGTGCTGAATCTGCACCTCCTCTTCAGCAAATTGTGGGCTCTTCTGGAGCACAGAACAGGCTTGTGCCAAGCAGGGCTCAGCCAGGGGGGGATAACCCAGAAGGATGCTCTCATGGTACAGGGGCTGTAAATGCTGTTCAGTGTGATCACCCCACACTTGGCCCAGAAATCATCATAACCAAAAGGAAGCTGATAAATTCTGCACCACCAAGAGCTCAACCTCACTGTAAAGATTTGCAATATTTGTACAAGGGCAGTGGATTTCCCTTGAGACCAGCCCTCAGATTTAATAAAACACTGGAAACTGACCTGATTAATAGCTTCTGTCTTGCAGTGCATTCAAAAACATATAATTTTTTGATGGTCTGATTGTGGCTCATTCTACAGAAATGCACACTGACCAGTTCATCTTAATCCTTAGTTGGTTTTGTCATCTCACCTGTCACCACCACCTTTGATAAAGCTAGTATCAGGCAGTTATAAGGGCTTTTGTCAAATAATCACAGGTTTCTTTCACTAAACCTGGCACCTAATCAACCCAACCAACATGGAAATCACAGTATTTACTCTCTTGTTGGAATTTGAGTAAAAATTCCCATCATTCAGTTGCAATTCTCACATTAAACCCCACTGGATTCTGTAAATCACAAAAACACATAGATAATTTTTTCCCACATACAGTTTGTGTGTTGTCATAATTTTCAGGAATGGGAAGGGACAGCCACAAGCCACACACAGCCCCAGTCCATATTTCACAACTTCCGGAAGAGTTAAAGTGATACCTGTGCAACAGACTGGACTGTATTCAGTAGGTTCGTATTTTGCTAAAAAGAAATGTGGATAAGCAAGGACTAAGAGGAAATATGAACATTACAGATTCCTTATCTAATTTTCCCACAGGTTAGGGATGTATTGAGTCAAAAGGAGAGATTAAGTGAAAATGTGCATCACATCTCACTCTTGCAAACCTTTCTTAACCATCCTTCCCCAATTACTTGTAGCCATAATTAATCACCTAAAATCCATCTAAATCAAACTAACATCTACACCTGCCTTTTATTTTAAATGTCTCTTTTTAAAAGAGTGGAGAGGTATGGAAAGCTGGTTTAACAAGCACACTGAACCCATTGTTTATGGCCTCTATAAACATGGCTTAGTAAGAATTACTGACTTAATCAGAGAGAACTTATCTCCTGGTGAAAAGAGCACTTTAAATTTCAGAAATGGCACCTTTACTGTGAAAATCTCTTAACTTTTCAAACAAACTCCGGGGGGCCTTAAACACCAGGTCCGTAAATAAGCACAGTCCGGGTGCCTGCCCTGCTCACAGGCAGCCAAACACTTGAGTCATTTAAATGTTTTATGTGGAAGTTCACAAAAACACAGAAACCATATTCTAATAGAAGAATTAAGGGGTGCTCCTCCATCCCACTCTAGAAGCAGTATTCATCCATAACTATAACACCAGTTTACACTAAATGCTATCTTATCACCACTGGCTACACTTGGCAGGTTCTGCATTTTCTGCCATAAAGGAATCCCAAGTTAAACTTCTTTCAGGTGAACAATTTTATTGAACAGTTTAATTTAAAACAAAATTAAAAAACCTCCATAACCATCAAACACCAGCACCCCCTGCCCTTCCTCCCACAAACCAGGTTTGCGTAACTTCACGGCTAAATTGCTGCCAAAACATAAACCAAGCTGATCATGAGGTTTTATAACCAGATACAAACGTGATCAGAATCTTAAAAAATGTTGTAACAGTAAAAGGGTGATACCTTCCACCGATTCTCTTGGAAAGGCAGAACTCCTAACAAAAACTAACATTCTAGTGAGCCTGTGCACTAGGGTTTGAAATTGTTAAGAAGGTATGATTCACAACAAGTCTAAAATCCATTTGCTTAATGACTTGTCTTTACTGAATTAATAGCTTCCATTTATTTTCTTAAGGAAAACACCACAACGCTGCAGACAACAATGTGTCAATCTGGCTGCCAGAAGCAGGAAAGGCAGCGGATATAAAATTTTATTATTTCATGCCCCAAGAGCAGCCAGAAGGACTTAATGAAATCAGGGCCAGATTTACAATCTGAAATGGCTATTCAGCAGACAGCTCTGCTTAAGCGGGATGTGCCCCCTGACCCCAGGGCCCTTTGATCCGGGCACAGCAGGTGGGCTGCCCCCCCAGCCCATCTCCCACCCTTCCGCCCGGGCACCCTGAGCCTCTACAGGTGATTCCCCAGATCCTTATCACAAGCAGCTGTTGCCAACTGAGTGACAAACAGCACCCGTGCTGCTGCGGCACACGAGAAAAACCTCTCTGCTTCTGGGGAAGCCTGCTTGGTACTGCAGGGCTTGCTTTCTGAAAACTCACCCTCAAACATGCCCCCAGAATCCCTTATTAAAACATGGGTCTCATTTCCATTTCCCCAATAACTAGATAAAAGACAATTCCATAAATAATCTGCCATATTTTAAATGCATTTTTATCAATACTCCTGAAACTACATACAGCCATATTGGGAATATGTGGGAGTGGCTAAACTGCATTTAGGAGTTTAAGACCTGGATTTAAGTTAATCTATAACCCTTCATTAAAATCCAATGGAGAAGCTGCACTTCCTCAGTTACAGGTAGAAAAAGCATTGATTTTAAGTATAAATGGGTGGGAAAAGCTAATTAACGCTTCTCACCCCAATCAAAAATATAATTAACAATTAACAGTACCAGTGGCAGAGATGCCAGTGGTCAATGAATTCTCAGGGTGTGTTCTGGGAAGGGGACTCCCATGGCAGTGTCAGGCCTGAGCCCAAGCTCACAGAACCCGTGCTCAGGGCTCGTTAGCTCAGACTCAGTGCACGCTAATTGGGCTATGGTCACGCTGGATCCCAAGCAGGGCATCCTCATCACCCCGAACAGGAGCAGGGGGATGTGCCCAAAAGTGCTCCCCAAATGCTTGTGGGGGGTTCTGAGAGCCCCAGCTCCACTCCCCTGGCTGCACAGGAGACATTATCGACACCAGGTGAGAACAGCCTCCATATCCTACCCCGAGTCACACAACAGGAACTTCACTGAGCATTTCTTTCCTCACATGAACATTTTTACTGATACCAGGTTGAAGTAGAACAAAAATCTACTCATATAGTTTTCATGATATACACCAGAGTCGTCTTTCCTTAGGAAAAGGTCAGGAGAACATTCAGAAATGCAATGTGCAGTTTCACACACAAATTCATCCTGGATATTCTTGCAAGAATTACAGTTCTGAAGTCCCAGAAAAAGTCCTTGAATAACTGGAATATTAATTTTAAAAGATACTAAATACTTTTGCAATGACTGATTCTTGCTCTAAAGGCTGGGTCTGTGCCCCAAACAGAGCAGGAAAGGGTGGATGTTCTCCTCAGTGGATCCCGGCACGCTGGAGTCGGCTGCCAGAGCTCCCCATCTCAGCGCCCAGCACAGCCATCCCCAGCAGTCAATCAAAACCACATGTGCCCCAGTTCCAGCAGGGAGCTCCTAGGTCAAGGGCACACCCCCTCCATCAGCACCATCACACTGATAACCTTCCTACACAAACAGTTGCAGAAACAATAGTTTCCTCTGACAAAATGTGAAAGGCTGCAACTACGTTTGACACAGCTTCTGACACACAGGGCAATTTTATATAATCTAAGACTAAAACAGCCTACAGTGCACGGGCAGAAAATAAGATAGTGAAAGGGGCGTGTTCTTTTGATAAGAGTTTCATTTTCCTATCTCATTATTTATCACTACTAAGTACTTATCTTCATCTAATATGAATTCAATTAGTTCCATAAGCATGTTCCATTATTCATGTGATAGCTCCAGCCTTGCTTATCCAACAGCTTATAAACTTTTAGCCTTCTTTGAAGTCACTTTATGGATTGCTAAATGGAAATCTTATAAAGAATGACTAACTAGGTGATGATAGAAAAGCTGAAAAATAAGAGCACAAAACACAGCTCTGTATTTTCTACCAAGGTTTTCCCCCATAAATCAGTTGGAGCCCTCTGACCTATAACAGGAGATTATCTTATCTCACAGGAGAACATTTCAGTCACAGCAAATTAGATTTAACAGTCAATGGATAGACTTGATATTTTAATCATAAGAAAAATTTGTCATTTTCCATTAAAATAACTGTTCCTTCTACAGAGCCCCCGTGGAACACTGGAAACTGCAAACTAACTTTAAGGTACGAAACAGCTCAGGAAAGATCTGTCGAGCTGAGAGAGGCTGGATTTTGCTTAAAATCACCAACACTTCTGCTTCTTCCAGAGGCCCCATTCCAACACTTGGATAGCAAAACCCACAGAAACAAGACTAGAGGTAGAAAATAATTGTTTACTATATCCCAAATCCCATCTTGCCTTCCCTGGCAAGATGAGGCTGCCATTAGTGCTGGCACAAGGAGGACAAATCCAGGCATGGAGCTGCTGGGGCAGAGCCTGAGCCCAGACCTACCTGCAGCACTCCCTGGGCTCCACACCAGGGCAAGGGTCCACCTGCCTCAGCCACAGTGCAAGGCTGGGAATGAGCCCTTCTCCTGACACTCAAAGGTGTGCATTAACAGAACGCTCCCAAAGTCCTATTTGTGACATTTCAGCATTTAGAGAAAAGGAATACTGAATAATGCCAGTAGTTTGTAGTTCTAGTTTATAAAATTATTTTGATATGGAAAAGATATTTTTAAACACACGTAACTGTCACGTCATGAGAAGAATTGCTGTTGCAACTACTGTTATTCTAAACAAAAAAATCACACAACTTTACATATGAAGGAAGGGACAAATAGAGTGAGCATTCAGCACCACAAACTAGAGGTAACCTAGGAAGTGTCCAGCTCATGTGACAAATGTCACCTTCCCTTGCCCAGGGCACAAAAATTCTGCAGCACTTGCCTCCAGACAGATCCAGCACCACTGTGGAATTTCACGTTATTTTTCAATGGAAAAAGCAGAGTTAGCTGCAAGATGCAGTTCTGTCTGTAACTGAATTTATCCATAAGAGCAGAGAAAACAGTTTGGTTTATTTATTTAATTTATTTGATAAGGCACTTTGAATAACTGTACTTTGCCAAAGCATGTCTGTGTTCCAGAATCTCTGGCTATTCAAAAGCCAGACTGGATTTAGTACTAAACAGATTTTTTCACGAGTTACTAAAATGGATGAAAATTGGCTTCTCCAAGAACAACTCCTTTTTTTGAGTTTTTACAGATGGAGTTTGGAAGGCCCACAGAGCCCTGCAGTCTGAAACACGGAGACAAAGGAAGAGGCAATGGATTTATGGAGCAAAGCAGGAGTGAGACATCACACAAAGCAACTCCAAGGTGTAATTATTAAATTTCTTTTCTATATCCATTCCCAGGCCAACCACAGAGCTTGTTGTGAGTACAAACATCTGTTAAAGCTGCCAAGTGTGTGTATGGAGATATTCCCCCAGCCCCTACCAGCTCTCTTCCATCTTTTACAGATACCACAATAATCACACCAATGATTGCCTGGGATGGATGTGGGGCAGGAAGTTTCTTGATCTGAATGAAGAATACATTTCTTCCTAGATATTCCCACACTCCTGCCTGTGTAGTATCCAAGGGTGACTATGAGTAGCCCCTTGAACAGAAGCATATGATGATGTGCAAACAAATGTACATATTGACTTTTAAACCAATTCACAAACACATTGTGCTGCAATTCTTTACTTGGTTTGGCAGTATAAAGGGCATAAAAAAATCATCTGTACCCAGGATGGTAAGGAGGAGAAAAAAGACATCCTGTACATTCAATCTATCTTTTCATGAAAAAACTGCCTTCTAAAATTACCTCCCATTAATGCTGGAAAAAGGGGGGATATTACACAGCACACACAAACACACAGGGCATCATTATTACCCACACTTGTCCTAGTGAAAGAATATTAATCAATATTTCTAGAAATTACACATTTTTATGGACAATACAAGAACAATTCCTTTATGTGATGTAAACCCCAGCTCTCTAAACTGTTCTGTACCCTGAACAGGAAGGCTCCATTTCCACACACAGGATCTAAAGCAGGGACACAGGTTCAGTCATGTCCAGGGGCACATGCAGAGCCAGCTCTCCAGCCCTGCCCCAAGGAGGCCGAGCTCCCTGGGCAGGAATGCCTCCTTCCACCCAGAGCATGCCTGGGGAAGGGGTACAGTCAGGGAGGATGAGGATTTCAGAGGCACCTTAAGTCAGCATCTTTTGTTGTCCCCCTGATACTTTTGAGGAAAGTCATCCACTGTTTCACCAGTGCTGGAAGCAAAAACAAATGTGCTACTTCCACTTTTAGAGTTTTTTTTAAAAAGTCACATGAATTACTGGGAATTGTTTATAGGAGAAGCTTTCTGTGAGGGCTGGTGCTCTGCCAGCTTTGTGTTAACATTAACTGCAAGTTCCTTCTTTTCAGATCTTTTGAACACTTAAAAAATTACAATCTGTCTGCAAAAGCCTAAAAGAGAACTGTAACTGTCAACATTGTGGTTTAATATCGACTCTGCCTTTGTGCCTGAGTCCAAGCAAGGCTCTGAAGTCATTCAATGAAGCCCCAGGGTGGGGAGGAGAGCACGAGAAGTCTGTCCAAGGAGCACCAGGACCAAACAGGGCTCCTGAACATTCCACGTTATCATGTGTGCCTCACTCAATTCCCCCAGCACTCCCAAATTAACAGCATTATTTCATTTTTAACCATATGAATGAATGTGTAATTGCTTGCAGAATCTGGCTCTAAATCATACCACTATATATAGTTTCAGAAATGGCGAGAGAGACTTACCTCCATCAAACTTAAGTGTATTCCAATGAGGTAGGGCATGGGGGCACTGTGGAGAGGAAAAGAAACACAGCTTTACATCCTCAGAACCCCAAATAACACACACGACTTATTAAATCAGCTACAGGAAAACACTGGGATACTGGATTAGGTTTTGCTTAAAAAATAATAGATAACATATACAAACAAATCACATGTGAACAAAGTGTTAGTCCATATTTTAAAGATGTTTTTTAGTATGCAGTAGTCTCCCACTCCTGTAACACAGAGAAAGTCTCTTGACAACAGAATTTCTAAGTGACTAAGTTTAGGCAGGTACCTAAGGACAGCAATTACACATAGACCTAACACTGGGGTCTTTTGTTAGAAAACCAACAAAATGTGTTATTGCAACTCTAAAAGCCTACACCGACTTTTCCAAGCATATTCTTCCAAAAACTGGACCCTGTTGTAGTGTCAAGTGGTTAATTTAATGTATACACATCACCCAGTAGAACAAGTTTTGAATTCTTTGAAGGAGTCCAAACACATTTTTAAGTAATTTACTTTTAAGTATAAATCTTGATATGTTTTCATTTGTAAAAGGAAACATAAAAAATGTTTTTGAAGATCCTGATAAACTCCAGAGTTCCTGGGACATCTGCTGATACCAATATTCCCCTCAGGACACAAAACTTCAGTACCTCAGAGGCTCTTAGGCCAGGTTTTAGCCTGGGACACAGGCGTGACACCTTTGTTAGCCCCAGTGTTTAAGGGGAGACTGATCTTCCCCAGGTGCCTTCCCTGACGTGAGCAAGCCCCGAGCAGGAGCAGCAGAGCCTGGATGGAGCTGCCTCTCGTGTCCAGGATTCCAAGGCTGAGCTGCTCGCAGCCTCCCCCTCGCAATCAGAGCCATCAGCGAGGCTGCCAGAGCTGCTAATTGCAAATATGGCACATCCTGCCTGCGAAACGCAGCGCACACAGACAGACACAACTTCTAAAATAGAGCCTCAGCTCGCTTTGGACACAGAAGCTCAAAGAGCTCATTTTCAATTTCAGATGAAAAAAAAAGAGAGAAATGTCACTGTACTGCCTTGGATTAAAATATCTCCCATATTGCTGCTCTAAGCTGGTGCCTACTGCTCAGTAAGAGCAGTACAGTACTGAAAAAGCTCCTGAGACACCAGGCCAGCAAAAATCCCTGCTTCTCCTTTTCCTGAGAAATACCTTAAAAAATATATTTACTGATAAGCATATTAATATTTATGTTGTTTATTAATACACCCCCTCAAACTGCCACTCTGTAGGATGCTCTACCGAGGTGGAAACAGCCCCCGCTGTAGAAATTCCATGTGAAACCAATTTTTTTTCCTTTCCGAGACATTAAACACATACAACATCCACAACCCCTTTGCAATTCACTGGCAGAACATTCCAGTGCCTTGCCCCACGTCACTGCAATGAGTGCACCCCGAGAGCCCCTTGGGACAGAGCCCAAAGGGGCTGCTACAGCACAGAATTATCCCCAGCGTTCTGCTTCCCGGGAATCCCACAGGTGGCAACTGGAACACGCGCCCAGGCCCCAGGGCAGAAGGTCTGAGTGCTCCCAGGACACTGCTCAGCTGAGCACTGCTTTGTCACGGACACGTTCGACTTGTGACAAATGCCACCTCTTCAGCTCCAGTGGCCACAGCCCAGGAGCAAGAGAGCAGCCAGGATTTTATACTGAGAGAATGAAGCACTGCTTCGGCTCTGGCTGCCCCGGCCCCTCCGGTGCCACCGCCACCAATGTGGTTCCAATTAAGGACTTCCAGCAACGCCACAGCTTCAATCCCCACGTACAAAGTCAGAACCTCTGCAGGAAGTCTTAACCCTGCAAGTGTCTCATCTAGTGGAAGCTCAGCTAACATAATGAAAGGAAGCAGGAAGAGTGCAGTGTTCCTGAAAACCAGCCATTTATTAACATCTCCAAACATAGCAAGAAGAGCTATGGCTCAAGATACATGGATCAGCTTTGGATGCAAAGGCTCATCTTTTCAATTTTGATGGGACAAACACTACATGTAAGAGTAATACAGCACATAAAATAATTACAGGGACTGCATAAATAACCTCAATAAAATTTATTTCTGGTAAAGAGCATAACAATTTCCAATAAAATCTACCAGAGAGATTCTATTCTTCCATCATCACTCATCAATATGACTGAATAGGAAACATACCTAGAAGTAAATGCCCCAAGTTCATGTCAGGCTTCATAAATTGTTTTTATCACCATTTCTCTTGACCATGAGTTAATCATAGGCCATTATTTAAGTAGACCTTTAGCATCCTGTGCAGGGGAATGTGGCGTGTCCCCCCTTCCCCACCCAGGGCACACTGAAACTGTCCCTCCTCACTGCCATTCAGGTCCCGAGACATGGAACACTCCAGCAGTTTTTAATATTTGATCAGGGTAGATCTGTACTTGCAAGACTTCCAAGTGAAGTTCAGCAAGATGCATCCCTTGTATAAAGGGCAGAAACACTCGGCACAACCTTTAATCCTTCTGGGAGCCCTGGCAGATTAAAGACTGCCCTTCAGAGCAGGCCTTCCCCACTGCTTGACACTTCATCAGTCCTGGGGCTTCTTACAGCCACAACTACTAATTACTCAAAGTTGTTTGCTGGCAGCCAATAGCCATTAAGTGCAAAATTAAGAAGTATCAGTTTCTACCACATGTATTTACTGCTCAAACAAAGTGCCTGCGTGAGCCTTTTGGAACAAAGAGAGGGGTCGTTACTCCTCTTGTGCTTTGCTGGCTCCCAAGGCAATCGGCCTTATTTATAATCAAATGAGTTATATAGGTAAATATCAAATCATTAAAGTAGCAATGCATAAGCATGAATATGGATTTTGGGGACATAATGGCTATATATTGCCCATTTATTACAGTTGCATTTTTACAATTTCTTTAATTCGTTTCCTTAGGCAAACTAGAGACCTCTTAATTATGCTCCCAAGAGGTGGGCAACTACTAATTGGAAGAGAAGCAGGTGAAATAGAGGGACATTTCTTCTTAAGTGAAAAAAGCCCAGCTTTAAAAAATACTGCAATTCACCAGGAAAGTAATGTAAAAGCCCAGGGATCTCCAAAAGGTTCCTATTTACAGCTATGCAGGGATTTCACCATTTTGCTTCATTGTTCCAGCAAAATGGATGAGAGCACATTTACCACATTCATGTCTTGCTCTGCAAACATTGACTTAACGGTGGCTGTCTCCACACAACTTGGTACTTCCCTCTCCAGGGCAATCTCCTGATTTCTCTTCACATTCTTCATTGAAATGCAACAAAATTCCCAAAATTTATTGGGGTAATTGATGCAAATTAGAAACCTGACGGCATAAATTGGAACAATGCGGGGAACACACAGCTCTCACCAGGAGAGCAGCTACAAGAGGCTTCAGTGAGTGCCCAGGTGTGCCAGGCTCAATGGCAATGCCCACCCAGAGCTCTCTGGGCAGGAATTTTTGTTTCCCAGCAGCAGGAGGACTGCAGCTCCGCCTCCACCTACTCCAGGAGCACATTGACTACATGCAGATTCAGAAAATAGGAGAAAGGGGGCTAAAAAAACTCCTGGAGAGAGGGCAAACTGTCCCAACAGAAGTGTTTGTTCAGCAGCTGTGCCAGGGTGCTCTCAGAACTTATTCATGTTGGCTGCTAAGCTGTCTGTCTGATAGAAAAGACTGTTTTAATCACCCTACAAAATGTACTGTTTCTCCTGATGACAAAGCTCTGGGGCTCAGCACACACTCAGCTGTGTCCCAGCTCAGCAAAGCCAGGCTCTTCTCAGGGCTCATTTTAAACACATTCACTAGAGCAAGAAGGAAGCAAACAGTCACAGTGGGAGTGGTTTCATGGAAACAGAAACAAAGTGGGCAAAGTAGTGAGGAAAATTGATACACTGCTTCCTTCACATCACCAAATGCTTGAATTTCCAATAAAATAGATGGACAAGATCTGGCCAAATTCAAATAGTTGTATGTGCCTGACTATCGAGGGTTGGTGGCAGCACCTCACTCACCAGGACTTCTGGCACCCGCTGGCATGTGCTCTAAACAAACAAAACCCAACCAAACAACCCCAAACCAGGCACCAGCAGAGCAGCTGTGCTTCTGTACTTCCTCTCTTGATCTGCACTCAAAGGAACAAGCAATTGTGCATTAAGCTGTGGTCTCTAGTGACAGTATTTTAGTCTCCTCCACCAAAAATGTTTCCCTGGGCTGAAAATACATTAAAGAGCAGTCCCTAATTAAAAGATACAAATAAAGGATAGCAGTCTATGCCTTGCTTCCCCTCCTGCCCCTTGTCCTCAACAATCTACATGACAGGGATGAGGTGACTGAAGTCATTCCAGCCCCATGGAGGATCCACCAGCAGCACTGAGTCAGCACCCCCACTACAGAGCAAGTGCATTGAGAGCAAACATTTGGGAGACACAGTCTTTCAGCATTTCCAGTTCTGAGGGAAGGTACACCAGTGAGGAGTGCAGGGGAACAGAAATAGTAAGTTAAAGAAAACCCTTTCAAGAGGGAAATGGGAAGGAAAAGGCAAATAATCACAGGTGGAATATACTTTTTTCAAAAAACTTTCAAAGATCTCGAGTGACACACTCTATCCATCCTTCTGTGAGTTTCAAAAGAGCAGGAGAAGATTCAAAACATCACAGCACAGTCAGTAAATGAGCACAGCCAACTGAATGAACAAGATATTCTGTATTCATAAGAACTGAAGAATTCTTATTGCTTCAAGTTTTGCTCCCATTTCAGCTCTCTAAAATTCTTATGTCATATTTGCAAAAGAAATTACCAGGCATTAATTAAAATTAAATGGAACTCTTTTATTTTAAATAATCTCAGGTCATTTCCCTTTAGCAGCAGACACCAGGAAGCAGAAATACTGCCTTAAAGCAGGGAGCCGATTGTTCTGTCCTTCCAGGCAAAAATGACATCTCCAAGACCACGTGGTTACAAAAGAGATGGTGGACTCTGTTTTGGGAAATATTTTATGGCTCATAAATTGTTGCTAAATTGACTTACTCAAACAATGACGGAGTGTGCAGCTACCTCTCCAATTAAAGTTCCTGGCTGGGTAAGGAAATCAGTTGTTGCATTTCTGAGCCGCTTAACAGTTGTACATTTTGAAATCATTCTTTGCACACAGCCTGGCTCTCTCCTGCCATGGCTGGGTGTTGGCCACCCAAGAATCCCCTTGGTGATGTTCAGTGACTCCTGCCTTTCTCTCCTGCCCCAGGGTTTGCTTTTTCACCCTCTGGGCGGGCCCCTGGCCCTGCCTTTGTCAGGAAGTCCATGAAAAACCGATCTGAGCCCTGGAGCAGCAGGTACCTGAGGGGAGCTGGGGCAGCCTCTCCAAGTGTTAATTACACGTGAGAAGCCCATTATCCAGGGTCAGGCACCTGCTGGCACTGCAAATGACTGGGACCTGCCCTTCCTGCACAGGGAGCCAGGGAAGGCTCATTTCCTCAAGAGATAACTCTTTAGATTCCTGACACAGGCGCACACAACATTTAAATCAGCTGCACAGGAGCAAACGTCCTTTAAAGCTGCACAATTTGGTTTCCAGGCCTCCACTCACTGCTGGTTATCCAGCCGGATCCCCAGGAGCAGCTCCACGCTCACCCTAAGCCATGTGCCCAGGGCTGTGGCTGAGGGACACGCACACCCCTCCAGAACACACCCCCAGGGGCTGCACACACCGAGGGCCTTACCAGCAGTAGTCCAGGAGATGTGGGGGCAGGACAGGAATGTAAACGTGCTGCCAGAACATGGGGTAGAGCATGGCTGCAGACCCATGGATGCAGGCAGTTAACTGAAAAACACAGAGAACCCCAGCGTAAGTGAGACAAACCCCAAGCTTCAAATGGTAACTTGGAGGCAAGAGAGTAAAGAATCAATTCTGCTTTCCTATCAATGCTTTATTAGAAAATACACAGCACTGCTTTCCCTCAGGAGCTAGATCAGAGAATATGCAGCAAAATTTAACAGGAATACCCATTTTAACATTTTGAGAAATTATCTGCACTTCCATTTGTAGAGAAGAAGAACAAAATCCAAGCAAACAGCTATAACTTCTCCATAGGTTCAGTACATATGGTTTATAAAATAGCTAACAAACACAGCTTTGTTCAGTTACCTCTAAATCTTATTCAGCTTAAGGATATAAGGATATTTAAAATCAAAATTTGAATTTAAGATCATGTATTGTAGCACAGAATTCATTCCACCATAAAAGCCTTCCTACCCAGGGTGGTGTCATTTTCTCTCTCTTACCTGGTACCACATTCAAGCCCTAAGTCTGAAGTGTGTCTCCCAGCGCTAACAGAAATGAACTGCAAACAGGTCCCTTCCACTTTTGTGTTAAAAAGCTAAAAGCTCCAAACAAAGGCAGCAGCCCCTGAGCAGCCCCCCAGGATGGCTGCACTCGGGGACTGGGGGGTTTGGTTCCTTTCCAGGGACAAGGTCTTGGCACTGCCAAGCACAGGCTGAGAGCAGAGAATGTTCCTGGGCTGGAACGGCGAGCGGCAACCGCTGGCTCCGGCCCAGCTCCTCAAACCTGCCTCACACTGTCACTCCAATCTGCCAGCAGTTTATAGAGAAACTTGTAAGCTAAGAACACACAGTATGAATACCCCTCCCTCCCAAGAACCAGACGTGCTTTTATCTTGGACAGAGGCAAAAGGAAGAGAAATAGCAGAAAGAGACCCAGCCCCACTTGTGAACTGGCTCATTAAGGAAGGCACAGTGACAGGTAAGTAATTCCTCTTCCCAGGCTCTGTCACAAAGGGAGAGATTAAACCAACCAACCACACAACCTCTGAAATGCTTTGGGCAGCCCTTCTCTTCTTCTCTCCTCTCTGATCATTTACTGTTCTTTTCATTCTGTAGGTTGCTGAAATAAACACCTCTCCTTCATTTCATTTTATTCCATTACCAGACCTAGATGGAATTTTCCTTATTTTAGTAGTGAGGACACAGAACATGTGGCAGATAGAGAAGTTAAAATTTTACAAGTTTTCTATGGCATTAAACTTAATAATACCTAAATGCTTTCAGTTAAATGTGGGATTGATTGTAAACATTATTAATAACTGTTATCAGGTGCCAGAGGCTATTATAATTCTCCTTTCGCTTACTTTCAAAATGATCTTATGATAGTTATTCTGGGATTAAGTCTGAGGTCTTACTCCTCTCATTTCTCTGCCCTGTGCTGACAGATCATCGTTGGTTTTTTTGGGTTTGTGGACATGGCTCCAGCCTTGCAGAGCACTCACAATGCCACGGAGCAGTTTGAATCTCAAGCACCAAGCAGGTCTGGTTGTACAGCCAGACACCAGTTACAGCCCCAGGAAATGGAAATGGCAGCTGTACCTCAGCCAGGACTGCTCGAGTGCTCAGCCCACGGCACTAGAAACCAAAATTAGTTAAACCATCTTCAGCACTGACAAAGGAAAGCAATCAATAGCCATTTACAGAGCAAACACGACCACAGAGCATTTGCTTTCATAAAGAAAATCACAATCTTATTGACTGCTAAACCTTGAAATGCATAACACAAAACTTTGAACTGAATCAAGCCCTGCGCTTGTTTTGATCTCCAGCCATTTTTAGAAGAGAGTACTCTAGAATATTCAGCAGCTTTCATCTCTCAGACACTTGACGGAGCCTAAGGAGCATTAAGACTAAACCTTATCAAACACAACTGCAAAACTGTGCATTGTCAAAGCACTTTAGCCCACTCCTCTGGTCCGTCCAGGAGAGGTCACTGGAATATCCATTTGACAGTGTCATTTATCTCTTTTTTTCCCCTGTCAAATAAATTCTGAATAAAGGACTTCACTATGGCATAAGTCTTTGAACATTCGTGTACCAAACAGCCACAAAAATGCCTGTACCCAAAAAATTCTTTTGAAATCAGGGGCCAACAGAAGTTCCACAAAATCCTCCCAATAAGGCACAGAACTGAGCTGGGGCTGCATAACTGAGGTTGAAAGATAGACCTGGAGATAATCAGTTAATTTCCTACATATGACTGTAATTAAAAGAAATTAAATACTGTGAATAGAGGAAATTCTTGTGCACTTTACTTACAGTGCTCAGCTTACTACAGCAAATGAGGATGCGGCGCTCGTACAGCATACTGGCGTAGAGATGCAGCATGTTGTTGACATCAACTGCTACAAAATACTCTGTCAGATTTCTCTGGGGAGAGAGAAAAATCATTTTTGACTCATGATATTACAAAACCAAGTGTCCTTAACAAATAAAACCAAAAAACCAAACGAAAAAAATCCCCAAACCAAAGAGATTTCATCCTTCTATTGTGCTACATCCAGTAGATGTAGCAGATTTCATCTTATGGCAGAAGCCTTTCTAACTGCAGTATCTCTCCCCTAAGTTTTGGGAAGCTGGGTCTTGGAGTAATAAAAGTGATGATGTTTCACACACAGCTTTTGAATACAAGATACTTCTCTGAGAAAAAAAAAGTTCTGTCACTTTATGGAGACTTCAAAGCTGCCTGATAAAATATCGAAAACCCACATCCCAAAACTTAAAGCAGCTCTCAGAGGCCAGTTCTAGTACATCAAATTCAGTTGTGAGCTCAGCCTGTGCTCAAAGAATTCTGACTATTGGGAACACATCTGGTCATTTCACACACACAAACCCAGCTGTCTGAACTGAACCCCTCACTTCGGGCACTCGGACACCCCTGGGTGGGAGACAGGAGCACTTCCCTGGGGAGGCTGAGGAAGGAGGAAGGGAATTCTCTCTGAGCACTTCACTTCTTAAAACAGAGAAATTAAAGAAAAGGGGAGAGGTGGAGGAAAAGGTAATACCCATAAATGCTGAATTAGGGAATTTGTTTCCAAATAGCTTCTTACAGACATGAAAGGGTTGCTGTAGGATAAAGACAGCCTTATACAAAAAGCACATGTGAGAGAAAAATTAGATTAGTCATGAATTCAAGTGCAATCTTAATCATCCTTAAATAAAAAAGTGCAGAAAAGCAAAAAGCAAATATGATTTAGAAACTTAAAGAAGCTCAACAAAGCCTATTAGCACTTTTGACAGATCCAAGATACTTGGCCTGAGAAGTCTGCCAAGATGCTTCATACTGTGCAAAAATATGTTCCCCAGCTTGCCATCCAAACACAAAGAGCTGAAGGAAAATTAAGCATTGTATTTGGGAGACTTTGGTACCAGTATGTAGAGGGATAAAAACTGAGCTCATTATGGTTGGCTTCAAACATGTAAAATAAAACAATCATTCAGGTCTTTGTTACAGCAGAGCTGGAGCCACAGACAGGTACAGTCAAAGGAGAAAAAAAAAAAAGCCAACACATTTTGCCAAAAACCTATTAAACTATCATGTACTTTTTCTGTATTTCTCATCCCATCTGTGCTGATTAACATGATATTTTTGTCTAAACATAAGCTGTCTTCTCTAGGCTCTTCTTCCCCCTCTCACCCACCCTTCCACCACGCCAAAACACAGCGCGTGACGACACAATTCCTGCTAATAGTGGGAATTAAAAGAATTTTTAAGGAGCCCTGAACTCCCTTTGATGCCACCCAACTCAGGGGCACAGCAAAAGCAGCACACAGTCCCTGCATCCAGCCTGAGGATGCAGCCCTGCTCCACACGGATGTGTTTGTGAGGCAACAGCCTCCACTGCAAGAGGAAAAGAGACGTGGGGACTCGATTTGCAATTGTTCTTTCATCGAGTTTATTGTGATGACATGACACACAAATGTACCTTCAGATGGAAAGATTTATAAGGTTTCTGTCTTGTCTGCTCTCAGAGATTTGCCAAGGACACCTGGGAACCATGTGGGCTGCATGGAAATGTATTGGTACTGAGGAGATTCACGTGTTCCCTCGAAGTTGTATTTATAAGAAAGCTGTCAGCTCTGAAGCTGAAATTGGGACTTACACATGTATTTTGAAAGACATGTCTCGTAAGTGACAAAACCATGAATGAGTTAAATAAATACAAATGAAAGCGTTCCAGTTTGCAGGGTAATTGTTATGTATTTGGCTTCCTAGGATTTAAACCTTTCTTGGGGCAGTAAAAAGGGGGATTTTCAGAACAGCTATCCCCACTCCTCTCAAAATTCACCAAGAGCGCTACCAAGCTCCCTCACACACTTCTTTGAAAGTTTATTCCCAGATCAATCATCCATCTGATCATTTGCTATCAAATATCAATAAACACACTGACTACACTGACTTCTGAGGTTAAAAATCACTTCTTCTCTTCCACCATTGTCTGAAGAGGAAGATGGACTGAGTGATACAAAAATACACAGGACATCATACCCAAGAAAATGCCATCATTTCAGCCTGTTAACTTACCTGCTACTTCTGAAACACAACAGCTAGTACCAGGAATTTCAGTCTTGCACTGTATTTCCTGCAACCAGCCCCATTTATTTCTGAAGTCACTCTGCATTTACACACCCATCACACCACTCACATCTCCTGAAGCAGGGAATGAGCTGCTGTTACAGAAAAGTGCCCATGCTAAATGGCTCTGTGACTCATTAAACACATTGGTCTGACACAAAGTCAGGTAATTCCAAGAGGTTTGTTAACATTCCAAACAGAGCTCTCTGCAGCTCTCCACTCATCATCACATCCAACTCTGAAGTTTGGCACCACTAAAACTTTTGCTGATATTTTAGCAAATATTATTATTAGTGTTTTAAATATTATTAGCGTTTTAAATGCAATTCCTGGTAAGATGTGTGGAATTTTTAATGAATCAGGTCAATTGATTAAAATACAGCAGACTATGCCCATTTAATCTCCTTGTATGCCCATCTAATCTTCCCTAATATGCTCCACTTCCACAGGAAAGTTGCTTTAACAGGTAGATAAAAACCTCTTAAGAAATTACACAACCCTGGGATAGTGGAAGGTGTTGCTGCCCATGGCATGGAGTGGCACTGGATGGGCTTTAAGGTCCCTTCCAACCAAATCATTCTGGGATTTTATGATTCTGTGTATTAGGACAAGATTTGATGGCTGGTTTAGACTCAGGAACTGATTCCTGAATTACACCCAGCATATCATATTTGCACAAAAATAAAGCACCTCAGAAGAAAGAGCACATCTATTAAATTTCCTGTCAGAATATGTGTCAGTATGAAGAGTCTGCAACACAGAAAAACCAGCAACAGTGTTTTGAAAGGCAAACAAAAAGCCCCGAATGCTATCTGCTATACAAATCACCCACAAATGAGATGGAATGTCTTGATGATTCCCTTTTTCCTTTCATGCCATCAACTGAAGGATATGATGCTGAGACCGACCGCAAAATGCTCAGGGAAGAAAACTGAGATGTCAGGCACAGGAGTTTGGCTGAGACAGAGCAGGAGCACATTAAAGAGTATTTAAGAGAAGCAAATGCCAGCATTGTCTCCCCACAGACTGATCATCTGGCTGGAAAGCTGAGCCAGGCTGGAGCACACACGACTGTGTGAGGCTTAACAAGTCTCCCAAAAAGTGGCTCTGAAGGGCCCAGGTGTGCTTGGCATTCTCAGGAGCCACCCAGCAAGCAGAGTATTTTCCCTGCTCTCTCAGGTCATTCTTGCAGAGGGGTGGAAGTGAAGGGTTAGCAGAGCTGCTGTTTTATTCACATCAATCTGCCCATCAGTACCTTCTCCTTCACACAGTTCAGCCTTTAACCACACATGCAGATTGTCAGTGCCTGAATGCTCAGTATTTTACAGAATAAAACCTATCCCAAACAGGGCAATATTTGTCATCTATATAGCTGCTGTATAGGGTCCTCCCAAATACTCACATTTTCAGGTATACTGGGAAGCTCTCTGGTGTCAGGCACAGTAAAGTAAGAGTGCTACAAAAAGAGCAAATATTGATTATTTCAATAATGTTGAAAGCAATCTAAATTTATTGCTTGGTATTGGTATCAGCAGGAAGAGCAGTTGCTCAGCTAAGTAAAAATGACAGAACCTTCGTTACCAACTACCAGCCTGAGCTCTCTGTCCTGGATTCTACAGGCTGGGTTCCCAGATCACAGGGGCAACAGGAAATGCAGTAAGATAGAAAGTATCAAATGCTCATGGAAAGTTATATTCCATGGTTTTGTTCTTCAGAGCTGCTGCCACAGACAGCCTCACAGTGGCTGTGACAGATGCCAAGGAAACTCCAGGCAGGCTGGAACTCAAGCTATCTTTGCCCAGCCCACGGCAGGATGGACTTCAGGAAGCAGCAGCAGGCAGGGCCTCCTCTGACTCACAGCACCGGAGAGGCTCATTCCAGCCAAGGGGGAACTTATGGAAATGTACTGGGAAATGCTTCCTAAGGTTCAATGCCTGCTTACCTGAGAAATACTGAAAAGTTCTAGGTCACTTTTATACACCCTAAAAGCACACTTTGAAAGACCATATTGCTTTCATGTTTTCATAATCCATTACACTGTTCAATATTTTTAACTGTCTGCATTCCAGGAGCCCAGGTTCACTGCAGCTCCCAGTCTGAGCACAGATACTTCCATGATCCTTAGTCAGGGCTTTGGAAAGGAGAGAATGGGACTTGTATACAAGTCATATAATTTTTAAGATTTTCACAATTTGTCTTAGGGCTACTTATTAATTACTGGCTGAAGCCTTAAAGGCTGTTCCATCCTTGGCATAGCTCCACAACTGGCACAATTCTCTTGCACACATATCTCAGCCATCTCGGTGCTTCCTGATCAGGCTGTAACCTGAAGTAGCAGGCGGGCACCACAGCTCCAGTGAACGGAGAGAATTGTGTTTTAAATGAGAAACACAAGTTTTGCTTTCTGATGCTTCACTGCTTTGGTTTGGTTTGGTTGCAAAGATGCAATGCCAAGGCCGAGGAGCAGCACTCAGAGCTGCACCACACAGAGGAACCTCACCCTGACCCCGCAATGGGCTCAGGAACAGCCAAAATAAAATCAGAAGGACACGGTCCCTGGGCTGCTTTTTTCTATCTTTTCTTGCTCCATTGCCCATGAAATGTCTGAGACAAGGGGAGACAGGCAGCATTCCTTGGAACCACTGGTATGAAAAAACTGGAATATCCCCACTGCCCCTGGCCTTGGGAGACATCTCATACCCTAAACAGAAATGCTGCTCCTCAAGAGGGGTCTTGGAGGGGCTGGGGACGTGTCCAGGGCCAGCTGGGACCAGCAGGGCCACACACTGCAGTGCCAGCCTTGGGGGGAGCAAGGGGCATGAGCTGCTTCGTGCCTGGAGGTGCTTTAGGAGGAGTAAAGGAAATGCAAGGGAGACTTCCCAGGAGGGTCCTCATGAACTCTCAGCTGGCAGCAGCAGCAAGGAGCATCTGCAGTGCTCACCACAGCCTGCAGCACAAGGCTGTGCTGCTGAAGTGAAGACAAAATCCCCAAAAGATTAAATTCAAAATACAATCCCACTAATAAAAGCGCACATCTATACAGTCAGCGTGCTTTGCTTAATTTTCTCACAAAATATAAAAATGAAATAAATTCTTTGTTGTGTGAGTTTTTTTGAGGCAGGGGGAAGGAAGAGAAGGAACCAGAAAATGTGATGAGCAGTCAATACTCCCTGTGACAGGTAAGTGCCTGTTTGCTTCCCAGCCTGCTCCCCCTTCAAACTCCCAGGGCCAGGAGCTGTGCAGAAGTGTGGGCAATAAATGTCCTGTTGGTGCTCCTGACCTCCTGCAGGTCACCCAGGATATGGAGAGACATTCCCAGGGGAATACACACAGCCTTCCTCCAATCAACTGCATTTCAAAGACATCTGAGGTTAGGAGAGGGAAGCAGGGGGCCCCAGTTGTGAAAAGGGAATTTCACAGCCCCTCACAGGAAAACAACACCTGTGTACAAGCTCCAGGAGAGAGGATTGCTTTTGACATTCCTCTAGTATGACATGGAATGAATATTAAACACCTTAGCTTACATCTCCCCCCCCCACTTACCACTCCAAGATGAACAGAGGTTCCTGGCTCAGGGATGGTGAGTTTATGAAATGTTTCTAGGAGCTCACTCCTCTGACTATCCTGAAATGAGAATAAACCAGGAATATTGAGCAAACACTGCTGCACCAGGTAAACCCCAAGGCAGAAGGGCAAGGTAGGCCAGAGGGCTGGCTAAACATTTTGTATTTGCAAGATCAGTTCTGCTTTTACTGCCCATGATAAACTTGGATCAGAGAGCTGGCAGAGACTGATGGGACTCTGCAATATGGGAACAGCAGAATTACAGGAACTGTGCTGGACACAGCTCAGGGAGTCAGGAAAGCCAGCATGGGTGACTGCAGGGACTTGGGTCGGATCCACAGCCACAGTCTCGCTCTTTATCTTTTTCAAAAAGAAAATTAAATGTGTATTTATTTTTGAGAGGCCCTTGCCAAGCTGAGTATGATCTTCTGTATCACTGCATCATATGGATTAATAATTCACATGGTCATCTCTGATAGAAGCACTTCTTCAAACAGCTTCTTTCATCCTCTCACCCTCATTCATTTGATATTGGGATAGGAAAAGGAGGATCAGTATTTTAGAATAATACCTGTCCTTTTGCTGAATAATCTGCCAAGACATTGAGCAGTTTATAAAAGACTTCAAACCACGGGAGGTAACTGGAATGAAAAAGAAAAATGAAAAAAAAAGAAAAGACAGTTATTTTGGTTTGAATCCTAGTACAAGTGGACTTCAAAAATTGAATAATCAGTATCTCAGTTTTTAATTGTTTCAAAACCTCATTCCATCACTGT
The DNA here is from genome assembly GCF_963513975.1 of Fringilla coelebs. Lineage (NCBI taxonomy): Eukaryota > Metazoa > Chordata > Aves > Passeriformes > Fringillidae > Fringilla > Fringilla coelebs. Next base: position 11,158,334 of record NC_140047.1, read on the forward strand.
ATTTGGCCTGGCCCTTGCTTCAGTCAAACAGAAACTTCACCTTCAGTACGTGCACACAACTTCCAAATGAGAGGAAGAAACAAAATTAAAAGGGGAACATGCAGAAAAATCACAACTTTTTCATTTACTTCACATCTCCACTCCACAAAGTAAGACAGTGAGGATGCTCCTTTTCCCGGCAGCTTTCCTCGGATTCTGTGCCCTGTTTTCATGGCACAGTTCTGTATTTCAATCCCTTTCCCAACACCAGTCAGGAATTTCCCTCGGCTGCAGCCAATGCAAAGCCAGCCAGAGATGCACTCCCTGATGCTCTTTAATCACAGCTGCTTTCTGAAGCAAATGGATTCTATTTTGATATTGTTACACAGGATTTAAAGTTTTTATAAAATATGACTACATCCTGACAGCTGTAAGGAATGGAGTGCCCTGTGGTCCCTGGCTGTGCAGCTCTGGTGATAAATGAGGTGAGAAGCTCTCTATGAGACAGACAAAGTGACTGGCACTCCATCATTAGCGTTTGTTTGAAGCCTGCAAATGCTACTGTAAAATGTAAGTAGCTAATCAAAATATACTGATAAGCAACTTAACTTTTCATGTTATATGACAGTATTATCATTTAAATTAATACGCTCTAAACATCTTTACAAAGCGTGTATTCGAATAGAGCAGAAAGACAGACAATTACCACTTGAAACAGCATTTAAGTTTGACATTATATTGTAAACAATCCAGAAGGATTAGGTAGAAGATAAGTTTCTTTCTTTCTGTTTAGTTAAATAAACTTCAGCAGAGTTAAAAGCCATTACAAGAGTAACAAGGAATCCTCTCCAAACATATCTGCTAAGTAGAGATTAAGAACCTGGTAAACAAATCCGTGCAAGGCATCTATCAAAAGAGTTTGAGAAGACAGAAAAGCAGGAAGGCAGAAAGCTCCCTGGCAGTGGAAAACCAAAGCTGCTTCCACAGAGGCACCATTAAAATTTCCACCTAATCGCTCAGACTTGGCCAGAAAAACACATTTACAGAGTTAAAATGAGAGTCCTCAAAACCATTACTGTGCTCCTAATGTCTGTGTGCCATGTCTTGTAAAAGAGGAAAACAAAAGCAGATTCCCCCAGGCCTCCACCTCCCCAGGGCAGATGGAGCAGGGACCCGAGGGGCCAACGCTGAGCCCCCAGACTGGGGCAGGTCCTGGGTGTCCTTCAGAGCTTCCCCCACCTGCCCTGCCAGGGCCTGTGCCCACTGCTGAGTCTTCCTGCAGCTCCCAGGGGCTTCCTGCATTACCAGCACACACCCAACATGGCACAGCTGCAGAATGAGAATGCTCCAGCCCAAACCAACTTTACATTTTTACTGGGCCCTAGGAAAGAGCCACTATGATTCCAATAAAAATAGCCCAGATACATCTCGTATTCACACACTGTCAAAACACCAGCAAACCCCCCCCAGAAGCAGACACAGCCCCATTTCTGCCACCCCTGTGACTCCCTGGCTTTCCCTTCTCTTCCCCAGTATCCCCTGATGAACCTATTGTCCTTTTTTTGACATGCACTCCTCCTTGTTTCCCAATGATGGGTTAGCATCTCATCATAACTGCTGCTTTTTCTATTTTGAGAATAACTTCCCATTTTGAGGACAGTGTCACAGCTTGGAGTCTGAGGAAATGAGCTGGTATTTGAAGCAGAACTCATCCCTCCACAACACATGGGGATCTGTGTGGCTCCTGCTCAAGAGAGGGGCAAGACAAACAAAGACAAACCCACCACAAAATTGTGCAAACTATGCAGACAATCTCACTTCAGTTTTCATCCCCCTCCATTGTCACTACACAATTCAGGATCTCTCTCAGCCCAAAATTTCTGGATACATTAGAAAGCTAATTTATCCTGCCATCTTCAACACTCTTACTTCATCACTTAATCCATGTGTCGACTAGTCAAGAATAAACCAGTTCTGCTTTTGTTAGACCAAACTGTGACTAGTTAAAGTTGAAAAAAATCTAAAAAAATCCCCTAAGAAATACAGCTATCTGAATTTGTTTCTAGATGTCTACCAAAAGGAAAAAGGAAAAAATTGTGGATTTTTTTTCTTACAGAAAGCAAAGCCTCAAGGCAGCCTTTAAACACTCCTCCAAAGAAACACAGGCAGAGTTTATAACCCAAAATTTTCTGTACCGTGTGGACCTTAAGTAGCACAACTGGTAGCACTACTGAAGATTTATGGCTTATGACTTGCTCATATTTAATTTGTAACCAAACACTTCCCCTTCCTCTTAGCTCCCTCAGAAGTTTTGATTAACTCTTGTTTTCACAGGTCAGAGGTTAAGCAAAGGAAGGGAAGCTCTGCAGTGAGATTGCCCAGAGCCAGCGGAGCCGCCCCTCGCACAGCCCAGCCCCTGCAGGGCTGTGTCTGAGCACAGCCACATCGGGGCAGAGAAAACACAAACAAAGGGCCAATCTGCAATTTCAGCTCTTCCTTAGCTTTTGGCTTACTCTTAGAAAGGTGAATCTGCAGTGAAGTCAACATTAAAAAGGAGAGGTTTTCCAGTGCTATTTGTAGCCGCAAGCAGGAAGGAGGATGCAATAGCAGGATTCCCAACCTGAGAATGCTGAACTCATCCAACCCAGCTTCCAGGGAGCACTCCAGGGTTTGGGAACCTTGTCAGCAAAACCCCTCCGTGTTCCAGTGCAGCGGCAGCAAACCCTAGTGGCAAGGGGGGCCTTTTCAAATGATTGATGAAGATTTGCCAATTACCATAGCAACTGTTTATAAAAGTAATGTTTACCACTGCCAGCTCCAGCATTCCATTTACTGGGGTGCTGACACCATGAAAAAGCAGAGCCAACACTTGTGGAAGGGTACCTGAGGCTCCTCTGGAGCTGTGAAGTCCCACCTTGGCTCACAGCCCCTGGAGCGCCAGAGCAGCTCCTGGGCCGTGTAGAGGCTGAGCTGCACTCGGGCACAACTCTTGTTGGAAAGCTATGTGACTCAGTAACTAGTCTGACATCAACACATATCTGCAGCATCTCCTCCTAGACTGAGTTGCAAGCACACATAACTTTTACTCCTTCCATTCACACAGATCAGAAGTGGAATTTTTAACACGTATTTATTTATAACACATACTATATATATTTTGATAACAGCATAACCAACTGCCATCTCCCTTGCAAAACAGAACAGTCATTTCCATTTTGCAGATGGGCACACTTCTCTGTGGTGACAGGCTTACAAAATCTGTCTGTATTAGCCAGGATTGGTTTCATGGAGTTCCCAAATCTTGACCTTTTTGCTCAGCACAATAATCTACAGTGACCTAGAAGACAGAATGCAATCATGACCTCAGTTATTACATGAACTATAGACACAACATCACTAACTTCACTGACAAAAGTGTAAGGAAGAGGAAACTCAGGCCAAATGCATCTCCTGCCAGCACTACTCCTGCACGTGCCACTAAAACACCCAGTGCCTCAGCTCCTGGACTCTGAAGAACAGACAATAACAAATAATAACTCCCCTGGGCCCAGCCCTTGGCTGTGGCAGTGATGTCACCTTGGAGCCCAGCAGGGAGACACTCTGCAGCAGGAGTGACCTGTGCCACATGGGCAGCTGCTTCTCTCCCTGTCCCCTCCACACCATCACTGTAACCAACAGCAAAACTCCAGCACAGCTAGGAGAGTGCTGAAAATCCCAAGGAAGATCCAGCAGATTGAAAAAAGAGCTGGAAGTATTATTATTATTATTATTATTATTACTACTATCTGCCATTTTCACTTTCAATGTATGAACCCAGTGAAGGTTCCTGGTGAAGCAGAACACATTTTCTGACTCACAGTGCCTGTCAATTCCTACAGAACAAACGACAGAGCCTCAGCAGGAGCTCAGAAGGATCTTTGTGGATAATCCCAACACTGTCTTTGAAAAAATGCAAGGATGTAAAACATATCAAAAGTTACTCCAGTCTCCTGGTGACTTGCTATCTTAGGACTTCTTGCATTTGAAGATAAAACTCTGCAATTCAAAATTAAATCCAATATTGCTTCTTTCCATCCTCCTGTACCTGGCAACTAATGATCCTCCCCTCAGCCAGCATTATTCCTAACCATGGAATCACATTCTATTTTAGGTTACTAATGGTTCTAATGATGAACTAAGTTATGTTTGTCAAGCCACAGTGCTCTTCAGGGCTTCTATGAAAACATGACTTTAAATAGCAAAAACACACACTCAAAACACCTTTTCCTTCCCTTCATTAAAAGTTTTAATTTCCCTTTTTAATTCTTTCTAAATTTCACCTGAATTTTTTACAGTTAAGATGAAGTAAAATGACATTAAACTACCGATTTTTAAAACTAATCCCATTTCTCTGCTCAGGAGAGGGATGACTCTCCACATGCTATTATTTTCCTTGCAGCAACACCCTATTAAATCCTTTTTCCCCACCTTCTTTTCCTTCCATCACCCAGTGCTTGCAGCATCTTTACAAAATGCATTTGAAAGAACCAAGGCATCTCTAGGCTCATTTGGGAATTTCTGTAGGCTAAATTCTCAGTTCAGCTGCTTCTGTGTTCCAGTGTCTTCCCTACACCTCATGGGCCCCAGCACCTCGTTATTCTGTGCTCTAGACTCAGCCTATTGACACCTTCTCGCACCCAGGAGCTTAAGCACAGACACCCCAAATCTCCATAGCAACCCCTCTGCATGTGGATGAGATTACCTTACCTTCCACAGGAGCAGCCAACAGCCTCCTTTCAACATCAGCTTTTTATTTATTTGTTTATTTATGTGTTTAGGTTTGCCTGCCCCACGGTTAGTGCTCCTGCCACTGCACAAAGCCAGCTACACCCTTGCCTCTCCTTGCTCCCACAGGATGCCTTTTCTTCCTGCATTTCCCCCAATTTTGTTACAAACTTCGCTTTGATTATTACCCATGAGTGATCATTCCATGATTCAGTTTAAAGTTATGCAGCTTAAGCATGACTCATGTACATATTTTAGAAGTACTAAACCCCACAGAACTGGATCTCATCTTATGGAGCATCTCAATAAATAATTGTCAACAGCAAGTGCTTACTTTGTTAGTTTAAGACCAACACAGACACTTCAAACATGTTTGAGAGCAAAGGACTGAAGGAGCGACAGGAAATAAAGGTACATAAGAAAAACATTTGTCTGCATTTACAGCACACACTGACAATTATGTCTCTATGCTTTTCTTAAACCCACGGGCAAAGGGTATCCCAGAAAGCCCACTGGGTGAGAAGATGGGCATGCTGAAGGGCTTGGCACTTTACAGTGAGATATATGAAATGCCACAAGATATCCTTGGAGTAAAAAAATCAACAGTCACGTTCCCTTCAACACCAACAGGAACACATTGACCAGTGGCTTTACTCAGCCAGGGTAAAATGCTCTAAATAACAAATATGGAGAGGGTAAAGAACAGCCTTAAACTGACAAGAGTTACAGAGTATACTGCCTCTAAATTATCTGAACTTCAAAAAATTGATTATGAAGGAGTTAGAGCAGTTTGGTACACAAAGCTTGATGTTAAAAAGCAGGATGCATTAGACAGCATGAGAGCCTCAAGATCCCCACCAAAATGACAATACAGAGAGAGGATTCCAAAGGCTTAGCTTGTCAAGGAATCTCTCTTCTCAAACCACGTTTAAAAGCATACATGAAAGTGCTGGAAGAGAGAATTCTAGATGTGGCAGACAATCAGAGATCCCACTAGGTTTGAGACATCTGGCATCAGTTGAAATCCATCACATTTCATTTGGGGATCAAAGCCTGCTGTTAAGTCTATCACAGGTTGAAATAGTAGATCCTGAACAGCCTTTTCATCCCAATGCAAATTAACCCTTTTTCCTTGACCAGAGAAACAGCTCCTTTTCATTACTGACTCCAATCATATGTGCTTGTCAAGCTATGCCCTCTAGTACTAAGCTTCAGCTGAAATTTCAGTAGCGTTATGAACTTTTTATTATAAATCAAAAGTGCTCCCTCCCAGTTACCAAGCCCCATGCTCTGACACGTGCTGCAGTGAGCTCCAAAGCCACTCTGGGACAGAGTTTGTGGCACCATCTGTAACCCAGATAAATTCCTGAAGGGAAGAAAAATGTTGCATATAGGTAACGCCTTATAAAAGAAGGGCCTTGTTAGCCTGGTGAAACCATGGCTCAGGCCTGCTACTTCAGCTAGGTAGAAGAGGACTCTGGCAAAGTGACTCAGCTGAATTAGAGGCAGATAATCAAGTTCTATACCCACTACGTATTCGTATCGTGGTATACGGTGGTTGGTTGAATGATGTTTGTTATGATTTAAAACTATGCAATTGATAAAGGCCTAACTGCTTAAAAAGGCCAGGTTTTTGCACCTGCCTGGGGACTCAGCATCGCTTTGCCTCATACAGAAGAATTTTACACACCTCTGTCTTCAAGAGCCCCACTGCACAGCAGCCAGCTGTGCTTGGCGGCTGAAGGGATTTGCCACATATTGAAAAGTCAAAGCTGAGCACCAGGTGTGTACTTGTGATACCTGTGTGTGAGTTCTGAGACACAACAGTGAATCCTTGCGTTTTGGCAAATCAGCTACAGAGGACATTGGGTGGGGAATGAGGGTATTTCAGTAACAGAGCAGAAATCAATTACATGCACCTCTCTTCTGCATTCCCCAAACCACTGGTGTTCCCTACTGGCAAGAAACAAAGTTACGTGAAGCAAGAGGTGATGAAGCTCCCTCCCTCACAGGGAGGGAGCTTCATCACAGGGAAGAAATACTCACATGCTCAGAGGGAGTACACACAGCTCCTAATAATAAGCAAAGTTGGTAGGAAGTCATAAAAGTTAAACCACAAGCAGAGCTGAAAGAGCCAAGTGAAAAATTCATGATTATGTCGGCACTGTGGTACTCGCAACTGATAATTTGAGAATGCAAGGAACTGGGCTAGGCATGTAAAAATCACCTCACTTACAGCAAACAAGCACTTGCAGAGCAAGATGTCAATAGGAAAGCTACAAAGATCAAGTCTGAGTCTGATATTTGAGTGCAGGTTGTTTATGACTACCCTGGACGATGGTTTAGGATTCACAGCAAACATTCAGATGTAAAAATAAGCACATAAAAAGACAGTACTTGATCTTCACCTGCAGAAACACCACTGATGAACCTATCCAGAGAATCCCTGAAAATGTATGACACATTAATTAACAGAAAAGTCTTTCTGGCCCGCTTCCTGGACAGCAAGCCCAATTTTTATTTATGAGACTTCTTGTCTAACCATCAGCTTAAGCAAATGATTAAACCAGGAAACTGCCCACAATTATTTTCTCTGAATATTCAAACAGTAATAAATTCTAAAACACACTGAGGACAGTTAGTGCAGGTAATGCTCAGTGTGGAGGAAGATGTGTCCCTTATTAAGCATGTTCATAAACAGCTGGGGTTACAAATGAGGGGTTTTATTTGGGCTCCCTGCATAGCCCAGGGAACTCTGCCTCTAGGAAGCCACACAAAGCCTTTCTCCCATGATTACAGTGCCTGGATCAGGGTTCCTATTGGAACAACATGCACAAGTTACTCAAGCGGCTTTTCTCGGCAGTTCCACCTCTGGAGCAGCCCCAGTGTCTCCAATTACCTCTGCATAACCCGAGGGCTCTGCCACAGCTCCAGTTTTGAAGGAGGAAGTTGCCATGTAATCTCTTTGGGAATGTTGTACACATCTGTCAGCAGGGACAGGATGCTCTCGCTCCTGACAGATGCATTTGTAAGCCTTCAGACAGCAACCCAAAAGTGATCCATTTGTGGAAGAGAGGATCTATCCATCTTGTATTTTAACTACTTCCTCCCTGCTTTTTGATGCCAGGGAGGGGGTTTTCCCCAAGGTGATGCACTAATTCAGTTTGTATTAGTTCTAAGATGAAGTTTCCAGGCCAGTCAGCCAGGGCCAAAGGTAATAAAAAGTGACATGATTTAATTACTTCTGTTACAGTTGTTCAGCAACGAAAGAAGGCGTGACATGAAGGCCTAATTAATTAAGTAAAATTGGTTTCTGGTCAGAAGGCAAGACCAGTGAAGTAGCTGGACTGAATGCAGTACTATCAGCTTTATCCAATTCCACCAGTAGCGATACAGTACTAACACTTGACATTTTTATTGTGATCCTTCTCATTGATATTTTATGGCTGCAGGTTGGAGCTCAGAACATCCCTGACAGTGCAAGGCCTCAAACCTGTTGCTGCACGTCCTGGAGCGTTTCCAAACTCATGTTCTTGCCCTGCCTGCCCCAGACCTGCTCCAGGGTCGCTCTCTCCCACAGGCCCAGGGCCCCAGGGCAGGGCTTGGCCCTGCCGGTGTGTAGGGGAGTGTGAAGAAGCTGAGGCTGTGGGAGCTGCACCCCCAGCTCAGGACCAACAGACAGCAAGGAGAAGCAAGAATGGAACACACTCCCAGTTTAACTGGAGTGCACATGTCTCTGGGACAGGGACTCAGAGTCCAAGGCTTCTCCTTTGCAGCAGCCCTGTGGAAGGAGCCCCTGCGGCGGCGCCCATCGGTGCAGGTTCTAGAGTGAGATTTGGAAGCATTTGCACAATTACGCTGCTCATAATTCAAACTCTGTTTTGTGTCTGTCGTTATAGGTCATTGTTGGCCAGATGGAAAATATTAAGGAAAAAGCATTGCAACTAAATCAATGGGCTGCAGAGTGCTGCCAAAAGGCCCCAGGCTAACTACAAGCAGATTTGCAGGCAGGCTCTGCTCCGGCACAAGGCGGGATCTGGCACATCCTCTGCCCTGCCTAACAGCAGGAGGGCACGGGGCCAGCTGAGAGCAGCTACTGTGCCAAACAGACTGTGCAGGGCTTGCTGCTTGAATGCTTCCACAGAAAGGCAGAATCCATGGGCTCCCTGTAAACAACTCCCTGTACTTCTGGCTGCTACTAACTCACAAGTGGGATAGCTTCATCCCACTACAACATTAATGCAAGCACACAGCTCAGCCTGGGTACCAGAATCAACATGGAAAGAAATAAATAAGCACCAGTGTTAAAGGACAACTGCTCGACTTTCAACTAAGAATAACAATGTGTATATGCACACACATAGTGAAACGCAAAATCAGCACCTTTACTCCAATGCCAAGCCCTGTATGGGCATTCCTTGCAACCCATGATTTACAAGCAGGAAGAGGCTAAAGTCTGACTATTGAAAATCTGACTTTTAATATTTATTTCCAATATCAGTACTTCCCAGGTCATATAATTTTTTTTGTACAGCTTATGGCTGCTCCTACCAATGAGCAGTCTGGTTTATTTAGACATTCAGTGGGAAAAAAACATCTTCCTAATATCACCCAAATAACCTCTTATGAACTCAGCCTCTGAGTGCAGCCAGCCATGCCTGCAGATAAAACTTCAAACTCACTAGATGGACATAAATAATTTCTGCTTTTAGTGGACAGTAACAGAAAAAAATTATAGAAACAGAGGGGAGCTTCTGGTTCAAACATCACCAGCTGATTACACAAAGCAAAGCTTCTTCAGCAAAGACTTCAAATCCCATACTCCAGCCATAAGGCATTATTAGCTTATTTAAATCACCATTATCTTATTTAGAGATGCTTCAGCAAGAGAAGGTGCTAGGCCTTACAGGCTTTCTGGAAGAAGTCTACAAAATGGTTAATGGTAGAGATGAAAATGGAGGACAACAAATGAGCAGATGTAATACAATATTCTATTCTTCTTTTCCTGAAACAGTAGTTTCAAACAGCTCATCTCTATCTTGTAAAACTTGTAAGGACAATAATGGAAAACCACAGGAAGTTTGGAAAAGCTATCCTGGAGACAGTGTATCAGGAAGAAGAAACACAAAGCAGATAGCCAAATTTAATTGATGTCAAGCTCCCTCTTCACTAGGTTCATCACTTTTCCATATATATTCTGACAAGCAACTGAAAATAAGAGCCAGTGTCTGTTTAAGCGAATCATCAGGGGTAAAAACCCTAAACTTTTGAGATGTAAACTGTTTTATAAACATGTCAAGTTAAGGCAGAATGCCTGCAGCACCCGGAGCCCCTCTGGCCCTGCACACGCCCTCGGGGCGTTCGCACATTTTCTGAGCCACTTCAGCTCAATTTCCTGTCACCCAGCACAGAAAGTTGCCCTGGTTTGCTACAGTTCCAGCTTGTAAGAAACTCCAGTTTCTGTGAGAGAAGGTCAGGCTGTGGCTCCGAGTCCTGCCTGCCCTCTCCTCTGCTCTCTAAAAGGCCCGTGCAAAGGAACTGAGGAATCTCTGCTCTCCAGCTCTCGCTGACAGACAGTGCAAGTGCTGAAGCCACTGATAAAAAAATAATAATGAAAAAAAAATCTATGAAGGCATCAGAGACTCAACAGCAACATTTTCATTAGGTACAATTCTGTTGCAGTTTTGAATCAGAGATCCAATTGCCCATGATTTATACATGTATTTTGTGGCCTTTGCCATGTCTAACAGAAGCAGTTTGCCATTTGCTTTCATCTCCCAAGCATTTTAAGTAGAACAGGGATTCCAGGGTCGATACACCTCAAGGACCAAACAGACTGTCCAAAAAGTGTTCCAAGCATTTCCAGCCATTACCAAACATCTTCTGCAAGGCTTCAAAGAATCATACAGATATGGAAGTAAAACATTGATTTTGGCCAAATCGATGAAAAGGGAAAATTCTAGAAAACAACAGGACAATTACTATAAAACAGGCCCCATCACAAACACTCCATCTCCTCCCCCTGCAGGTACTGGCAGGGCTCTGGGGTTGGGTTTTTCCCTCCCCAGCAGGTCGAGGGGGCTGTGGGCACTGCCCGGGGCTCTGGGCAGGGCGGGGCAGCGCAGCCCCCGGTGCTGTCTGTCTGTCTGTCCCATGGCTCAGGGCCCTGCCAGTTGGCACGCCCGGGCCAGGAAGCTGTCAGTTCCAATCAGGGCCCGGCCCTGCAGCCCTATTAAAGAAGTCTTGCTGGTTAAGGGGCAGCCACTGTTTCCAAAGCATGGGAAGGAGAAAAAAAAAAAAGAAAAAAAAAGAAAAAAAAAGAAAGGGGAAAAAAAAGGAAAAAAGGGCTCTGCTTTCCTTAGATTCGAGCTGGCAACTTTCACTGACTGGAGTTTTCAAGGAGCTATGAATGAGCCTAACAAAGGAGTTCTGTGGCCAGTTTCTGGCTGAAATCCATGTCAACAGTTTTTAAGGTCACAGGTCACACTAACTAACATTTATTCCCAGCAGACCCCGCTCTAAACACAAGCTGTAAGTAGTACAAATTTGGAATTTTTCTGTAATCCCTTGAGATATTCCTGATCCTTCCACATGTTTCTGCTCAATTAAAAACAATTCTCACTTTGCACCACAAGAGAGGCCCCTGCTCAGAAATCTTATTCTGTCCTAAGAATAAATGGACAAAGACTGCAATCAAAGGGAAAGAAAGGGGGGGAGGAGAGGAACTCACAACAAATCACACCAAAAACCTCAAATAACTCCACACAGAATCACATTCAGTTAGTTACATTTTCTGCCATCTGTCACAAACTATTATGGATTCATTTCTTTTTATCTTAGAAAAAGAGTGGTGCAGAGCTCAGCTATTTTGGCCGAGAGGGATTTCCACACAAATGTTTCTGCATTTCACTTCAAAAGAATGATTTCAGTTTGTGTACAAAACCCGAATAACCCAACAAAAACTTCAAATTCGGTAAAACTGAAATCACAGTTGCAAACATGGGACCTTTGCAAACCAGTAACTTTGCCCAGAAAGTTTATGAACCAAAGCAAAATAACACAAACTTGGGTTTTCTTTTGTTTTCTTTTTAAATAAAGGACCAGAGCTCTTCACTTAACCCAGAACTATCTACACCGTTCTCCCTCAAAAGCCCATGTGAAATCTGATGCAAAATTAGAGAGAAACAATAAAAAATCAGCCTCTTAATGTATAGCTATTGGGATTTATACCATTGCAGCCAAAATCCTGAAATCCTTGAAAGAAAAAATATTTGAGTGTGAAATTCCTAAATTAGAACACAGAATTTAATGACTGGACATCAGTTCCTACTTGACTGTAAAGAAAATAATTCAAAACCACATTTTAACTTTTGTACCATATTTCATTGAAAAAGGTAGTCTGGAATTACAATTTTCCTGAGAGATGGGGGTGTGTGCGAGAACTCAGCTTGGCTCAGACCCCAAATCCAGCAGGGTCTGTCCCTCACCTGGGCTCCCCCCACACCCAGCAGGGTCTGTGCCTTACCTGGGCTCCCCCCCACACCCAGCAGGGTCTGTCCCTCACCTGGGCTCCCCCCACACCCAGCAGGGTCTGTCCCTCACCTGGGCTCCCCCTACACCCTCCGGGCTCCGTCCCTCACCTGGGCTCCCCCCACACCCTCCGGGCTCCGTGCCTCACCTGGGCTCACCCCACACCCTCCGGGCTCCGTGCCTCACCTGGGCTCCCCCCACACCCAGCAGGGTCTGTCCCTCACCTGGGCTCCCCCCACACCCAGCAGGGTCTGTCCCTCACCTGGGCTCCCCCCACACCCAGTAGGGTCTGTCCCTCACCTGGGCTCCCCCCACACGCTCCGGGCTCCGTGCCTCACCTGGGCCGTACCTGCGCCCCCGCGCGCCCTCTGCTGGCGCCGCCGCCGCAGCGCAGCCGCTCAGGGTCGCCCCAGCCGCGCCCCGCGGCTTCACCTGAGCGACAAAAGCGGAGCAGGGAGGGGGAACCCGAAGAGGAGAGGCAGGTTCGACCCTGAATGGAGTGGCTCTACACTGAAAACACCACAGAACACAGGGAAAAGCAGGTTTCAAAGTTATCGGAGAGTTCATCAATCTGTGTGAGCTACTACAGCAGGAAAAATGCTGTGGTAACCACCTCAAAAGCAGGTTTCCAAGCAGTATTGGTTAAAACAGTCCAAGCAGTTTCCTGCCAAATGGAATTGCCTCTCTGCTGGCCACAGGATAACCCCACTGCTACTGAACTCCAAGAGGCGCCTCGCTGTGCTCTGCATCCACAGGGAAAAGCTCTGGGTCACTTCCAAGCTCAAGTCCAGACCCTGACTTCTGGCCCTAGAGTACTTTGCTTCCAGGACATTGCACAAATTTTTTCAAGCACTCTCTGAGTGAAAAGAATTTCTTTTTTCTGCTGTTTCTCTTCAATAACGAATCTAAACATGTGATGATTTTCCACCTACAAACCATTTTACCATGGCCAGACCCATAAAATCCCTGCTAAGCCTGTGAATATCATCTCTAGCAATAAACACCATCGCTTAGTTCTTACACTGTTGCTGAGCCTAGCAAGGAATACTTGAAGCTTGCTGCCATCCAATCTGTAATTTAAAAACAATTAAACAAATGTTCTTTTCATCCCCATTTGCTTTTATTTATTGTTCTCACATTTTCCAGCATGTTTTCCCCCACCCATTTACCAAGCACCATCCTTTAGTACATAAAGGACACAGAGGATTCCCATCAATAATGGGAGCTGCAGTCCTGGGAATAGAGGAAGTGATTTCATGTATTGCTGATTTACACTCTTTATTATCCTCTAAAACTTGCATGAACTTGCATTAATGATGAGCTTTCTTATTCTCATCAGTGCACAGAAGAAGCAACAGGAAGGAAGTGAAGAGCCCCAATTCATCCACTGTGGTTGGGTTTTTTTGGTTATGAATTGAAGCAGAAGGCATTTAACTACAACAGAACTCCTCCATTTCTTCTTGGCACTCACTCAACATAAGGGAGCTGACAGCAAAGAACTCTAATCCAGGAGGGATCAAGAAGGGACCCAGAGTATTCCTTATTCAGATTTTCTTTTTAAAACTGTGTTTCTCCTTTAATTTGACATTGATCAGGCAAAGTTACCCTCTGTAAGCAGACACTGCCCACATGAGACTGAGGGAATCAGCACCCAGCTGCACAGGGGAGCAGATCTGTGGGAAGAGCTGGGAAACACCTTCCTGCCTGCAGGATCCAGTCCCTGCTGCTGGACTGCCAGAGCTAATAATAGCTGAAATGTCTGCTACAGCACAGACAGAATGGAAGAAGATACTGAGCAAACACCTGTCACTCTGCCTCCCACTCAATTAATTAGCAATTTGGGTAGATCTCACAATTTCTCCAAATATTAAGCTCCCATTCCATGGCATTGCTGTGTGCAGCCCCCCGCAAGGAGAGGTGACCTTGTATTTTGCAATGTCCCCCCTGGAATGCTTCAGAGGGGCACATCCAGACACACCCAGGGCTCCACTCTCAGGTGCCCCACATGGAACAAAGAGAAGTTCCTCTGCTCCTCTGTCCTCACCCTGGCTGTGTCCTGTGCAAAACCAGCCAGAGATGGCCCTGAGAGACGTGTCCAGCTGTTCACAGAGCAGTGTCCTCATTTGGGAGGCTTCAGCCCCAGCTGTGCTGTCACCTCCCTGGCTGCCCTCAGTCACCTCTGTGCTGGCTTCACCTGGGCTACTGTTCCTCAACTTCCAATTCCTCGTGAACACACAAAAAGCAGAAAGTAGAAGACAGGCAATTCTTAAATGTGTTTAAAACAAGACAGACCATTTGCCACATGAAAATCTTCAATCTCTGGAAGTTCTTAATGGAACTAAAATATTGGTAGACATCAAAATTAATTTTACTGGCATCATTTCTGGACTGTGTTCCAACATGGCTATGGGAAGTTATCAAAAACTACTCTGACAGAGCCTCTTGGCCCATTTTCTGTGAAATGCAGAGTTCCAACTTCCACTGACAGTCTTTATGATGCCAAGCTTCACAAAACCCTCAACAGGACAGAGGAAAGCTCACACATACTAACTGTGGGGCTGCGGAGAGCATCAGTGACGTCCTCTCAGTTACCAACAGATGTTTTGTTAATAAAACTTGCATGTACAAATGTCCACAAAATGTCTTAACAAGATCAGTTGTGACAGCTAAAGATAACAGCTGCCATCATGCTATGTCAGATCAAATTACTGCAAAGAGACTATTTTTCCACGTTGTTAACTCCAGAACGTCGACTACAAACAAATACAGTTATCTACAGAGGAACTCCAAGTGCAAGGGATTTTGCACCACTTGTGCAGAAGAACAGTGACTTTGAGGACCAGATAGGGAAATAATTCTGACCAGCTGGAAGTGGTAATTGCAGTGTAACTGCAAAGTCAAAGACTGCTCCTGCAGTCAGGCAGAAGCCAAACCACAGACCTACCTTAAGATACAGAAGCAGCTCTTGGCCCCTGAAGATAAGCGACAGAACCCAAACCTCTGCTTGCTGTCAATGTCTGTGAGCACAAAGGTGAAGTTCTGCCCAACTTGGTTAATGGCATGGCTGGAAACAGAGAGCAGGAGAGAAAAATTACTGCTGTGCTAACTCTGTGTCAAGTATCACATCCAAGTCATTGAACCTACAACATTTCCTCTTTCAGAAAAGTTTTTTTGAAAAATTAACTTAAAAGTATGCACCCTCCAGAAGCTTAAATATGCTTGATGAGGGAGGACTGGGGGTTTGTGGCTTATTTTTCCCATTTTTTAAGTGTGGGAGGATACTAATAATGAGTTTATCTTAAAAAGAAAATGGTTCTGATTATCAACCAGCAACCAACCCCATGTTCTCTCATATAACCCAAATACTTCTAATTATAGGAAATTAAGACTTATTTCAGGTCATGTTCTAGGGTTTTTTTAGGTTTTCTGAGAACTGAGAAATCTGACTTGCACTGACATGTAGCTTTACAAGTCAGTCCTACCAACTGCAACAAATACCCTGGTAAATTCAAAGCCACTTAACTAACAGCCTCGGGCCCTAAAATATTCTCCTCTATAACACCACATGCGAAAAAAAACCAATTTTTGTGGGAGAATACACACTCAGTGCCTAGAAGAAACAAAGGAAAAAGAGACTTGCAAAAATAAAAGCTGGATCCAAATGGGAAAGATGTCACTGTCCAGCTTAGAAAGAAGAATCCTTCAGTGAATTCCAAACAGGGAAAGGAAAACACGCTGTGATGAGGATGAACAAAAAGACAGATATTTAAAGCATTCCAATAGTCCGAGAATTAGCCAGTGTGAGTACTATCATCCTCCTGAAATCTAAATGTCAGCAGAGCAACTACTTACCACACTAAGCTGCTGGGGATACCCAAAAATCCCTCACTGGTGGTGTGTTTTATCTGTAAAGCTTGGATGTAATGTTACTATGGTGATTTTAGTATGGTGTTTTAAAAGGGGATTATATGCTTAATTTTAACAAGGTTGAGAGCAGAGCGTGTGAAAAAGCATTAGAACTGACAATTAAAATTATGGAACAGGGGGGAAAACCACGTTTCATTAGCAGCAGGGAGAAGCTTGTTTATTAAACAACTCAGACAAGCTGGTGAGTTCCTCCAGAGCAAACCTAGAGAGTCCTGCATTCATGCGACCTGGAGAAACCAAACCTTGCTGACAGGTCCTGCTCAAGTTCAGTGCCAGTTTTTCACTGGGAAGGATAAACTTCTCCACATAAAAAGTGTTCTTCCTAAGATTTTAGTGTCAACCCTTCAGATTCACGGCTCTGCTTTCAAATGGGCAGAAGGTCTATTTAGAGCCTCACAGGATGGAAGCAGCATAAACCTCATCTCTAAGGGGGCAGACAGAAGTTATGGCTGGAGGGAAGGGGAGAGGAGTGATTTCCATAAAATCCCTGCCAGCACCCACACCTGACTAACACAATCCTGGCAGGGAGCAGGACCAGGGAGCAGCTCTGCACTCCTGCAGCTGGAAAAGAGCCTCTGCCTCATTCCACCACCACAACAGCAGCCAACTCCTGGGCCACTGCCCGAAGGAATGGCCAACCAGTCCCTGGGGGTCTGACCAGTGGCCACAACACATGAACAGAATCAATGCAACAAGAATGGAGTGTCTGTGGCCCTGAGAGCCAGAACCGCCAGTGCCACCATGGAGGTTTCTACACTCAGAAGAGAATAAGCACAAGCATCTCCTTCAGCTGCCACAGCCTCAGCCTGGGTGTGCTCTGCCTCTTGCAGTGTGGGAAGCCCACTCTCCACCTCAAATTATTAAGTGTGTTCTGGGTGACAATGTCTCCTTTTCGTTCAAACTGGCTGGCTTGCAGTCTTTCAGTGACAGTCTGTGATATTCAGACAAACAAGTGGATCCAGAAATGGGAATCACTTTTCATTATGTTCTCATTTGCACCCCATATGGGTTTTCAGTGTTCTATCTTTCAAAATGTTATATTGCTGAGGAAAACCAAAAACAACAACACAAACAAAACCCCTAGGTACAATAAATCTACACACAGAAAGCATAACTATTTCTGGTAGAAAACAATACATGAGAAAAATGTATGAGTATTTCCCTGCTTCCACCCCTTAGGAAATGAAAAGGATGAGCAGCAAAACAGGGATTCCAAATTCTAAAATGAGAAAAAGACTTGCAGCAGTTTAATCACAGTAAAGGTCAATTCCCTCAACCCAAACCATTCTGTGTCTCAACTGATGAAGACAAGACATTCTGACCAATTAAGTGATGCTCAGAGATGAGATAAGCACTGGTGCAGTCTTTCAAAATTTCTTTCGTGTTCTTTTCACGAAACCATCAAGAATAACTCACAGTAAATGCAAAATTAAAAAAGTTCTACAGTTTCCTAAGTTACAGCAAGTAAATATTCTCATATTTTCTCACATTCACTTTACAATTTCTCCCCCCAAAATCAGAAGTCACCATAAGTAGCTGCCAAGTAAAGCAGCAGCATTCCCGCAACATCAAGAGGCCTTCAAATGTAAAGCATTTCATTAATTGTTCCACCCAAATTTTGGTAATTAAGAAATAAAATGCACAAGCAGACAAAGCTTTGATATTAATATGCATATTTGACAATGCCTACCCAGGCATTTTCCATCCCAGCATTGTGCAGAAGTGAAAAAAATGCCCTCAGAGTACTCCCACCAAACAAGTCCAACTTTTAAAATTTCTTTTTGTTTCATGGTGCCCATAAAAACCCCAGGAAAAAGTGATTCTGGGACTGTAATTTGCACTCAGGTGCTTTAAGTCCCAGTCACACAGACAGAACACTATGAATGGTATGGCTTTTATTTTCTACAGGGGTTTTATTGACAAGCTTATTTTCTTGTAAAGTTTGAAAAGCTAACAATACCTGTCCACATAGAAGGGGAAACAAAACTTGGTCAGAGTCTGTAGAACTTCCTGTAGAGAGAGAGAGAAAAAAAAGATAATTTATACATCTATGGGGACCAATAAATCTAATATTAACCACATCACACAATTTCACAAGTTTGCCCTGAAGAAATAAAAGACAGATGAAGAAATATGGGCTTTATCAATTACATGGAAGTAGTACCAGGCAGTCAATCATGTGAAATAATAAACATGATCAAACTTCATTAAAAATGAAAAATTAATCAAGATTCACACATGGGCAGGCAGCAGGAGCCATCCAGCAATTCTCCAAAGAGGAGGAGGAGGTTGGGTTGTTGAGTGTTAACACCTCTCTGGGGACAGTCCCTACCCTGACCATATGGATCAGAGTGAATAACACCAAACCACATGGGCCTGGCCTGGCAGGACCACTTCTGCTGGCACAGCTTTTGACTGTCACCTAGGAACAGAGGTCTGGGGATTAGAGAATACTTCCTAACATCAGCAAGATAAATAACAAAAGATGAAGCCAATAGGTCTCATAGCAGGAATGTTTAATGTTGCCTACTGCTATTAGAATGGAAATCTCAGATTTAAAAGACTGATTAAAATAATGTGTATTAAAATTTATATGGATTGTTTAACCTACAAACCATTTTCTAGAAGTTGCAAAAAAGCATTTAAGTGTGAGAGCAAAGAAAAGGATGAATATGAAAAGTGAAAACATGACCAGCAGATAAATTAATCATTTTCAACTTTACAACATTAAACAAATACAGTCACTAAAGAGGCAAAACCAGAAATATGTTAGTCCCAAAACAGTTGTGTTCATAGACAAAAGCAAACCATTAGATCTTCAAAATTTGAATTCTGTAACCCACAAGACACCATAAAGTTCTCTCAGTTTACAGATCTTTCCTACAGCCAATTCATTGCTCATTCTCCTTCACACTTCAATATTTCAGGTCCTGAAGTGTAAATTCCATTTCTGCTTTCAGAACCCTGAACAAACAACAAACCCTCTGATAAAAATCAACCCTTTTCTGACCAATAGCAATAAATTATCACTAATAACTAAGTAGATGCTTCTTGCTTCATTTATTACTAAGCCAAATGCCATCATTCCCAAATAAACTCCATCAATCTAATAACCTCTCCAGTGAAGCACAAAACATATTGACTCCCTTGCAGGAACATGTTCCTCCTGCATAATTCAAACAAGCACAGCCCATCCTGAGCCATGGTTTCAGGCTCAACTGCTCACACTCTTCTTTGGAGGTTTCTTGACAACTAAAATGTGGCAAGTTCTGAGGATTTCAGGCAAAAACAGATATGGAAACTTTGACTTCTTGACAGTTTATTGATAGATTATTTAACAACCTCCTGTTTTTAAAGAACAAGAAAGGATCTATTGAAGAATGCCATGTAGAGCAAAGACCTCTCCTCCTTTGAATTGCAGCAGGAAACCTGGAAAGGAGCTATGCAGATTGCAGAGTAAACTCTGCAGAAATCTCTATTTTGATACAAAATAATGCCTTGATAGCAAAAGTCTCATTAATATGATTGGGTCCCTGCTGGTGCAGAATCTCACTGACTTTCACAAGCTGAACAACTCCACTTGCTCAGGCACAAAAACCGCATCTGGACAAATTTTAACTACTACACAGTGGTCCTTTACCACAACTGAATTCTTACAGTGCAAAATGTCAGTAAAAAAACAAAGAAACAAAACCTACAAAATTATTCTAAAATTGTGAAATTATTATATCAGGAGAACAAAGTGCCTGTATCTCTACTGGCCTTGTCAATACAGACTGATTTTCAGAAACAAAATCATATAGATACATAACATTCTGAAATAAAATAGTGCTAGAAGACAAAGCCATCAGTCACCTCAAAATGGCACAATATATTCTCTCCGTTATTTTGATGACTTAAATAATTCCTGTAACTGCAAGTGAAACCATTCACATAATAAAATATTCAGCATCTCATCAGCATGGTGTCACTGGAGAAGTGCATTACTCAGAACTTACTCTGCACTTATTCATTGATATATACAGCTTCCTAAATGCAGCAAAGGAAATGTTCCAATAAACAGGCCATATATTGGCTCTGTACCCCTCTAAACCGCCTTCTCTTTAAAAAAAGATTTTACAGTGATGTTATTATCTGACTTTTACAATGTCATTCAACATAATTTGCTGTTCATTATACACCAATTCTTATCTGTCTTGATTCACAACCAAAAAAACTGAGACTAGCATAGGTTAACTGCAGACTTACTTTTCAATGGTAACTAATAAAATAATATAAATATCATATGTAGAATTAATTTTTAATTAGGAAAACTGCTGATCTTTTGCATGTAAGAAAACAGTTACTGGAGAACTATCCCATTTTTGCTCAAGTTGCAAGCTTGTTACTCTCAATATAATGTTGCTTTTTTAAAAATTCTTTAAATACTCCTCAGTTTGAAAGATAAGCAATACCTACATCATTCATATGCATCATTCTAGTCAACCTCTTTAGGTTATTACTAATGACCTAGAAAATCCTTCATTTCTTTATGATTTCAGACAAAACAAAATAAAACCTACAATTGCTCCATGTCAACAACTTATAATCTTTTTTTTTTTTAACCCAACATGAAGCACAGTGGAAGTATCCACAGTCTGTTTTCTTGTTTTATTCCCTTATGGCTATTTTCCTAAAGAAAAGCCTGCATAAATGCCTGTAAAGCAAGAGCCCCTAAAAAGAAGAGCAGAACCCCCCAGCAATGCAGGACAGGCAGCTGATCCACGCAAATTACCCGGGAGCTGCCGCCGGGCTCTCCAGGGGACCACACGCCAGTTTTCTGGATCAATCCCCAAGTTTATGTTTTCACAAATCTTTTTACATGCAGTTTGATTTTTAACATTTTAATGAGCAAAAAGTGCATCTCCAGCAGCCAGTCACCAGAGCTAAAGTGCAGGGCATGAACCGTGTCCCGGGGGATGCGGCGCAGCCGCGGCACCGGGGGCTGCAGCACAGGCACCACCTGGCTCCCCGTCCCAAGGTTCCAACTCTTTTCATAATCAAAACACTGCTGACATTATAAACCCCACATGGGTTTTCTAAAATCTTTCCCAATCAATAAAGGCAGTACATAACTTATCGGAGACAACACCGAGCTCATTGATTAAGTTTGGTCTCAGTAGCAAAGTTTTCACAATAAATGAGGCAGGAACACGGCACTCGGCCCTTTTGTGTCACAGCCACCTCTGAAGGTGAGGCAGGCTCTGCAAGGCTTTCCTACACAGGCAGCACAGACTTGGAAAGCCAGGCTGGGAAGCACGCACGCTACACACCGGGCTCGTGTCCCAAACCATCTCCCTGTTGCAAGCAAACAACAAAGAAAGCTCAACAATTCTGAAAAAATGTGCACATTCACTTGTGAATTTAATACACAAGCTGTAGCTGAAGTCTTTTTTATTTTTAAACCCTTCACCGTATGCTCCCACTTCCAAATCAACAGAACAACTTCAGATTCTCTTAAATACAGTGGGTTGCTTCACTTCTGCTCAAATGAACATCCCTAACAAATATCCCACGTGCAGCTGCAATTAAATAAAACTGCACTGATAAATGATGTGCAAATGGCTGGGCTAGAGAAGGGTCTGCTGCAAAGGATCTGCTCCTAGAAAGATGCACGAGACACCGGAGATGCAAAAGGGAACAAGAAGTGTGGGGAGAAGTGGGACAGAAAAGAAATTAGAATACCAGGAGATCTGTGGAAAATGCTGAATAATTAAGGTATGATACTTCCACAGGAATGGGAGTCAGAGCAGGGAAACAACACACCACACAAACCAACAGGCTGGGAGCCTGGAATGGAAAACCTGAGGAAAATCTAGATGAAATTGGAAGGACCACCCAGAGCAGAGACTGGTCCTTCAGCTGTGGGTCCTGGAGGGAAGGTGGAAGGGAAGGAACACAAACCCCCACAAGTATATGTTACAAGAGAACAGAGCACAGCCAGGGAGAGGAGTTTTCCATGGAGAAGAGATGACTCTATGATGAAAAAGGGCGACTGCTGTTTCATTTTCTTGCCCTTACACCTGAGGCAAAGTTCAGCTGAGGCTGCTGCAAATGAAACACTACAGAGAGGGTGGAAACACTTTTCACCTTACCCAGCTTGAAAGGCCATCTGAACCCAGCAAACCAGCATGAAACACTCCCTCTGCCGTGGAGGGACACCAAGAGACTTCCAAGAACATCAGCAGACTGAGGAAGGATGGAGGAGAAACTGGAGAACAAGGAGGGCCCAGAAGAGAAATGCCCCCAGCCGGATGGGCTCAGGGTGTGTGAGCACAGGGAACAGCATCCCCGCTTGGCCAGTGAGCAGCTACTGGTGACTTTATTGCTCCTCAGAAGCAGCATCAAATTTAAACACTACAGAAATCTTAATATAGCATTAAAAAGTGCTAAGAGATTAACTGAAGCAAAATATTATCCAATTAAACTTAGGTTGTCCATTAATGTCTCCTATACCCACAGAATTGTAAACTATTCTTATATTTAATTAATCTATTTGGATAATTTTAAGCTAATGATTAATTAAATGATCCACTCTCAGGGAATAATAGGTTTAAGAATTCAAAAAAGCAATAACCTTAAACCCAAAATTTTTCTAAGTTCTAAATGTTTTTCTGGTTTTGAGAAAACTGGTACAACACAGATTCTTTTTAAAAAATCATTGCTTGTTTAAAATATTTATGTCACATTTCATATTGCATTGATTTTGCAATAAAATCTTTTTATGCCTTATATCCTTACTGAGCATTACTGAATTTTGTAATGTACTAAATTTTTTAATAAATTATTTTCATCAGTTCTTTAAAAGCATGTTCTATGTCCAAAAAAATCTGGACATAATTTGCTTAACAGAATGACCTTAAATTGCTTGAACTTAGTTTTAATTCTACTTTTCTAATTCTACTGGCATTTCAATACAACTTTATAGCACTAGATTATCCATTTGTTCTGTGTTCCAGAAATCCACCAGTTCTTTCTGAGCAATTCTAAAGCTTGAATTAGGGGAGGGTTTTTCTCCCAAAGTCACCTGTTCCTGTCTAAGGGTCAGCAGGGGAACAGGGCCATACAAAATAACATCATTTCACTGAAGGTAACTGATTGTTCTCAGGAAAACACTGTTTTAAACAAACAAACAAAAAAACCCCAACATGCATATCCACAATCCTGGAAACAGGAAGAGCAGGAGATAAATAACATTTCCTAAGCATATTGAGGCCTGCTAGCATTTAAATATTTTAAACGTACAAAATATGTGCACAGATGGGCAACTTTTCTCCTTGCATTACTAAAAACATATTTCAAGATAAAGCTCAAAATCCCTGAATTTTTTAAACCTAATTGTGACTCTGTTTCTTAGAATTCACACCCCAAGGCCAAAGCTTTCCTGCCACCAGTCCTTCAAATCTGATTTGGACATTACACGGGAGGAGGCTCCAAGCCTCCCTGAGGTCTCACTCCTTTTACAACACACGCAGAACCAGCAGATAATGGGCCTGTGCTGAATTCCGGGCTCTGCTCAGCTCCTCCTGGGACACAGGCCTAGCAGATGTGATAAAAACTGTGTCAGAGAAGTAGCTCTAGTTTTTGCCTTAATGACAACTTCAACCTCTCAACTCATAGAACAAAAGAACAGGAACGACTATTACTTTTCTCCAGTAGAAAAAAAAATCTGAAAGTAAAGCTGAACTAAATATTTAAGCAGTTTTTCAAAGAGATCTCCTCATCAAATGTCTTTAAAATCCCTTCAGTAAAAGCAGAGGTTTAGTTTCATTCTAAGAGAAATAGATTTTAGCTTAAAAAAAAATCTACAGCTACTGTTGTACTGTTGAATAATTGTTCCAGTCTTAAATCACAAATAATTGAAAAATTATACTAACAGGCATAAAAAAAATCAGGTCCAATTATGTGCATAAACAGTGATCAATTGGTAAAGGTAAGAAGTGTCAATAGCAGAGAGCTGGAACACTGATTCAATTACATGTATTTTAAACAATTAATTACTAAAACCGAGGAGTATTTTCACTTGCAGATTTAGCAGAAATGAGGTGAGAACTATTAGCTGTGAAAAGATAATCACATCCTGCTCAGCCCGTAAGTTGCACAGGTACACTGCACCGAAACCAAAGCTTTAAATCTATCCTTGGGTTAGCATTGTTAAATATTATAATTCTGGCTTAAGATGAGTGGCCTTTTCAGCCTTCGTCTCCATCGGTCTATTCAGCTCCGAGCACATACCCACTTAATCAGCAATCATTGTTCTCTGAGGCAGGACTCTGTTGTCAAGACAAGCACTGAAACCTTTAAAATATTTCAGAACTGGCATAAGAAAAAAGTGATCTTTGTCAAACAAGGACAAATTTATGCAAATCTTTTATAAACATTCACAAACATTTATTTAGCTTTTGAAATGTTGGCCTCATTTGAGAGCATGAAAATGAGGGGGAAGTAGGAAGATGCAAAGGACAGCTTAGAGGCTGGCACACTACATAAATATTCAGAAGGAAGATTATAGGATTCATGTTAGGCTGTCTTAGGTTTCTCCAAAGTCCACATAGAATACCAAAGAACAAAACTAACGAGAAGTAGAGCAGATGTTAGACAATGCAGCAGCCCTCTTTTCCACACTCACTTGGCTATACTTCGATGCTTTCATTTTTTCTTTCAATATGGTCAGGTCATTCAAGGATTCTCCTATAGACTCTGTATTGTGGCTACAGCGCTATAAGCTGGACCTCTGTCAGCTTTCCAAAAGTTCCTGATGAAAAGGCATTATGCAAATTGTACCTCTCTTACTCTCTTTTCAGGAAAAAAAGCCTCCAGTATGCAGTCATTGGAGTATTGGAAGTCCCAGCCTTCATTTCTGTATGGTTGTGTTTGCCTTAGGGCCATGCTGCTTGTTTTGACAGTGGATCCCCCCAGATAGTTGGGATTAGTCGAGCTTGTTTAGATAAACTTGAAATCAAGGCCTTCTCTAGGTAGACAGCTAGATGTAGCTACTGAGTTTCCAGCTGCCTTCTGCTTTCATCCCAAAACAACTGCAGATTCACAGCAGAGATCACAGCCACAGGCTATGTCACATACATAAGTACAAAATTAAAGGCTGCTAAAAGAAGCCTTTGTAAGTCTTAGTGCTAAAATAAGGAATCTGTACTGCATAGTTTAAACAAATTATTGAAGAAGCACCAATAAAGGTCTGCAGCAGAGAGTTAACAAGATGTGTGTGAAAGAAATGCTCTGTTTACATAACTGGGCAGGATCAGGCTTTGCTAATCACCACTGCCCCATCCACTGTGCAGCTCCCCAAAATACAGGCAAGGAAATACCTGGAAGCACCGTCTGCTACAGCACCCAAAAAAGAGCTCTGCTCCTCAAATACAAATTTTATCATCACAGGAGACTATTGTGGCAGCACTGTTCCAGTTAGACTTTCAGTAATATACACAACCAGATTTCATCTTTGCTATAGTCAGATAATGCAAGGCACAGGAGTCCATTCTCACAAATAAAATGTATTAAAAGAGAAGGGCCAGAGCTCCAAACTAAAATCAAAACCCGCCCATGTGACTACATTACACCTTTATAAATCTGCATATAAATCTGCACTGTAGTTCAGTCCCAACTGGAGATTCATTTTTCATAAGGTAGGAAAAAACCCACAAACAGTTTTGACTTTTTTAAAGACTATAATCTCTTCTAGCTGGGTGCAAATTTTCATATACACTTCTGCCACATCCAGGCACAACAGATGGGAAACTGAATTAAAGGAAAAATTAATCCCTAGGATGTTATCAACAAACAACCAGGAAAAAAAAAAAAAAGAGAAAAAAACAAACAAGCAACTTAGTTCAAGAAATAGTAAATATCATTAAAAATCAACTCCTATCTCTTGCTCAAGAAAAAGGATGTGCAGAAACTTACAATGCTGGAACACATTAAAGCCAAGAGCAGAATTTTGTGTCTAATAGGACAAGGTAAGGATTCACCAACCTCTGCCTCTGTGCACAGGAGGTCTCTGGAATCACATTTCTGCCATTCCCGTATTAGAGAAATTCTACCATCTCCCACTGCAAAACGAAGTCATTTCACTGAAAAGGTCTTTTATAGAAACTCAAAGCATTAAAAACTGTGAGAGATGAACATTAGACTTCAATTTCTTCCTGCACTGGTTACCAAAGAGAATCCTGAATTGCCTTTGTCATTTCATACCATAATTCCCCACCAGCAACACCCTCAGCAGAAATAAGCTCCGGACTGGGAATCCAAACCAACAACTGAGCAAACAGCTCATTCCTGAGTACTGAGGAAACCAGTCCCACCAGTGCCAGCGGACTTAGAAGAAAACAGAACAACACTTTGAGAGTTGTTACCTGAAAATGAAATCTGACTGCTAAGGATGCAACTGTCACAGCATTATCAAGTACAGCAGCTGTACAAGCCCTGGATTCGCCGGCTCACAGGTGCCCAGGTGCTGTGCCCAAGATGCTCCTCTCTGCTGAGGAATGTGTTTGAGCTGCCACAAACAAAGTTGTTTAACCTCTCCCTCACCCAGGTAGTATCTGCCTGTTGCAGAGAGGAAGCGTAACAAAACTGAACAATCATCCCAAAGGGGGCAACAGCTGACCAACTTTGAAACTTCCCAAGGCCCTGTTACTCAGGCTTGTGTTCCCATCACACCAGTTAGAGAATTCCCTAAAGAACAAAGATTAAAATTATGAGTATGATGAGGACACTTGCCATAGGGCAAGAAGAACTTCTCTAACATATTTTGCAGAGATGAGATGGAGTCAGTGATCACTTCAGACAACCGAAGGTTATAAGAGGATCAAACTTTATAAATTCATCAGCATTTCTACAACTTTCAGATTTTCAAATATGAGAATATGTTAGGGAGAATTGTGGTCAAAACCTGAGAGCTATAAAAACATTCTTTAGCCTTGGAAAGTGGTTTTTACTTCAAGAAAGGAGAGCTGATACGACCAAAGATGACCAAACTCAGAATCCGAAGTTTTCCAAGTGCAAAGCAAAGAACTTTGGATTTCCCTGGTTTAACAAGGGTCATGTCCAACTTGTCCCTGTGACATGTCACCAGTTCCATGCTGCTGTCCAGACACACGTGAAGGATGGAGTGTGTGAATACCAATGGGTGTCATCTATCATCACCAACAAACCTTCCTTTGCAAGGGACAGCACTTCCCACTTGCTGCCCATGCAAACACCACCACCAGTCAGAGCAAGGAAGAGTTGTACGTGCAGGAAGATGAGTTGGCTGTACCTTAACATACCCAAACCTCCACTGGCAGGACCTTGACTGTTATTTCATATTCTTCTTAAACAAAACAAAGATGCTTTCTACATATTACATGTCTCTAAAGAATAATTTTGAAATAGTTTATGAATCGATCAATAGCACCAGTGTGAAACTGAATGGTTCAGGAGCCTGCTACAAGACAACTTCCAAAACGATTTTGCTACTGACTGCCTCACCAAATCCAAGTAGAATAATACTGCTGAAGCATCTCCCATTTTAAAGAAACCCAGCTTTACCTGCAGTGAATATTTTATGACTTTATCAATAAATTTAAACCAAAGTGATAATGATTACTCACTCTAGGCCTGATCCCACAACCTTTACTCACACAAGCAGTCCCACAGGATTTTAATATCACCACCTCAATGAATAAGGGTTTGCAGGACAGGCTTTAAATTATTCATATATTCACAGATTTTTAAGACCAGAAGGGACCATTATGATCATCTAGTCTGACCTCTTGTATAACAAAGGCCATAAGATTGTAGCCAGTAATATTTGCACTCGCTGAATCATCTGTAGTAAAATCAAATTGTGTTTAGCAAAATTCCAATAGCTATTCAAATTTTTCACCAAAGAGAAATTAGATAGTTTAGAAAGTGACTTGGACATACTTCCTCACAGTTAAACCCAATTATTCCTCTATTTCTATTCAGCATTCTTCTGACTTCTGGACACTGGCTTTTGGTGTGGTTTTCACA